>NC_086169.1:7412534-7723093 GCF_035149785.1 Candoia aspera
GGTCCCATTTGTGGTTGTTAAGTGAGGACTACCTGTATTGCTCCAGCTGACTATCTCAAACCCTAAACCTGCTTTGAGAAGGTCTCCTCTGTACCAAAGATTTTAAGGAAACAGCACAAAGCTATCAATTGGCTCCTATTAATCCCACAAGGCATCCCATTCAAACAAAGAATTCTGCCTCCAGAAGTGGAAACACTTGGCACATGCTCAGAGGCACTCAGGATCTCAGTTTGTAACCACTTTTTACCGAAAAATTGGCTGCCAAGGAAATTTTCTGGGATTTTTTCTGTAGAAAAGATGCCACTTTAGGCAAGTGTGGCAGATTCAGAGTTATACAATGCTTGGTTTGCAGTTCATATTGTGCGTAATAGCCTACACCCATGTTTCTCAACCTTGGCAACTTGAAGATGTGTGGACTTCAACTCCCAGAACTCTCCAGCCAGCAAGCTGAATTCTGGGAGTTGAAGTCCACACATCTCCAAGCTGCCGTGGTTGAGAAACACCGGTGGGTAGTAGTGTCTATCGTACTGTCCAGCACTGTTTCCGACATGTCAGTGCAAATATTTTTCCTTACATACCAAAGTACTTAACTGCTCTGACCTTAAAGCAGACTAGATTTTTTTTCCCCATCAAACCATGATGCCCAAAACCCTTCTGCAGACTTGAATCACGCTCTTTTGCATGGAACTATGTTCCGGAGACCCGTTTCTCTGCCCGAAACCAGGTTACTGCTCTCCCCAGAAGATTCCTCGTCCGAACAAACCCACCCGCCACCTTCCTGATCCCGGCTCGGCCAGCCGCGCGCCGCAGCAACCCCGCTGGCGCTCCCGTCAGGCGCGAGCATCCCCGCGGCGGAGCGCTCTGCACGCGCCCAGAGGCCCGGGGAGCTTGACTTCAGCCGCAGGGACCGCCCCCGTGTCGCGAGGCTGGCTTTTCTGCGGCGCAGGAAGGGCGAGAGCAGAGCGGGCAGGCGGGGCTTGCGCGGCTTGGCTCCGCTTCCTTCCTCCTGCTTTCTCGGAGCCCGCTTCTCCACTCCGCCCCGGAGGCGGCGCGTTCCCCGCCCCAGCCGCCGCTGGCCCCGGCTGTGCCGTCCGGCCCTCGGTCCGCGGCTGGGGAAGGACCATGAGCGCCCTGAGGGACGTGTCTCTGCAGGACCCGCGGCTCCGCTACGAGCTGATCCAGCGCATCGGCTCCGGGACCTACGGCGACGTTTACAAGGTGCGCGCCCAGCATGCAAGCGGCGCGCCCGGGGCGCACGGCCGGGTTGGAGAGGGCGCACGGCGCGCCTGGGCGGGAGGGGAGGCGCAGGGGGGCTCCTGGGCGGGGGGGACCCCGGGGAGGGAGAGGGGGGCTCCTGTCCGGGGGGTCCCGGGGGATTGCGACCCCCCTTCTCCTCCCGCTCCCCCCGCTAGGCAACTTCCGAGCCGCGCATTTGGAGAGCGGGGCGGACGCGCCCGGAGGGAATCTGGAGAAGGAGCGGCGGACGAAGTCGCTGCGCGGCGCTGAGATCCGGGGATCCGCCCGCAGTCCCTGCTCCCTGGGGTGGAGGGTGGGTGGGTCGGCGGCAGGAAACGGCGGCTGGGCACCCGCGCTGGCTTCTCCGGGGCGGGTCCTCGTCCTCTTTCCCCAGCGTCAACCAGGCGCCCTTCCAAAGCGCCCCCAAACAGGAGGGCGCCTCTTGGAGAAGGCGAGGCGGGCGTTGGCTCCGGGGTGGGGTGGGGGGCTGGCTCCGCGGCCAAGGTCGGCTCCCTTCGCTGGGAATTGTTCGTTCGCCACAAGTGTAGGCAGAGCGGGCAGGATCGCCCCCCCCCCCGCTTCGCTTTCCCTGGCGCTCCCCGCTGGAGTTGCCAAGTGACCACAATGCATTTTTTTGTCTCGGATGCCAGAGAGTTTGGCACGCGCTGATCTTGCGGTGGTGGCGGCTACTATTACTTTAAAAAAAAAAGAAAGATCGGCTGTCGAGGAAGGGCCTTGTCGATTTGATTTGATTTTTCTTTTTTGCAGGTGCTTTGGAAAGGTTTGGCAAGCAGGGGCTGGTGAGGGAGGAATGAATGAATGGGGGGCTGCTTTAAAAAGAGAGGGGGTCATAGGAGAAATTACGCTGGGGGACCCTGGCTACATTTTTCTGTTATAGAGTCTGTTTTTGCACTTTATTTGGAGTGCTGAAGCCTCCTGACGTTGTTGACCCTCGGATAGAACCTACTCCCCGGCTTTCCTACGTGGGTTACTTTGCTAGCAATCAGAAGCTTATGTCTGTTAAGAAAATGTGTTTGTAGAAATACTGCTACACAACTCCTGATTTTTTGACACCCTAGACCAGTGTTTCTCAACCTTGGCAACTTGAAGACTGTGGACTTCAACTCCCAGAATTCCCCAGCCAGCCTGGCCACTGCAAACAAGTCTGGGAGTTGGAGTCTATGCACCTAGAGCAGTGTTTCTCAACCTTGGCAGCTTGAAGATGGGTGGACTCCAACTCCCAGAATTCCCTAGCCAGTCATGGCTGGCTGGGGAATTCTGGGAGTTGAAGTCCACACGTCTTCAAGTTGCCAAGGTTGAGAAACACTGCTGTAGGCTAACACAACTCTCCTCCTATAGTGGTTACTTGCTGTTTCATAAGAATTGGAAAAATCTACCTACTTACTAATTTGAAAACTCAGACCCAAGGAGGGCCCAGGTGCCCAGGCTGATGGATTTTACTGTTACACAGGGCATTATTATTATTATTATTATTATTATTATTATTATTATTATTATTATTATTTATATGCTGTCTGACTCCCAGCAACATTGGGTGGTTTACATAAAGTGTGAATTCTTGATGCTTGGGGGTGGGTTATGCTTGGAGATCCTTGACAGAGGGGAATTGTATTAAAATGGATTTTTTTCTTGCCCCACCTCTCTGGACTTTTAAAAAATTAAAGGTCACGATTGTGTCAGCCCTGCTGATGGACGCCAGAAACAGGCTTGTTGAATGGTGAAGGAGCTTCCTGCCATGCTTAGCACCTGGATAAACTAGGATTAAGTGTTTTAAATGGTTGGCAACTGCACTTATTGAGACGGCCTGGGATAAGCCCCAATAAGTATATATCCTGCATTTATCGAAGGCAGAGTATTTATTTTTCAGTACCAAGGAAACTGAAGATTCATACAACGGTTTCTCTGCTCATTTCCTGCAAATGGACATATCATAAATGACCTGTTTGGCTACTGCAGGAAACAGGTTGCTGGATTCAGAGGCCATGACTTATGAGCTTAGTACTCTCTATATATAAATACATGTATATTGTTTTCCCCTTTCCAGCTAATTGGTTAAGGTGGCATAAAAGATTTTCCTTCCCCGCCCCTACTTTATCTTTGCAACACCCCTGTGAGGTAGGCTGATTGATTTAGTTGATTAGCAGATGGGGGGTTGTCCTTCTTTAAAAAATGGGTAGAACCAAACTAGGTTTTTTTTCAGAGATGGTGGCATGGCATACGAGCTAACCAAAGTGAGCAGATTTCCAGCAAGGGAGCTTGAAGCGATGCTTAGATTCTTTCCATACATCTAACGTCTTGATGTAAATTCTTCTGCAGCAGATCCAGGCATGCATATATACATGCCTGAATATGTTTACTTGGGCACAACAGGTGGATAGTCTGGCTTACTCCCAGTTCATTAGCTCACTACCAGAGATGAAAAGGGCCTCTTAATTAAAACCGATCGTATAAAACAGTGTTTTAGAACCTTGGCCACTGTAAGACGGGTAGACTTCAGCTCTCAGAATTCCTGGGAGAATTCCTCCCAGAATTCCTCCCAGAATTCATGGCTGGCTGGGGAATTCTGGGAGTTGAAGTCCACCCGTCTTACAGTGGCCAAGGTTGAAAAACACTGCTATAAAACAATCTTGTCCCACTGGTATCTTGCAGGTATGCCCAGAATCTCTAACCAGCATGACCTTTATGCAGGTGGAAAAGTCAGCAAGTGGTAGACTTAAAAGATATGGAAGGGATTGGACTGGGGGTTGGAAAGTTAAGGCAACCGTTGCCCCATGGAGCAACTCAAAATGCCTCTTTGACTGATAGATTCATTCAAGTTACTAGTCCTCAATATTTTTTTCAACATGGTTGCCTCCCTGAGGGAATCTAAGTTATACAGCCTGTTGGGGCCAGAGGGGAGGAGGAAGAGAACAAAAATATTACAAAGTATGGGCATTTGGAAGAGATTCTGCATCCCTGAAGGCAGTTGGATGAACAGCTGTTAGGAAGCATCCATATGTTGCTTCCTCTCTACTTCTTTTAATTGTGAGTGTGCATGTGGTTGTGTTTATCCTTAGAAGCCTGTAAGGTGCCCTTGGCACCATTACTGCTAGTAGTCGTAATAATGATGATAATACCTTATGTTGCCTCCACAATTATTTAAGGCTGGGCTTTTATTATGTTTTCTGTTGTTTTGATTTTACACATGCAGCCTTTGAATCATGTTTGTAAAAGATGAGACAGTGATGATCTCGAGGTGGATTTGCATCCTTCCGGCTTAATGAAAACCTGCCACCATTAGTCCTTCATATTACTGTGTAATCTTGTGCTGATTTAATTGGAATTAAGTTCTGTTGAGTTAAGTGGGACCAGCTGATAAGTTTGGGTGCCTATTAGTCTCCCCCAGTCTGGTGCTCTTCAGGTTGTTGAGTTGCATCTCCTGGATATGGCTGGATGAGGTTGATGGTCTCCATTTTGGAAAGCTATCCTAAAGGCCTTTGGGAATGAATAGGCTTTGACAAAGAGTAGCTGGTCCCAACCTGAAAACTAATGTTAACTATCCTTTGAGTTGAACCTAAGGGGTACATCTGTACCAGGGTTTCTCAGCTAGGGTTCTGTGAAACCCCAGAGTTCCACCAGAGATCACGAGGGGTTCCCTGGGAGATCACAATTTATTTAAAAAATTATTTAAAACTTCACATTCACAATTAAACGGACAACTTCACATTCAAGAGGTAAATTTAATTCTTTATTTTTAGTTTAAGAACACTGTTGGGCATATAGACAGGCCTACCCATGAAACAACTATAATAATTTTGTAACTTCTGGCCTATATTTGAGTCTGAACGTGCAGGGGTTCCCCAGGGCCTGAAAAATATTTCAAGGGTTCCCCCAGGGTCAAAAGGTTGAGAAAGGCTGATCTATACAGTTCACTTGCCAAGAATAAAAATGTGGTTTGCCACTGCTTCCCCCCCGAATCTTCTCATTTCTTGGTCTAACATCCTTGGGCCTTCCTAGTGGTCTCCTTTCCAAATACAAACCAGTTTGGGCTGCTTAGCTTCCCCCGAATCTTCTCATTTCCCAGTCTAACATCCTTGGGCCTTCCTAGTGGTCTCCTTTTCAAATACAAACCAGTTTGGGCAGCCCCAAATCCAGGGACTGCCACCCACTGATCTCCAGTACAGTTCAATTCAGTTGCATTCCTGGCCAGCTGCAAGTCTGGGAATCATACCCCTACGAAGCTGGAGGAGGCGAGGCTGGAAAGAATTGGCAAAGAAAATGGCTTGTTTTGTACAGACCTTTCACCACCCTTGACCCAGCATGGCCTTTGTCCAAAAGGGAGCTGGAACGGTCACCTAGCCCAGTCCCGACCTATGGCAAGTCAGTGTCAGGAGATTCACATTTTATGTTTCCATTTACAGGTAGTCCTCAACTTATGACCATTAATTTAACGACTGTTCAAAGTTGCAACAGTGCTGAAAAAAGTGATGTCACAGTCACGTGCTCAAAATTTGGGTGCTTGGCAACCAGCATGAACTTACAACAGCTGCAGCATCCCCGGGTCACATAATTGCCATTTACGACCTTCCCAGGGGGCTTCCGACAAGGAAAGTCAGTGGGGGAAGCCAGATTCACCTAACAACCGCAGAATTCACTTAACGGCCATGGCAAAAAGGTTGTGAAGTTGGGTGTGACTCACTTAACGACTGCATTGCTTAGCAATGGAAGGTTTGGTCCCAATTGTGGTCATAAGTCAAGGACTACCTCTTCATCTAAATCTACCACCAGGTATGGCATAGGGCCTCGTCACCTGAAGACCGCCTGTCTCCCATAGTATCTGCCTGACCAGTTCAACCTGGCAGGGTTAGCGCGCTCCGGGCTCCATCGATTAAACAGTGCCCCCTGCTGGGACCCTGAAAGAGCACCTGCCCTCTGGAATGAGGCTCCCCCCCCAGATCCGTATGGCCCCTCCCTGCCGTCGTTCAGAAGAGCAGAGAAGGCCTGGATCTCCCCCCAGCCCTCCCTTCATCTTGAGCCTTCACCTTTTCAGTGTTATTGATCCGATCGTAGTTTCTTTGTTCAATTGTTCTGAGCCGCCCAGAGCCGTTGAGAGTCGGGTGGCAGATAAGTTTTTTTTAAATTACTACTACTACTACTGTGGTTTAGTTGCACAGTCAGCCAGATGTTTAGACTGGTTTGTCCACTGGTCAAGTCCTTCCCAAGGACCTGGGATAGGCAGATGTTGTTTAATAATATTAAAGGTATTGTCGCAGGATGTCAGCTGTTCCAAGCAAAGCTGCCTTTGGCAATTGAGTGATGGTGATTTTGTCAATGCTGGTGGTATTCCAGTGGTGCTCCAGCTGTTTTGGCGTTACACCCAAGGCACCTATTACTATCGGTACTACCTTTGCTTTCTTTTGCCGCAGTCGTTCTACCTCTGTGAACCTTTCATCTTAGTTACAGGTAGTCCTTGCTTAATGACTGTTTGTTTAGCGACTGTCCGAAGTTACAACGGAACTGAAGAAACTGACTTACAACCATTCCTTGCGCTTACAACCATTGCAGTGTCCCCGCAGTAACATGATCACAATTTGGGCACTTGGCAACCAATTCCAATTTATGATGGTTGCAGCATCCCACAGTCACATGATTGCCATTTTCGACCTTCCCAGCTGACTTCCAATAAGCAAAATCAATGGGGAACCATGTGACTTACTTAACGACCGCTGTAAAATGGGTCAAGATTAATTTAGCGACTGCATCGCTTAGTGACCTAAATTCCTGTCCCAACTGCGGTGTTGAGGACTACCTGTATTTGGTACTCTAACCAGGATGACACAGGCTGGCAGCATTTCCCCATGGCCCCAAGCCATCATGCAGCCAGCTTGTCTGTGGCTTCAAAGGGCTGTGATGCTGTGAAAATCATAGTGTTGTGGTATAATGTGCCAGGTGAGCAAATGAACCATGGTTAGCATAGCCTACTCTCCCTAGCTAACATGGAAGATTCCTTCCGGACCCAGAATAGCGGTCATTGACCCTGGATGTGAAAGATCCGCCCTCTGTCCTTCGTTCCCCGTGCTCCCTGTTGTGACACCCTCTTCATATTGAATAGGGAGGGGTGAATATAGCTTTTCTTTCCTTCCCGTATCAAAAGAAAACCCCCTTCCCCTTTTCTGGACATCCTCCCTTTCCCATCCCCTGGATTAAAAACTTAGTTAGGAGTGGCCTGCCTCTGTTTGGATCCTGGCTAATGCCCCCCGTGCAGAGTATTGTTCAGGACCCAGCGTGGCATTTCCTGAAATTCTTAATTCGGGCTGGTCAGCCGGGAGCCAGGACTTCTATTTTCAGCTTAGAAATGGATCGGATGGGGTGGGCTGGGGGACTGGCCTTTCTCCCGTAGTGGAGGAATAACTTTGCACTCGGTAGGGGAAAAGAGTAAGGGCCAGCTAGGTAGAATCATGGAGGGTCGCTAGTATTGAGGGGAACCCTTGGTGGTAGTGTGGCACTCTGCAACATTGCCCTCGGTGCATGCACAATCATCGCCGCGCCTGGAGGACCCCTTGTGGCGGCCTACAGCTGGCAGATAGAAGCTAGAGGGCCTTCCTCAGCTGTTTGGGGAGCCTCCCCCTTCCAGGTGTTTGGACTTCAGCTCCCAGAATTCTTAGCAGTCGCCAGGGTGGTTTGGAATTCTGGGGGATGAATTTATTTATCTATTCAATTTATATAGCAGCCCATCTCACTTTTATGTGATTCTAGGCAAGGGAAACCTTTACCTTTACCTTTAGGCAGCCTAGGATAAAACAAATAAAAAGACAAAATACATAATATCAAACAAAAATAAAACCACGTAGCAGCTGGGCATGATCTATCATCCGTACTACCAAGAGACGCCCAGGGCCCCAGGCTTGGGCACAAAGCCAGGTTTTCAAGGCCTTACAGAAGGCCAAGAGGGACGGGGCCAATCTAATATTGGGGGATGATGTTCCAAAGGGTGGGTGCCATGGCAGAAAATGCTCTTCTTCTGGGCCCTGCCAGCTGACACATCCTAACTGGCAGTGCCCAGAACATGCCCTTCCTGCCAGTTTGGGTAGGACAGGTAGAAACCACTGGGGAGAGACGGTCCTGTAAGTAATCTGGTCCTGAGCCATGATGCCTTTGAAGGTGGCAACCAGCACCTTGAATTGCACCTGGGAGCCAATGCAGCTCACAGAGCAGTGGTGTCACATGGGCGGAATAACGGGCACCAGGAATTGCCACATTTTGCACCGGTTGAAGCTTCCAAATACCCTTCATAGGTAGCCCCGCATAAAGCGCATTGCAGCAGTCCAGCCTGGAGGTCACAAGGGCATGATTGACCCCCCCCCCCCGGTTCAGGACTGGGAAGAGGAAGAGTGGGGCCACGCTGCCTTCAGAGACAATCGTAAGAGCATCAGCCGTGCCCTGCTGGAGCGGAGCCCTGCCCCCCTCCGTTCTCCTGGTGGCCCACCAACTGCCTGAGGATGCCCACTCCTCTCCCAGCAGGTGGCTGCCAGGGACCGTCCTGCTGCCCTCGAGGCTAACAGCCCCTGATGCCCTCGGTTTTGCCTCTGAAGTGGCATGCAGCTGGGCAGGATTTGTCTCCCCGGCCTGCTGCAAGGTTCCCATCCTACATGATGGTCCGAGCCCAACGGTGTGACCGGCTGGGTGTCTCTTTTATCCGAGAGGCTCAGTTCTTGGAGGTCCCAGACTGGGCTGGGCCCTGCCTAGCATGCCCCACCGTAGAGCCTTTGTTGGAGGAAGACCAAATCCAGATTCCAGGAAATCAGCCCAACGGTTAAACAAAGTTGGCACCAGATACGCAAACCACGAAAGCAGGGCTGGCGTGGATGCTAGACGAGGTGGCTGCCAGGCCCAAAAACCGGGAAAGAGGGCTGGCCCAACTGTGGGGCAAAATTTGGCAACTGACTCCGATGGTGGCTTCGGGAGGGGGGACCCCCCCAAAGCGAAGTGCTGATGGCAGGCTCCCCATGGCTTATGCGTGGCCTTAAGTTTCTTTCCTGATCTTCAATGCAACAGACACTTTCTCCCGCCCTTACGGTTTCAGGAAACTCCAGCCATCTTATCGGTTGCCTGCTGGGTGCTGAAGCATCCAAGAAGCCCCACCTAAGCCTTTTGATCTCCAGGAACAAACGCGCTTGAAGGGAGCCATTCCAAAAACGCCTTTAAAGCCCCCAACCAATTGCCCAAGGCTCTTCACCCCCCTGTCTGGAGGGCTGGTGAGTTATTTTGGGAAGGAGAGGCAGAAGGCACCCTCCTTCCTCTTTGGTTGCTTCACCCAGATGCCTCTGCCACCAGATAGGCACCCATGCGCCTCCCACCCTTTGTGGCGGTTGAGCTGGCTCAGCAAGGAGGGCAGGAAGTTGCCTCATTGCTGAACAGAATGGGACCGACAGAAGTGGAGCGTGTTTGCGCATCGTGGTTGGTTGGCCGTAAGCAAAAGACGCTCATTTTGCAGAGCAGCTGCTGCATCCTTGTTCGGTGCGGTCTTAGATCGACGGTGCCTGGAAGTCTGGAGGACCTAGAAGGCTTGAGGTTCACCTCCAATACATCTAAAGCAGTTTTTCTCAAACTCAGCGCCTTTAAGATGTGTGGACGTCAACTCCCAGAATTCCCCAGCCAGCATGCGCCGGTTGAAGCTTCTGAATATCCTTCAAGGGCAGCCCCACGTAAAGTGCATTGCAGTAGTCCAGTCTGGAGGTCACAAGGGTGGCTGGGGAATTTTGGGAGTTGACATCCACACATCTTAAAGGTGCTGAGATTGAAAAACTCTGGTCTACAGTAGTCCTCACTTAACAACCACAGTTGGGACTGGAATTTCAATTGCTAAGCAAAGTGGTCATTAAGCGAATCCAACCTGATTTTATGACCTTTTCTGCGACGGTTGTTAAGCGAACCATGTGGCTGTTAAGCGAACCACATGGCTGTTAAGCAAATCATGCAGTTCCCCATTGATTTTGCTTGCCAGAAGTCAGCTGGGAAGGTCAAAAATGGCAATCGTGACCGCGGTACGCTGTGACGGTCGTAAATGTGAACTGGTTGTCAAGAGCCCACATCATGATTGCGTAACTGCAGAGACACTGTGATGGTTATAAGTGTGAGGACTGGTTGTAAGTCGGTTTTTTCAGCACCATCATAAGTCTGGATCATTGCTAAACAAAGGGTCATTAAGCGAGGACTACCTGTAATTCTCAAAGGAAAATGCTGAAGTCCTTACAACTAGCTGGTTGGCACTTAAAAGACTGAGTTGATGGGGTTGTGAGCTTTGGTGGATCCCTTGACTGCTTGCGAGAAACATGGTCCTGAAAAATATTTATACGTATCCAGAGTCTGGTTAGTAGAGCAGGAGGGAATGTCGATCACTGCAGTTGGAAGAGAAACTCGAGTAGCTGTTATATTGCCCTTATTACAAAGATGCCCTGTTAACAGCTAAAAGTTCCTCATCCAGTCAGATCTCCAGGCCAGCTTTATTTATTCGGTGTGGCGTGATTATTGTCCTGCTAATGTGTTTCTGTTTCTCTGAGCACGGTTGAGTTTTGCTTGACTATTTGTTAAATACGTCGTACTTTGACTGCATCAATTTGATAATTATTTAATTTTATTACACTTTCAATTTGCCATTGGAACTTGTCATTGTTCATTTCATTTCATTTATGGTCCCAGGCCAATAAAATCTTCTTTCTTCTTTTTGGAATAGGTCAATGCCCATAATAAAGTTTATTGAGCAATATTCATTATTCCTTATTGTATTTTTCTGAGGCGGGCCCTAGCCGACTTTGGCTGAATTGAAAAAACTTATGAGCAGAGTCAGACCTGGTTGATGCTTGGATGGGGGACCACAAGGAGATCCCCAGGCTGAAGGCTAGAGTAGAAAGTGAAATCTTGGAAGGAAGCATTGGGAAACCACTCCTGTATTGCTACAATCAAAATTATGGACTTATCCATAAAGTCACCAAGTTGAGCTCCATGTAAAGGATACTTACTTAACTTTGTAAGGTTCAGCATCATCTACGGCCTGTAGATTTTCCATCCTGATGTACAGGTTGGCTTGTATTGTCTCCAAACCAGGTATAGTGTGAGAGGTCAGGTCAGGAAGAGATCCTTATCCTGCGGGGCATTGTATTGGATCTAGCCAGCTCTGGCTTCGATGGATCCAGCCAGCTCTGGCTTCGATCCCGGGCATCTGTAGTTGAGATCCAAGTGATGAAAATAGGGAAAGAATGCACGCCCACTAGACTCTGAAGGCTTGGGCGAATTTAAACAAAAATAGGCTGAAATACTAAATATTTTTAGGAACTACTACAACACTTGGCCTGGGGAGCATCGAATGAATAATATCGGGTATTCCAAAATGTTCAACATCTCTTAAGCTAAGGCTGGCGTGCCCTTAATATTTTTTCACATCCTCTTTTTCTCTTTCTGGAAAAAAGGTAACTTTTGACTCAGCTGGAGAGGAAATTAATATTGGAGGGGCTGTCAGCGGAGTGGGAAAAAAACAAACCAAAACCAGCTTTTGTTATTCCCTGTCTTGTCCCTGATGGGTGCATTTACATGCAGATTTGTGCATGATGAAAAGGCAATCCGTCTGAAGTTTTTGTTTGCAACAAATTAATTGTGATCCATCCACCCAAAACACCACCACAAATTAGCTCAACCCCCTTGTTCTTGGCTCCAAATAGCTTTTATTGGGAGAGAATACCGCTCCATAAAAGTTTTTTTTTCAATGTGCAAAAAAAAGTGACTGAGAGGTACACACGTATTAAAAACTGTATATTAGGGAATAGCATGTACATGACTGTTTATTCTTTTCTACCCCAACAGATTGAGATATTTTCCTTTATTTTTTAAACAAACATGGAATACTG
The DNA here is from genome assembly GCF_035149785.1 of Candoia aspera. Classification (NCBI taxonomy): domain Eukaryota; kingdom Metazoa; phylum Chordata; class Lepidosauria; order Squamata; family Candoiidae; genus Candoia; species Candoia aspera. The sequence continues at coordinate 7,424,672 of NC_086169.1, forward strand.
TGAATGGAGGCTGATATTTATTTATTTGTACTGTAGCAACCTTTTGATGAATGAATGGGTGCATTATTTGTGCAAAATATAACAAAATGGACATTTCTAGACAGCAACAGTTTTTTCTTGTGACCCCGAGGGGGGCAGATCCTTGGAAAACTGGGGGGGGGGATTTCTTGTGAGTTTCATCCAATGGAACAGTTTGGAAAAATGTTTTTTGACTGGACAGTCATTAAGACGTGAGCTAGAAGGGTGCTGATGAGTGGCTCATGACAACATGTGCCCAACTGGTAGGGTCTCGTCTGGGTGTCTGGAGGGAATTTACGTGGCCATCCAACTTTCAAAGACATTAAAAACAACAGTCAACAACAATCAACATGAACAGAAATTAAGCAAAAAATACAGCTCAAACACATCACACCAGCCCCCTGACTCAGGGACTCAGGGACATCTAACCCAGCTCAAAAGGCCCCGGGGGGAAAAACAGGTTTTTAGTGCCTTCTGAAAGGCAAGCAGGATCAGGGTCAGTTGAATCTCGGGGTGTGGGGTGGGGATTATTGGAAACAGCAGATGCTGCACCTGAAAAGGCACACATCCTTGATCCAACCAAGTGACATTGGTCAAAAAAGGAGGTGAAGCATGACCAGCCTGGAAAAAGCATGTGAGAAGGGACAATAGAATTGGAGACAGGTGGTCCTGCAAAGGATCTGGGGGTCTTCCCAGACTTGCAGCTCCTGCCTGAAGAAGCTGTGACCAGGGGTGCTTTGCCCAAGTTCAGTGGGTGCCCTAGTTGCAACTCTACCTGGGGAGAGAGGACCTGGCTCATGCCAACATTGCTCAGTTAGACTACTGCAGTGCACTCTCCATGGGGCTGCCTTTGAAGACAATGCAGAAGGTTCATTACCTCCAAAACACAGTTTATCACCCGGTACCTCGGTGGGGAAAGATTCCTTGTTGATGGACCTTTCCTTGGCTCTCTGTAGGCCTCAGGATGTAATTTAAAACACTGGTTTAAAGAGTTGGTCCCAAGTCCCTTCAGGATCTCATTGTCTCACCAGAATGAGCCCTGCCTATTTGATCTTGCCAGGAAAAGCAGTTGGTGGTCCTCACTTTTGGAAGACAGGAAGGACAAGACACGGAAGCATTGCTTTTCCATAGCAGCGCTGGTTCTCTGGGATGGCTTCCTGCAGGAAATCAGAGTAGCCCTAAACAACTTTGTCTGAATTTAAAAAAGTTAAGACCAGAGTCAGACCTGGTTGATACTTGGATGGGGGACCACAAGGTGATCCCCAGGATGAAGGCTAGAGTAGAAAGTGAAATCCTGGCATTGGTTTAGTTGAGAGCCAGTTCTGTGTAGTAGTTAAGGCATGAGGCTAGAAACTGGGAGACTGTGAGTTCTAGTCCAGCCTAGGGCACAAAACCAGCTGGGTGACCTTGGGCCAGTCACGTGCTCTCAGCCCTAGGAAGGAGGCAATGGCAAACCACTTGTGAAAAACCTTGCAAAGAAAACTGCCGGGACTCGTCCAGGCAGTCTCCGAGAATTGGACACAATTGAACGGATTAAAAAAAAAATTAGCTACCTTCTGGAAGCGGTTGAAGCTCTTTGGAAGGGTGTTTGTGTTAGCCTTTCGAGGTAGTCCAGACAAGAAGCACAACTATGAGTCCTAGCTCTATCTTTATTGTAAGGTTCCATTAACAGAATTGTGCGAGGCTGAAAGCATTTCTCCCCTCCTTTCCTTTTACTCTCGGGAAAACTAGGGAGGGTCCCTTCTGAGATGCTTCCCACGCCTCCTCTCCTTCTGTGCGCTGAGATATCTTTTTCATGAGATTTGTCTAGTCTGCGACTCTTCCTCCTTCCTCTCCCAGGGTCATTCCCATGTACCATTACAGTTTGGGACTCAATGCCCATTTTTCCAGTTTGCATGTTTTATGTTTTCTGGATAATACTAGACTGTGAATGTTTCAATATTTGTATTCTTGTAAAATCACTGAGATCCTAAGGGATTGTGGCAGGGAATGAATGAATGAATTAATGAATTAATGAATGAATGACCAATCTGGCAGGGGGTTCAGAGGCTGGTCTCATTCTGCACAGAAAAAAAATTATTTGGGATGATTCTCTCTGTTGCTCAGAGGGAAGCAGTGACAGAAGAGTGTATGGTGGGACTGATTGAAAAAGTTATAGCAGGGAAAGTGAGGTGTAAGTGAGTGAGCCCTGCAAAGAATTTCACTAAATCTCCTCTCCCAAAGAAAAGGAATGGGGAGAGGGCTTTTTAAAATGACCCATTTCCTGAATTATCACTGTGGTTACCTCTGCAGGGGCGTGATACGGAGACTGGAGAATTGGCAGCCATTAAAATTGTGAAAATTGACCCAGGTAAGAGGTGATTCTGGCTTCATCTTGGTCTGGAGATTCCAAGTTCTGTGTGGGTCGCCTTCTTAATGCCACCCTGATTTTAGCTGTTCAGGGTAGGCCGGGTCAGAAAACAGGGACCGTGAGGATCTCAGGAATGCTACTCTGTTATTGTGGGGTAACAGAAACTTGAAAGCCTGCCAGGTTGTTTTATACCAAACAGAATCAAGGCGGGGTTATTTTTAGACTCTCACACTTCATTCTTTCCCAAGCTGGGATGGAATTTACTGTCTCAAGCGGTTCTTGCATTCCTTCACCAGCATTATGCCTTCCTCTACACCCAGTTTAGTTAGGTCAGTGTTTCTCAACCTTGGGAACTTTAAGAAGTGTGGACTTCAACTCCCAGAATTCTGGCTGGAGAATTCTGGTAGTTGAAGTCCACACATCTTAAAGTTCCCAAGGTTGAGAAACATTGAGTTAGATCATCCCTTGTAGGAGGATGGCCATGACAATTGAGTAAACTCACAACACAGTGCGGATAGCCGCCTGTTTTTCAGGATCCACTTAATTTTTCTTTTGGTAGGTTGGGAATCAACGTAGCATTGGGAACCCAACTATTATCTTTGCAGGTTGCACAAACCGGGTGATCATGTTGCACCAGAATATGGTTCATTGGTTTAGTATTTCCCAACCTCAGCAACTTGAAGATATGTGGACTTCAATTCCCAGCATTCTCCAGCCAGCATTCCATCTTAAGCCATCCTAAACTTGCCGAGGTTAGGAAACACTGGTTTAGACTTTGCATATTCTGTGGACACATAATACAGGTAGTCCTCGAGTTATGACGGTAAGTGCAACCAGAATTTCTGTCACTAAGTGATGCAGCTTTAAAGCATGTCACATGATTGCATCGCTTAGTGATGGCAGTCCTGGCAGTCCCAGTTGCCATTGTTAACTGAATGCCAATGGTCGTTAGACAAGGACCTACCCCTCCCAGCCCCGAGCCTTGGTAAGGTAAGTGTCAGCCTTCCCAGGTAGACCAGACAGGAAACACGACCAGCTGAGCTATTTCTACTTTATTGTAAGGCTACATTGACAGAATCTTGCAAGTCTGAAAGTACAAATTTCCCACCGCCTTCTTTACAGCCCAAAAAACTAGGGAGGGTCCCTTCTGAGCCTCTTTCCCCATCCATTATGCAGCTGTGGGCTAAGCCCTCTCTTATCTGACCATTCCCTTGGCAGCATCTCTGGGCCCCTTCTCAGCCGTTCTCACGATGCTTCGGAAAGCTTCTGAGGCCTTCAGAAGCATTAAGAGAACGGCGTGGGCTATTTGGAAAACAGCTGAGCGGCCTTGGGGAGAAGGCATGGCACGGCCAGCAGCTGCCTCGCGTAGGCCAGGCCAGGCACGTCTCGGCAGCGGGAGGAAGAGGGTGACGGTCAGCTGGATGCAGCAGAACCGGCAGAGTGCAAGGCAGCCAAAAGGGCAGAGATGGGGGAGATAGGCGGGTGGGGAGAATTGAAGCGCCCCTGCGGTCGTAAATGTGGGTGGGCTGCGAAGCCCCCGAATTTTGATCATGTGACTGCGGGGGCACTACCATGGCCGTTATTTCGGGGACCAGGAGTAAGTACCCTTTGTTCAGCACCGCCGAATGGTTGCTGAATGAATGGTCGTAACTCGAGGACTGCCTGTACTGAGATTTGTTTATAATGTTTTAGCATATTGTATGAATTGTGGCTGCTAAACCATAATTTGCCATTTAGAGGTTCCATGAACCCAGATGGTTATTCAGTAAACTAGGTTTAAGTAAATGTTAGCTGAGCTTGAAATGTGAATCCAGTCAAAGGCTTAGATCAGAGTTTCTCAACCTTGGCAACTTTAAGATGGGTGGACTTCAATTCCTTGCTGGCTGGGGAATTCTGGGAGTTGAAGTCCACCCATCCTAAAGTTGCTGAGGTTGAGAAATACTGGCTTAGCTAGTGGGGCCAATCTAAGCTTAGAAAGCTTGCTTCTACCATCAATAATCTACAAGAACACCAAAGTTTCATGGATAGTCTCCATTTTTAGAGGTGGGGGGAGGGAACCCTTTTGTTCCCAGCTGTGGTGAAATAGTTGCATAAAGAGGAATGTTCATAACATCCTTTTCCTGAGATGGAACATTCTAGAGAACTCAGGAACATGCAGTGGCTTTTCTGGAATGTGCTGGTCTGGCCAATCTAGGGGAAGTCTAAAAAGTTTCTGGAAGCAGCAATCCTGTTCTAGATGATTTACTTCTGGAAAGCTTTTAGGCATCCCCAGAACAGCTGGACCAGCATAGTGAATGGGTCTTATATACTCCGGAACTTTCCATCAACCTCCGGAACATTCCACCGTCCTCCGGAACATTCCACCGTCCTCTGGAACATTCCACCGTCCTCCGAAACATTCCATCTCTGGAAGGAGACATTTTGCACATGCATAGTTGAAACTTAAAAGCTATATTGAGGGTCCTTACCAAACTGATACACTCTGGCTTTGTTAGGACCCCAGTTCTCTTCATAATCCAGAGCCTAGCCAGTAATTAAACTTCAGTTTAAAGTAGAATAACAAAGACTGATGATCTCGCCAGAACTCATATGGGGATCTTCCGGGCAGTCACAAAAGGGTCGAGTGCAATACAAATTAGTTGGTACGCTGCGGAATTGGAAGCCGCCTGATCAAAAGAACGTCGGTGGAAGAATGACCGACTTAGAGACTGACATATTTTCTCCATTGGGTCTTCTTAGGAGATGACATCGGATCCATTCAGCAAGAAATCACCACGCTCAGGGATTGTCGCCATCACAACGTTGTGATGTATTTTGGAAGCTACCTCAGGTAGAGAGCTGCTCCCGGGGAAAAGTAGAATCGGAACTTGGATGCTGTGGACCGTGACTTGAGCGGCTTTATTGGTTGCGTCAAAACCATTCACAACCGGCGTGTGAATCGCCTGCTGAATTTCCACAATAAAAGATATGGAGGCCACAACCCACTTCAAGTCTTCGTCCCCTGACCTGGAAGGCCTCTTTTCCCATTCCCAAATCTTGGAATCAGTGGAATGCAGCCCCTCTGCCCATGGTCAGAGGCACCCTTTCTCGTCCATGCTGTCGAAAGATAGGCCTTCATTTTTGTTTATTTTATTTATCAAATTTGTCACCGCCCATCTCCTCCGACCGGAGGGACTCTGGGCCGTTTACAAAACAGAATAAATATACAATAAAAACTCAAATAAATACACGATAAAATTCCAATAAAATCCCATTAAAACCAAAACGATTTGGCACTATCCCATTTGAGACCGGAGAAGCAGAAGCTTCCAGCAAATCTCCGGAAGAGCAAATGGGCCTTAGAAAACGCACATCCCTGCCATGGGCGTGGTGGTATAAGTGGGCGTGCTTGGCCCAAGCTTTGCCCTTGCAGAAGAGGGGCACTGAGGGGAGGGGGAATGTGGTGGGCACTTCTCAAAACGGCTGCCATTTTGCAAAACCATTGATGTGGCAGCCAGTTGCAAAGCCTCCGATCCCCAGGGCCAAAGGATGAGGCTGAACTGAGCTTACCTCCTGGCCACCCACACACTGCATCTCTTACACCATCTCTTTTTAATGTGTGCTTCTCAACCGGTCGATACAGATGTCCACACCCTCACCTTATTTATTTTCTGATGATACCTCCTAGGTTTACGCAGAGCTTTTTTGGAAATAAAATTGACACTAGAAGCTGGTGCTTTGCATCGTAGCCCGACATTACCCCGTTTAGGGTCTTTGTTTCCGGTTAAACATTTTAAAACTTTGTTGGACAAGGGAGCAAGGAAAATTAAACAGCCATTCCTGCTTCAAAAGACAGGGTGTGATGGATGACCTCTAGGGGCAATTTTGTGCCTTTGGAGCTGGTCCCTCAGTATGTGCTCTGTGAGTGGAAAGTCTCGCCGGGGCCACCTCTGATCTCATTTAGCAGTTGCCTGAAAAGTTTGAAAGTCTCAAAAACTGCCGTGCAAACTCTGAAGAGAGTCCAGGGCATAAAGTAGTTGAGATTTGGCCTGGGAGGGGCATGAAGCATGAAGCCTGTTCTTCTGGCTTGCAGAAACATGACTTACGGCTTCCCGCAATGTGTAAATCTAGGGCAGTGTTCCTCAATCTCAGCAACTTTAAGATGTGTGGACTTCAACTCCCAGAATTCCCATGCTGACTGGGGAATCCTGGGAGTTGAAGTCTGTACTTCTTAAAGTTCTTGAGATTGAGAAACGCCGATTTGGGGATTGTACCTCACCCGACCAGAAAATCTGCCAGTCACAAGCCCTTGTTTCCCCCAAATATACATCCAACTCTGCTATATATTTCTTGTTACTTCTGGATTTTAGGAATGATCGGCTGTGGATCTGCATGGAATATTGTGGAGGGGGGTCCCTGCAGGAGATCTACCACAGTGAGTTTTTGCCTGTTTATAGAAGGGGAGGGTGTTATTTGCGGCTTTTTCTGGATCCATTCCTAAATGGATTGAAGCTAAAAGATTATAGGAGAGATGGTGGAGATGGTGCTGATAGCTTAGATTCCTGGTATCATCCTACATTCCAGGAGAATTTGCAGAAGGAAACCTGCTACTTTAAGTTCAAGGTGGCTGGCTTCTTCTGAACTTGTAATATTAACTTCAATGCTCAGCCTTTTCCCCACCAGCACCTGGAAATACTAGGGAATGAAGCCCAGATTTTTCCCTGCTAAACAGGTGCCTGCCCTAAACTGCAGTCCTTCAGTAACACTAAACAAGATTCTAGTCCTCATGGCTCTGAATAAGTCACTGTTATATTAGGGACATGGAAGTGCTTTCAACTGCTTTGACCATCTAATTAGCCTTGTCTGGGTTCAAGAGTGTTTTTCCTTAGGCCAAACCTGGGGACTTTCTGTACATACAGAATAGCTGTGTTCCCATTCAGATACCGTTCCAAGGTGGTTTTGCTGTAAGAGCAGAGAACGCTGCTCTGTCTCATGTTTGAAATCTTACTTTTTAATTTACATTTTATTATGGGAAGAATTCTAACTTGGCGGTAGAGCATCTTTTGCATACAGGTGTTCATAAGTTTATCCCTGGCCAGCTGCTCTCTGAAAAGGTGGGGCTATGGCTCCCATCATCCACAGCCTCCAGGCAGGCTGGAGCTCAAAATGTCTGGAGGTCACTGTGGTAGGGAATATCAAGCCAATGATCTAAGTTGCATCCAGAACTCACCTTTAATGGAACGCCAAGAATTCACTGCTGGAAAATTTGTGGGTGTGATAAGAGATAGTTTTGCACAGCTCTATACGAGGCCGCACTCTGCGAATCCGTGTTTTATTTGCACAGTGATTTGCAGGTGGCACCTCCAGATTTTCATCCAAAGCATCCCAGTATCTTTTTCCTCTGCTGTTGGTATGCAACCCTCAAGAAACATCTGCTCATTCTCATATTCTTATCCCCCGAAAGAAAACATCTGCGGGCACTGAAGTCATCGTTTTTGGCTCCCAGGGGAGAAAAAAGTCACTCCACCCCCTTTTATCCTCTCTTCCAATCTCTCTCTCTCCTGTTCGGGCTGGGCAGTGCAGAATTTTTTTTAAAAAAAAGCAATTATCAACCGAAAATTGAGCAAGAGAAATGCTTGTGTTCCCTGGGAAGGAAAACTAAGTCCTGATGTGGTTATTGTGGTGCAAAGCTTGATATCAAATGCTTGGCCCTTGGGTTGCTGAAAAACGTTGCTCTGACTTAGGCTATTTTGTGGCAGCATCTGTCTGCTTCATCCACACTGTAAAATGGCTGGCTTGGTTGGCTTTTGGTAACAGGTAGATTGCCACTGGGATGTTAAAGCGTTTCACTTTGCAACCCATCTCCCTTCCCCCTAGCTCAGACACAGACCTTTCTGTTATCCAGCCTTGTCGACTTCCCTTTTGGAGAATCTGACTTCCCTTTTTGCTCTTGCGCACCCACAGGGGTGCAAACTTGCAATGGGGAGGAGTTAGAAAAGGAAATCAGGTTTGCCCAATCAAGCCTCCATTCATGGCTGCGTGATGGGGAGAAACATAAACAATGCTGCTTTTCCCCCGTGCAGAATTTAAACAAAGGAGCATATTCTGCTTTCCTCCAGCCCAGAATTAAATTCAGAAGATTAAATATAATTAATAGGGGGACTCCCTCCATGGACTGAATTATTGCCCCCTTTTTGTTGCTATTGGGGGAAGTTTGGGAAAACTCTAGAGAAAACCGAACAGAATTTTGTCATGTGCAGTTTGATCCCCAGATAACGGAAGGACGTGAATCTGTTCTGATAGCTTCCACATCTGCAGGATTTGGGGTAGTGGGTGGCTGGTAGATGCTGAAGCCAGAGATAATTTGGTTTTTCTTTTTTTTTTCAGGCACTGGGCCCCTCTCTGAAAAACAGATTGCCTATGTCTGCAGGGAAACGCTCCAGGTGAGTACATAGGCTAGGTCACTCTCCCTGCTTAGAAAAACAAACAACATTGAACTCCAGTGCCAATATATGCCTTCCCCATTTTTAGCTTGGGAGTGGCAACAAATATTCCAATTTATTGCCAAATTACAGGTAGTCTTTGCTTAGTGACCACAATTGGGACCAGAATTTCAGTTGCTAAGTGAAGCGGTCATTAAGTGAATCTGACCCAATTTTACAGCTTTTTTGTGGCAGTTGTTAAGGGAATCACTATGGTTGTTAAGTGAACCACATGGTCGTTAAGTGAATCATGCAGTTCCCCGTTGATTTTGCTTGTCAGAAGCCAGCTAGGAAGGTTGAAAATGGTGATCACATGACCACAAGATGCTGCAGCAGTGATAAATGCAAACTGGTTGCCAAGTGCCCAAATTGTGATCACGTGACCACAGGGATGCCGCAACAGTTGTAAGTGTGAAGACTGGTCATAAGTCGTTTTTTCAGTGTCATAAGTCCAAACTGTCACTAAACAAATGGTTGTAAAGTGAGGACTATCTGTAGTGTCCAAAGGTTGGCTTCCAAGCTCAACACCGATGGCCGATGAAAAAGAGAGGTTTTTCTCCCATTTGCTTCTTGAGTCAAACAAAAAAAAGCCAAGTTTGCCACTCGCCAAACTGGCTAAAACTTTGAAAAGAAGGGCCCAGCTAGATAAAGTCTCTTTCGGACGGAGTTCAGTGCTTCCCCATGCAATTTTGCTGGCAACTGTTGGGAAATGGTTTCCCACCCCCACTTTTGGGGGTGTTTTCCTGGTCTCCCAGTTGAGCCTGCCATTTCCTGGTGGTCCCCCATCCTTTTACTAACCAGTCCAACCTCGCTTGGCTTCTCGAGGTCAGCCGCGTTTGTTGCGTTTTAAGAGGAGAGCTTCGTGTTTTCATTGCTCAACTCAAAGGAGCGGCGGCCCCTGAGCTTCCTTTTTGTCCCTGTCCCACGGCAATTTGATCTCAGTGCCACACACCTTGGAGAGGAAATTGTGTTGCTCTGTTGCTCATTCTGTTCCTCTCCTGCCTTCCTGTGGCAGAAACAACTACAAGGAGAGCACTAAAATGTGGGTTGTTGGCTGGGTGGGGCGTCTGTGTGCGCAGGCGTGCACGTGTGTGTGTGTGTGTGTGTTGGAGCCTGGGAGAAGCTGAACTGACCGCTCGCATTCTAAAGGCAACATGCAACCCTTCAGGGGGGTTGGTTTAGAAGAAAAATATGAATGGGGAGAAATGTGATAGGTATTTCCATCATTAAGCTCAGGGCAGAGAAAATGGGTGGGGCAGCGACTCGAACCTGCAGCCACTTGCTGCAGTTCCCAGCAGCAGGGATTTCGGGGTGGGCCGATGAATTTTCAGCACACTCCCAAGCAGCTTGTGGAACTCACCGCCACAAGACTCAACAGTGGCCGTTTTCAAGTTGCTGAGCACCACCGTATTCTACATAGATTTTTTTTCTTTTTTTTTTTCTCTTTTGAATCTTATAGCAACTTGAGCTGTAGAGTTATGAAAAAGAGAGGGAAAAAAACATTCCCCTTCTTCTCTGGGCCATAAATAATTTTACAGGGCTGACTTCAATTATCTCTCCTTTTCCTGTTTTTTTCCTGCCTCTGATCTAAAACCCTTCCGGATATAGAGTTCCTCCGTGCTCCTAAATCATTCCGATTTCCCATTTGGACTGATCTTTTCTCTTTTTTCCACCTCACCAAGTTCCTTTTCAGTTGCCGTAAACAGAACAGGACTTAGCATAGATCACATGGCTGCAGCACAGATGACTATAAAGGCATGATATAGAATGTGAGTTTTTCCTCTCCCAAATCTTTTCCTAAGGAATTTTGCCTTTTTCAAAGCAGCCATGTCTTGTCCTCAAATTAGCTTCAGGCCTTAAAGTTTAATCTCAACACTTTAAAGGATATATTTATTCTGAACAAGCGGCAAAGAAAGAGGTGCAGGGACAGGCAGGTGAGACCTGTTCTTAATTTCTCTTCAGTACCTGGACTGTGTTTGCAGAGCATGTTTAACACAAAGTGTCAGCATTCAGACAAGAGATTAAACTTGGTTAGTTTTAACCTTGGTTTGGTTTTCTTTTCTGGAGGTGGTTTAGCCCGTGGCGCAAACCCTCCATGCTCGATTCATTTATGACAGGGTTCCTCAACCTTGGCAACTCTAAGCTGCGCGGACTTCAACTCCCTTGCTCCCTATGCTTTGCTGGCTGGGGAATTCTGGGAGTTGAAGTCCGCACAGCTTAGAGTTGCCAAGGTTGAGGAACCCTGATTTATAATGCCCTGAATTGTACAATGCCAGAAGATAGATTCTCTCAGAAGCCAAGAAGTGGGTTGTCTGAACTCATCGATGGTGAAATGGGAGGTGGGGTCTGGCACCTTCTCTGTTCTGAACATCAAACGATAGCAGTTTATAGAACTCAGAGGCCTGTTCGGTACAGATGGTGCTCCAGAGAAATTTCTGAATCCGTTGTTGGGTGATTGGATTGATTTGAACTAGATTTGCATCAGCCTGTTCAGGCATGCACTGGTCTTAAAAATCTGTGCTGTGTTTGATCGCACAAGGATGCATTCTCCACATTTTTTTTTCTGGACTTAAGAGTTTGCTGCCTTCCCTAATAAGCCTCCATTTGGTGCCTGAGGTCTCTAGTCATCCCTCCTGGCTGAAAAGGACCTTACTGGATTTCAAACATTTACCTGGCCTTGAGGCTCGATCAACAGTCCAGCTTCTGTGGTTTTTCCCCTGTGCAGAAATGTTTTTAATAGTCTCTTTGGACTGTGGGAACTTAATTGTTTTCTTACAGCTGCTGGGAGCTTCTCTTTTTTCAATTTCTTCTGGATTCATTTCCCTCTCAATGCGTGTCAGGCTCTGCCTGAGACCCAATAAAAACACAGACGCTGGAGTAGGCTTAGGTTCTGGTTTTATTTGGGAATAGAATGCATGCCCTTAGAAAGCTGAGAGTGAGGGGAGCGCACCGGAACGGGATTTAAATAGCCCGCGCCGGTCAGCGCTCCACCCCACATCATCCCAGGTGCATCCCATGAGTCCCAACGGTTTCGTCCCTGCCAGGTGAGAGGTCGTGCAGCCCCCCTGCGCCCCGGGCATCGCCTCGATCGCCTTCCTGTGCGGTGACGATCCATTGCCGGGCGATCAGGCTCTTAATGCTTCGAAAGCCCGGGCGCGCCTCTCCTGTTGTTAGTCAATTACCTGTTGGCTACTTTGTATCTTTTGTTTCCTGGTCTGCCGGTCTCGGTCGTTACTTAGTTTCCTGCACCTGCTGCTGGTTCTTTGTGTTTCTTAGTTGCCTTTGCCTAATCGGCCAGGGACCCATTTCCTTGTATTGTCATGCGAGCCGTTGCGATGTCACAAGCATCGCAACGGTGAACGTGACATACTGCCCCCCTTGAGATAATCAAGCCGTGGGTTTGGAGGGATAGGCGGTATGGAAGTTGCGGATTAGGTCGGGAGCCTGGATGTCGCGGACAGCGACCCACTCAGGGTGTGGGAAGTGTTTTCATTTGACCAGGTATTGGAGGGAGCCCTGCAGCCTGCGGGAGTCGAGTACCTCCTTGACCTCGAAGTGTTGTTGTCTGTCTATCATAACTGGTGGGGGGGGGGCGTGTGTGGGTGCCACCGGGAGGGGTCACTTGCTGGCTTGAGTAAGCTGCAGTGGAACACCAGGTACAGTCTCTTTAAATTATGGGGCAGGTCCAAGCGCACCGTGACTGGGTTCACGATTTGTGTGACCTGGAATGGCCCAATAAATTTGGGGGCCAGTTTCTTGGACAGTTGCGGTGATTTGATGAATTTGGTGGATAGGTAAACCAGGTCCCCTACCCGAAAAGTTGGTTGTTGGCACCGGTGCTTGTCCGCTTGCAATTTGTATGCTGTTTGTGCCTCTTTAAGCGCGTCCTTGATGACCGGCCAGGAATCTGCGAGGTTCGCACCCCAATCACAGGCGGCCACTGCTGGGGACGGGGGCTGAGGTCGCTCAGGGATGGGGACGAACTCCCGACCCGACACCACCCCAAAGGGGGTTTGTCCCGTGCTTTGATGTATCGCGTTATTGTATGCGACCTCTGCAAACGGGAGTAGGTCCACCCAGTCGTCCTGGTGGTAGTTTATGTAGGAGTGGAGGAATTGTTCCAGTGTGGCATTAAGGATCTCTGTAGATCCGTCCATCTGGGGATGCCAGGAGGTTGACAGGGCTTGCTGGGTACCTATTAGTTTCAAAAAAGCCCGCCAGAACCTCGAGGTAAATTGTGTGCCCCTATCGGTCACCAAGTGGGAGGGGCAGCCGTGGAGGTGGTACACGTGTACCAGGAAGAGTTTCGCCAGCTGTTGGGCTGACGGGATCGAGGCACAGGGGATAAAATGGGCTTGTTTTGAGAAGTAGTCTTTGACTACACAGATTACCGTTTTCTTTTGGCTGGGTGGTAAATCCACGATGAAATCCATTGAGATTTCATCCCAAGGGCGGGAAGCCTCAGCCACTGGCTGCAGCAGCCCCTGGGGTTTACCGGCCGATCGCTTGGCCATCGCACACACAGGGCAAGACGCCACATACGTTTTGACGTCCTTCCTCAGCGAGGGCCACCAAAATTGGTGTCGGGTTAGGTGTAGGGTTTTTGGGAACCCGAAGTGACCAGCCTGTTTGCTGTCATGCGACCTGCTGAGGATTGTCGGTCTTTGTGAGTCAGGGACATATAACCTTCCCTCCACCCAGGCGAGGTCCTGTTCCCTAGTCACTTTGTTAGGGTTGGCGAGGAGCCAGGGGTCAGATTTTAATGCTGTTATAAAATCTGCATGTAACCCGCCTGGTATCTGTGGTTGCCTGCACCTTGGTGCAGGCTGCGCCGGAGTCGTTTGCAAGGGGGGGAAGGCTGTCCCCGAGCGCGTCCCTGGGTGACAGCTGCCAGACCCAATTCGGAGTCAGAAAGCACAGTCCCTATGACGTCGGAGATAGGCTCCGCGTCCTGGGGTAGTCGGGAGAGTGCGTCTGCCAGGAAATTCTTTTTCCCTGGGATGAACTTCAGCTGGAATTTGAACCGGCTGAAAAACTGAGCCCAGCGTATCTGCTTGGGACTGAGGCGCTGGGGCATGCGGAGCGCCTCGAGGTTGTGGTGGTCTGTCCAGACCTCAAAAGGGCAAGTCGCCCCTTCCAAAAGGTGACGCCAAGCCTCCAGTGCTGCTTTAACCGCAAATGCCTCTTTCTCCCACACGTGCCAGTGCCTCTCCGTTTCGGAAAATTTCCGGGAGAGATAGGTGCAGGGCTTCAGGATTCCAGTGGAATCCTTTTGCAGTAGGATAGCCCCAATTGAAAAGTCAGAGGCGTCAGCCTGCACAACAAAAGGCCGTTCGGGGTTGGGGTGGGACAGGATTGGCTCCGCTGTGAACAGCGCTTTCAGCCTGTCGAAAGCGGTTTGACAGTCGGGAGTCCAATTAAGTACGGCCCCTGGGTTTTTGACCTTGTGCGTCTCCCCGACGCCTTTGGTCTTTAGTAAATCGGTCAAGGGCAGGGCAATTTCCGCGAACCCCCTCGCGAAGGACCTATAGAAGTTCGCGAACCCAAGGAAGCTTTGAAGCTGGTGCCAGGTGCGTGGGCGCTCCCAGCTCAAAACTGCCTGAACCTTGGTAGGGTCCATTTCTATGCCCTTGTCTGAGATTCTGTACCCTAAATAGTCCAAGCGCGACTTGTGGAATTCGCACTTGGACAGCTTAGCGTAGAGTTTGGCTTTCCAGAGCTTAGTGAGAACTTGTCTCACTAAGCTCTCGTGTTCCCTCTGAGTCCTTGTGTAGATTAGGACATTGTCCAGGTAAACTAGGACTCCTTTGAACAGATGGTCATGCAGCACCTCGTTGATGAGTTGCATGAAGACCCCCGGGGCCCCCGCGAGACTGAAAGGCAGTACCTTGTACTGGAAGGAGCCCAAGGGACAGTTGAACGCCGTTTTCCACTCGTCCCCCTCCCTGATGCGAATTCGGTAGTATGCCTCGTGGAGGTCAAGTTTGGAAAACACCCTTCCCTTTGACAAGTGTGCCAGCATGTCTTTTACGAGGGGGAGGGGGTATTTGTTTGATAGGGAGGCGGAATTTAATCCGCGGTAATCTGTGCATAGTCTCAGGGTGCCGTCTTTCTTCTCCCGGAATAGGACGGGCACTCCAACCGGTGAGTTTGCCGGTTTGATGAAGCCCCTAGCGAGGTTCTTGTCTAAGAATTCTTGCAGCGCCGCCAATTCCCTCTGGGTCATGGGGTAAATTTTGGGTTTGGGTAGTGGGACGTTCGGGAGCAGTTCAATTGCACAGTCCATCTTGCGATGGGGGGGTAATTGGGCCGCCTCCTCTTCCCCGAAGACGTCGGCGAAGTCCAAGTATTGCTCCGGCAGTCCTTCTGGGGGGGGGGGGGGGCTTGTTGGTCGACGATCTCAGCCCTCCCCACAGTCAAAGCAGAGGATTTCTCTTTCGTTGGTACTTGGTAGACTCCGTCCTCGAATGTTATGGCACGGGTCCTCCAATTAATGCAGGGGTTGTGGCGTGTTAGCCAGGGGATCCCCAGCACCACTATGGGCTTGCCCACCGGGGTGACCATGAAGTCTATGGTCTCCTGTGGGTGCCCATTTTCAGGGTGACCTTTCTTGTACCCTGGGTGGCTGGTCCCCCCCCCCCCCGCTGTGGAGCCGTCGAGTTGCTGAAATATCAGCGGTTTTGGGAGGGGGAGCAGGGCAGTTTTAGTGCGGCGAAAATGTCTGGGTGGATCAGGTTTCTGGAGCACCCAGAGTCCACTAGAGCTCCGACCGCAATGGCTTTGGAGCCGTAAGTCAGTTCGATTTTCCCTGCCAGGATGGGGCAATCTTCACTCACCCTGGGGTTGTCGCGCCTGTTCTTTACCACCTGCCCGGCGGTGCTGCTTAGGGCAGGTGGAAGGCGTTTCCCGCCAGCAGCTCCTGGTCGTCCAAGATGTCCCCTGCGAGGTAGGCTTCCTCTTCCTCGTCCGGGGTCGCTAGCGCTCCTGTCAGCCGTCTGGGAGGGTTGGGTGGCTTGTGCGGTGCCTTCTGTGTTGGTCTGGGCGGGCGATCCGTCGTTCTGGTTTTGAGGCATTCAGCTGCCTGGTGCCCCGTCTTCCCACACCTGACGCATTGCCCGTGGGCAAACCCCCGTTGTCGCTCTGCATCCCACGTTGAGCCCGACTGTGGGACTGGTCCTTTCCTGTTGGGAGGGGGTCTGTCTTTCTCAGATGCTAGCATGAAGGTGTGCTGGGCATGCTCAGCCTTCCCGGCAAGGCAGATCCACTCATGCAGGAAGTCTGGATCGTCCCTGTATAGTGCCCATTGCAACACCTCACGGTTGAGGCCATCCTTGAACATGTCGATCAAGGTGGCCTCAGACCATTCCGGGATTTTCCCTGCTAGGACCTTGAATTCGAGGGCATAGTCCGCCACTGCTTTGTGTCCTTGGCACAGTCCTTTAAGGGTACTCTTGGCCCTTTCCTTTGCCAGGGGGTCTTCGAAGTACCGCTTGAGAGTGGCCAGGAAGGTATGGAAGGTAGCCAGGGCTGGGGCTCCGGACTCTGACATCTGGACGTACCAGTCCGCAGCCCTGCCTTTGAGCTTCATGGCTACTGCCGAGATTTTGGCCCCTTCGTTGTGAAGTAATGTCCATATTGTGACGTGTAGTTCGTGGCGTTCGTTATGAAGAAAGACAGGTTCGTGGGGTCTCCGTCAAATTTCACGGGGAAGTCCTTGGCGAACCCCCCAATTTGCGAGACCCCCACCTGTGGGTGGCTAGGGATGGCCCCCGCCGGAATGGGACCATGAGGTCCTGAGAAGGAGTCCTGTGCTTGTCCCCTTCCTCTCGGGGTTGTCGATGGGGTGGGTAGAGGGCCACGATCCCCCCCTGCCCCCTGTGCAGCAGCAGTCCTTGTGAGCTTGCTCATCGCCAATGCCATGGACTGGAGCATGTGTTCCAGGGCTTGTACCTTGGCCTCCAGGGCTCTGAACCTGTCGGGTGTGACAGGGTCGTCCGTCCTTGGTGCTGCCGGTTGCTGCCCGATCGGCAGTCCTGCGACTCCCTGCTCAGGCGTTTGGGGGTAGTGGAGTCTCCAGGTGGTGTAGGATGCCCCCGGCCGGGGTCCCGCTACGCTGTCCCACATGAAGAGTTGTTGGCCCCCGACTTCCTCTTCCATCGGGGCCCTCCACTCCGGGCTGGAGCTCCAGGTCTGGAACTGGGGTGCGGTGTGGGCAGGGAGGGAGCCCGTGTCCCATCTCGGGTGCGCCGACTCCAGCAGTTGTCAGGTCATCTCCCCCTCTTGCGTTGCGTCCTTCGCACCTCCGGTGTGAAGCGCCGACTCCATGGCCGTCCCCGGTTCCGTCATCGCCGGTGTTTTCTCCCGCAGAAAAAAATTTCCCAGTGGAGACTGGCGAGGTTCGTTTTTTGTGACTCTCAGCTTTATGTCAGGCTCTGCCTGAGACCCAATAAAAACACAGACGCTGGAGTAGGCTTAGGTTCTGGTTTTATTTGGGAATAGAATGCATGCCCTTAGAAAGCTGAGAGTGAGGGGAGCGCGCCGGAACGGGATTTAAATAGCCTGCGCCGGTCAGCGCTCCACCCCACATCATCCCACGTGCGTCCCACGAGTCCCAACAGTTTCGTCCCTGCCAGGTGAGAGGTCGTGCAGCCCCCCTGCGCCCCGGGCATCGCCTCGATCGCCTTCCTGTGCGGTGACGATCCATTGCCGGGCGATCAGGCTCTTGATTTTTTCCTGTTGTTAGTCAATTACCCGTTGGCTACTTTGTATCTTTTGTTTCCCGGTCCCCTGGTCTCGGTCGTTACTTAGTTTCCTGCACCTGTTGCTTTCTTTTGTGTTTCATAGTTGCCTTTGCCTAATCCGCCAGGGACCCATTTCCTTGTATTGTCATGCGAGCCGTTGCGATGTCACAAGCATCGCAACGGTGATCATGACAATGCGTTTGTCTCTATAGGTAGTCCTCATTTAATGACTGTCTTGTTTAATGACTGTTCAAAGTTATGACAGTGATGAAAAAGTAACTTTTTCATCATTTCTATTTCTAAATATTCTATCCTATTTCTATTTCTTTCATCATTTCTATTACTAAATAAAGTAATAGAAATTTGAATAATAAATAAATAAATAAACTTTACTACCAGTCCTTGCATTTACAACCTTCTCAGGTCTGTAAAGCAAAGGAAAGCTGAAGTAAGATCATAAGCACAGTCATGGTTTCACTTAGTGACTGCTTTGCTTAATGACCAATTGTGGTTGCTGAACAAGGAGTACCTGTATACAGTACTTCAAAAAATTCAAACTAAAACCCCTCGGTGAAGACAAAATCCCTCCCCCTTTGAATCTTCTCGAGTCCATACCCACAGGTGCTCCTAACGGTTCCTGATGGTCTGCGGGAAAAGGCCTTGAACAGAGAACATAACCCAAACGCATTCCATTCCCCTGATTCCACACACACAGCTTGGCACAAGGCATCACAGCAGCTCCCTCCCAAACAGAAACCCGCGTCAGCGCCATGGCGTGGGAAACGGTACGACGTTTGAAATACACTGAAACAGTGAGCATGACAACTTGCTCAGGTGTGATGCCTACAGAACAGTCCCCTCCTGCTCTTTTCCATTTTTTTGTCACCGAATAACAATGGTGGGAGAGAAACGGAGGAATGAAAGACAGAGTGGGAATTGGTGAATGGGAAGGGATGCCTGGTTTTTGGAAGAGGAAGTGATGCCTTTTAAAATTTGTAGTTAATTTTATCAGTGCTCACACAGGAAAGGTCCAGCTAGCCAACAGTGCTTGGATGGGAGACCACTAGGAAATGCCCCATTTGTAAGCTGAACTGGGAAATAAAAAAAATATTGGGAAGAAAGGTATGACAAACTAGTTTCATATTTTTGATCAGAAAATCGAATGGATGTATTTGTGAGATTGCTAGGGTTTAACTCAAGTGGAAGGAGACAAGTACACACTAATGAAGGGAAGCATTAAGGGTCTGGCCAGATTGTACAGGACTGGGCTAAATTACTGGGGAGCGGTGCCCCCCGATCAGATTCACATTGGGCAATAATATGTAATCTGACTTAACACATTACCCTAAGCCACAGTGTGATCACTTCCCCAGCTTTAACCATGTGATTTATGAACCTTGCTTTATGGCCTGGCCAGTCGGGGTTCATTCAGCAAACCCTGGGTTAGTGCAACATGCAAACCTGGTTGTGTTGCGGTGCCTCTCTAACTAAGGGGGGGCTGTAAAAATTGACGGCTTTTGTCCCTGTTCCCCTTTTAGGGACTTCACCACTTGCATGCCAAAGGGAAAATGCACCGAGACATCAAGGTGAGGCAGATTCCTGGCACAGTTTTGTCCACTTTACATCGCTTTTCAAGGCGGTTGGGAAGGTCTGGGTGGGAGGAGGTAAGAGCATTTTGCCTGACCTTCAGCGTCTGAAGCCCCCTCCCTCTTTTTCAGGGGGCCAACATCCTGCTTACGGCCAGCGGCGACGTCAAACTCGGTCAGTTCCTCTTCCAGGTGTCCCCTCCTGTTGGGTGAAGGTGTTGGTTTGACCGGGGGTGTCTGTAGGGCAGGTCAAAAAAGTCAAGCTGGTGGCCGTGGCCATGCGCCTGAAGCCCCACCCTTTTTAATGTACATTGCACGTAAAAAGGGGCAGGGCTTCAACTGCATGGCCACGGCCACTTGCTTGACTTTTTTGACACATCTTCCCCTGAATGGACACAGTTCTCCTCCTTTGTAGACCCTGGCCGTTCCAGTGCAGCCGGTGGGAGCCCTCCCTGGTCCTTCCCTAAATCTACCCTGAATTCCCCAAATCTTCAGCCAACCGTAGGAGGGGCGTCATGCTTCTGATAGAGGCATTTGCTGGGGGCTGTGGAGTGGGAGGAGCTGAAGCAAGCTGTGGGCGGGGCCAGCACCCAATGGGGTGGAGTCTCTCAAACACTCCCCTTTTCCTTGTCTCCCTGCTGAAGCTTGCAGAGAAGGGGAAGCTAAGCCTTATCTGAAATCTGTCCTGAGCTTGTGGGTGGAGTTTTTAAAATTGGGCCAAGGGGCAGGGGCAGATGTAGGTGCATTGCCAACTCCTACCCTGTGATTTAAAAATGAGGTCAGCAAAACAGTGGAGGCAGAGGGATGAATGAAGCGCATGGAAAGCTATTCCGGATGAGCTCAGAGTGCCACGCCTGGCTTTCCGGTTCTGTGTGTGGACCCAGGACCTGTTTCCCCTAGTCTTCTGAAATTGTTCCTCCTTCTCTCCCCTCCGTAGCGGATTTTGGAGTCTCGGCAGAATTAACAGCTTCAGTGGCAAAGCGGAAATCTTTCATTGGAACGCCCTATTGGTAAACACCTGCCTTGTTCTCCTTCTTTTCAGTGTGTCTCCTGTACTGCTGTTGTAATAAATGCTCAAGGCCGGCACTGTTTGTCCTGCGGAAGCGTTAGCAAGTCAAGTCCACTGTGATGTTGCTGTCCTGGATGTAAATCCTGTTCTGTTCTCTCTCTCCCGCTTTCTGTCTCACCGCCCTGCTGAACAGCCGTACTTTTTACTTACCAAACTGGCTCGTTTTACAGTGCCGCTTTGCACTCGTAGCCAAATGGAGCTTTTGTTGGTAGCAACGCACTTGCGGGAGGCACGGCAGATCCGTGCCTGGCCTTACACGCGGAGGGGATCAGGGAATGCAGCCTTCTTCATCCGTGCTGCCCTCCATGAGTGTGGAATTCAGCCATTCACCTACAGAATGCAGCCGTGACCTTGCTGGCTAGAAATTCTGGGAACTGAACTCCACACATCTGGAAGACATCCAGGTTGGCGAAGGTTCACGTAGCAGGTCCCGTGGGCCTTTTCTCTGTCATTCCAAATCTAATTTTATGATTTATACTGTGCTGTTGCTGTTGATATTCGTATTTTACTTGTATTTTAACAATTCTTTAAATCAAGGAAATCCCTTCAAATAAATAAGTATTTTATCCATTCAGTCGTGTCTGATTCTCGGAGACTGCCTGGACCAGTCCCTGCAGCTTTCTTGGCAAGATTTCAGAAGTGGTTTGCCATTGCCTGCTTCCCAGGGCTGAGAGAGAGTGGCTGGCTCAAGGTCACCCAGCTGCCTTTGTGCTTAAAGCGGGACTCGAACTCACAGTCCCCTGGTTTCTAGCCCAGTGCCTTCACCACTAGACCAAACTGGCTCTCTCAATTATATTAAATGACAGCAAACCTTCCAATTAAAATTAAAGTAAAAGATGAAACTGAAGAATGATTGAATTGAATTAATTAATCTGGATAAACTCTTCAGTGAAAAAGATAATAAATGGAAAGCAAAACAGGGGAGAGGGTTGGAAATTTGTACTGTGAACAGAGCAAAGAGAATTTGGCCCCACTGGTTCAAAGAGGGACAAGGATTATCGGTTGGCCTACAAACTCCGTTGCTGATTTTATTGATTATGCTTCTTCACAGCAAGGACATGGCACGCGTTTGCTGCGCTGCATAAAATCCAGCCAAAGGAAGTTGTTGCCTTTGCTGATTTATTGCAACAAAGGAGAATGGGAGCGAAGCATTGCCTTCCTTGTTCTTACTTTGCATTCCATCTTATTCTCCAGGATGGCCCCAGAGGTAGCCGCGGTGGAGAAGAAA
Source organism: Candoia aspera (assembly GCF_035149785.1). Taxonomy (NCBI): domain Eukaryota; kingdom Metazoa; phylum Chordata; class Lepidosauria; order Squamata; family Candoiidae; genus Candoia; species Candoia aspera. The sequence goes on from NC_086169.1 coordinate 7,446,125, forward strand.
GGCGGGTACAACCAGCTGTGTGACATCTGGGCCCTTGGCATCACAGCCATAGAACTGGCCGAGCTGCAGCCGCCACTGTTCGACCTCCACCCCATGAGGTGAGGACGATGCCAAGCAGAAGAAAGCTTGCAGAGAGCGAGGAAGACCAGGCTGGGTGTGGAGGACGGCATGGATTAGAACAGTGGCTCCCAACCTCAGCAACTTTCAGATGTGTGGACTTCAACTCCCAGAATTCCCCAGCCAGCATGCTTTAAGTTGTGGACTTCAACTCCCAGAATTCCCCAGCCAGCATGCTTTAAGTTGTGGACTACAACTCCCAGAATTCCCGAGCCAGCATGCTTTAAGTTGTGGACTACAGCTCCCAGAATTCTGGGAGCTGAAGTCCACATAGGTTGAAGTTGCCAAGGTTGAGAAACACTGGCTTAGGCTGTTCCTGATTAATAATTGGCCACAGCCGTGACTTCCCTTCTTATCTTTAATGCATGCGCTACATTTCCAGTCTCTTTGTTTTAAAACATTAAAACAAACCACCTTGGTAACAGCGTATTTCTGAATTACAGCTGGGAAAGTCCTAGAATTCTTTGTCTTAGCTACTCATGCAAACACCTCATTTCTGCTCCATCACCGAAAGATCAGCATTTAAATTTGGCTCCTGGGGAGGGGCAGGATTAAATCCAACCACAACAGCAAGCGATGCCGCTTGGTTGGCCTTTCCAGAAAAACCAGTTTCACCACACCTTGACTTCTGTGGTGGTATGATATTTGACTGTCCTTGACGGGGGGCTTCCCACTCAAGAATCATCAAAGGTTCAAATTCCTCTGCAAAACTGTTGGCCATGGGAGTCTGGCCACCTGACATCTTCCCAATAGTTGGGATTCCAGCTCCCATCAGCCTTAGCCACTGTGCAATTTTAGGAGGTTTAAACAACGGAAAGAAAAGAAAAGCAATTCTGCATTTTTGTGAATTGCCCTTTCGTTTGGGTGGAATGTTTGCGCATTCCGTGACATCACCATGAATCAGCCAATTGGAGAAAAGAAGTGTTTGTAGACAAAGGATCGGGGTTCCGTTTTCTTTAAAAGTGCTTATGACCCTGTTTCGTTTTGCCATCCAGGGCTCTGATGTTGATGTCCAAAAGCAATTTTCAGCCCCCCAAGCTAAAAGAAAAGGCGTGTTGGTGAGTATGTGAGTGCGTAAGAGGCAATTCTTCTCCTGGACTACTCGGAATTTTTCTCTTGATTTGCACACCTGCTCTATCCTTCCAGGTCTCCCGATTTTCACCATTTCCTCAAGCTCTCCTTGACCAAAAATCCCAGAAAACGGCCAGTAGCAGAAAAACTCTTGCAGGTGATTCCAGGCTGGGAGATGTTAGAGCAGAAAGATGGGCAAACGTTTACTCCCCACCCCCCAAAAATCAGAATTCAAAAAATCAGCACCATCTCCACTGGAGATGGTGGAGAGGTACATGAGCTGCCATTTATTTTCCCAGAATCCCCTGACATGGTGCCACTCCAGGGGATTACGGGATATTTAACTGGGCTTCCCGTCTCCCCGTTTCAGGGGGCTGTCACTCTTAATTTCTTGCCAGGGTCATGCATAAGGCAGCTTTCAAGGGATCGTGGGAGATGATATTTCTGGACTGGGATGCCCAAGCGCAAGCATTTGCTGTAGCAAATCTGGAGGGTCCCTTCTGGGACAAGGTCCAGACGAAAGCTGGGGGCGTTCTTAATCCTTTGCGCTGATCACTGTCTCTTCTCCATCAGCACCCTTTCGTCTGCCAGCCGTTAGCCCGCGTTTTAGTCATCGAGCTCCTGGATAAAGCCACAAATCCTGAACTGGCTGCTTCAGCCACGGATGATGCGGATTTGGAGGTACGGCTGTCCAGTTACGTTGCGTGTCTTGGACAGAGAATGGAGATGCAATTAATTGTTTTCACTTCAGACCTGAGAAAGTCCTTTTGCACAATATATGAAGTCTTGGAAAGATACAGTTGGGCGCTCAAACACTCTGCTTGCTTGGCACTACAGATTATAATCCGCTAAAACCTCTGTGGAGGGAGCATTCGGCATTCTCTGGCATGAATAATTGGGAACAATGGTTAACATGCATGTTTGGGCTCTAATGTTCAACCAAAATCTGCCCCTCCAAAATCTACTACTCACAGCATATCCGGAATCTGAAAAGGGTGATCTTCTGTCTTTCTGATGCACCCAGCTTGCTCTCTGGAGATCCTGCACCGATATGTAGCATTCTATGCCATTCTATGCCAGTCTCGCCTGGGATGGCAGTGACTGAATGAATGTAAGCTGGTTGTCTAGGTCGTACCAAACTAAGGACAACAGGATATTGTTGGTATATTTTATTTTATATTTTTATCTTCTGTTTATCTTTATATTTAATGTATTATTTATGGTTTGATTGTCTCACTTTTATTGTAAGCCACCCAGAGTTCCTCCTCGGGGGGTAGATGGGTGGTGGCAAAATTTGACAAATAAATAAATAAAAATATTTGAAACAAAAATGTGTCTTTCCCTCCCAATTCAGGCTTACGACATTTTTCCCGACAAAATCTGCTCGAGTAAGCCGCGTGGGCCATCAGAAAGCACACTTTCGGAGATCCAGCGTAAGCCATTCAGTTTAACCCGTATGTCAGAATTCCCTTCCCCACAGGGGCACCCTTGCCTGCAAGCAGATGGCTCTGTTGACACACCTTCCTAAAATGTGGGAGGCCTGCTAGAGAGAGCAGATTATTTTGGGAAGAAATGAGGTATCGCGCATGGAAGCCCTGGAGAAGGGTGGAATCAGGACAAGAGATGTGAAGCGATTCTTTTGACGCTAAAGAACTCGTCCCCATTGAGAGAAATCCGTGTTCCTATTAATCGTTGGCAGACTGTGGTCCAAAGTGAGCCCAAACTGCCCCACTTTTCTTATTGCCCATAACCTCTTGTTGCATTGCTTGCAAAGGGCCTTTAAAACCCAGGCTTTGGGCTTTCAAAAGCCTGTGGGTAGAATCTCATTTCTGCCTATGTTGCTAATCTTTAAATTGTTGCTGTTTTCCAGTTAACCAGGTTAAATTCGGCCCCCCACTAAGGAAAGAAACAGAGCCGTGGGGCAACCCGGTAAGTTGCATTCCTAAGTGTGTATCTGTGTCTGTGTTCACATATTGTATGCATGCATCTTGTTTGGCTTGGTTTAACAACCATGGGCAGTCTGTAAACAGTGGTTTGTAGCTCGGAGTATCAATCACTTAACTGGTGATGCAACGAACGGTGGTTTAGGGTACTACATGTGCCCAATCTGGGCATAATGTAAGTTGGCTATTTTCCTTTGGAGAAATGGTTTGGGAAGAAAGTCAAAACCTATTTTCTCCTTCCAGATTGCAGGGCATGGAATTATAAGTAAGAGGAGGACAGGTTCTGAATGAATCTTAGAAAAATTTTCCTAGTGCTAAAAGCAATTTGAGAATAGAACCATGGTATTGAACGATCATGGTCAACAATAAGGATAATTGAACCACATCCAATTTCATCCAGTTCAATTTCATTCAATTCAACCCTGTCCAATTTCAATTTCACATGTGTTCAAGTAGAAGGTGAACAGCTCTCTGCGGGAGCTGTTTAATTTGGATTCCTGGGCTGACGACCTCAAGAGGATCTTCCAATCAATGCTTCTGTTTTGTAAGAAGGCCTAGGCGACTTATTGACAATAGTTTTTTACCTTTGGAAGAAAAACAGAGTGAATACTGGAGATTTGCATCTTTTTAAACTGGTGTTTTTCAAACTCGGCAACTTTAAGATGCGTGGGCTTCAACTGCCAGAATTCCCCAGCCAGCATATGCTGGTTGGGGAATTCTGGCAGTTGAAGTCCACGCATCTTAAAGTTGCCGAGTTTGAAAAACACTGTTTTAAATGATAAAACAGGCACATCCAGGATGAGAAATGAATTAAAGAAATAAAGGGGGTAAGAAGTCACCTTATTCCAAATTCAGTGCTTGTTCCATAGCTCAGGCCTTACAGCAGACAAAGATAGACTGAGTTCCAACCTTGTAATAAGCCATGTTGGTTTCATCCAGGGTTTGTCAGTTAGGCCACAGTGGCGCAGCTCACACAACCTTCTGAGCCACGAACCATGATTTAATAGCTGGTAGGGGCTGGGTTCCCATGTCCTAGGAAAATGAGATAAAATCAGTCTGCGTTTAGCCCTTGTATATTTCCCCCATCAATCCTGCCTTTCTTTTGGGATCAGAATTGAGAATTGAAACAGCCAGATAGAATGCCTTTATTTTGGCCCGTTTAATACGAATGTGGGGACGCGGTGGCGCTGCGGGTTAAACCGCTGAGCTGTCGATCGGAAGGTCGGCGGTTCGAAACCGCGCGGCGGGGTGAGCTCCCGTTGTTAATCCCAGCTCCTGCCAACCTAGCAGTTCGAAAACATGCAAATGTGAGTAGATCAATAGGTACCGCTTCAGCGGGAAGGTAACGGCGTTCCATTTAGTCATGCCGCCCACATGACCACAGAGGAAGTGTCTTTGGACAGACGCCGACTCTTCGGCTTTGAAACGGAGATGAGCACCGCCCCCTAGAGTCGGACACGCCTGGACTTAACGTCAAGGGAAACCTTTACCTTTACCTTTGTTTCTTTTGCAGAAGGAAGAAGAGGAAAACTGGATGGTGTTAGGAGATGGAGAGTAAGACATTTAAGGGGGTAAAGATGCAACGGGGGGTGCTTTTCCTCCCCTCCCCTCCCCTCCCCTCCCCTCCCCGGGCCATTGACTTGCCATGTCTTCCACCTGTTACTGATGGGGCAGAAAACATTCGGAGCGGATTTCTTCCTCTGAAACTTTTAGGCTGAGTTCATTTGTCTAGAGCAGCCTCTCTCAACCTTTTGACCCCGGAGGAACCCTTGAAATATTTTTCAGGCCTCAGGGAACCCCTGCCCATTCAGGCTCAAATGTAGGCCCAAAATTACAAAACCATGATATTCGTTTCATGGACAGGCCTGTAGAGATGCATTCACAGTGTCCTTAAACTGAAAATAAAGGACGAAACTTACCTCTTAAATGTGAAGTTGCCTGAATTTGGAATAATTTTTTAAAATAAATTGTGATCTCCCAGGGAACCCCTAGGGACCTCTCGTGGAACCCGAGGGTGCCACAGACCCTGGCGGAGAAACCCTGGTCTAGGGGTGAAGGCTCCGGGCCAGAAATCAGGAGACTGTGAGTTCCAGTCCCGTCTTAGGCCTGAAAGCCGGCTGGGTGACCCTGGGCCAGTCTCTCTCTCTCAGCCCAACCCACCTCACAGGGTTGCAGGGAAAAGAGGAGGAGGAAGGAGTATTAGGGATGTTTGCTGCCTTGAGTTATTTATAATCATAATAAATGCATGATGAAAAGTCTAAAAAAAAAAAGGCTCTGGATAATGGATCCGCAGAGTCGCCCTTACCTGGCAAGCTTTGAGGCCCAGCTTGATTTTTAAAAATAAATTGTGATCTCCCAGGGAACCCCTAGTGACCTCTCATGGAACCCGAGGGTGCCACAGAACCCTGGTTGAGGAACCCTGCTCTAGTCTAAAACAGGGCCGAGTTCAGTGTGGTGTGGACTGAACCATTGTATTAAGTGTGCTGTGTGAACAGGGACAAGGGTTTTTGTTAATTCAGGGTTATGACTAAGCACGTGGTGTGCAGTTGGTTTAATTTTATGCCAGTGTGTTGCATGAACCCAGCTGATTATGGTTTGGCCAATAAACCATGATGGAGCAAACTATGGCTTAGTGTGATATGCAGACTCAGCGACTGATGGCTATTTTTGTGCCATTTTTTCGCCTTCCCTAGGAGCCTGCTTCAGTCGGTTGAAGAGGCGCTGGAAGAAAGGTAAGAGATGGGGATGAACTTAGAAACCCTGGAATTCTGACCCAAAGATAAAAACTACAAAAAGGCAAAAAACTACAAAAAGAAAGAACTAAACAAGCGTGAAACACAAGAAAAAAGAATTTTAAAATTATTTTTTCTTGTGTTTCACGCTTGTTTAGTTTTTTTTCTTTTTTGTAGTTTTGATCTTTGTTTCAAACTTAATAAAATTCTTACAAAAAAAACTTAGAAACTCTGGGGAACTAGCAAGATTTTCCCCAGCCAGGCCAACACTGGCCACCCACTGTTCCTGGGCTTGAACCTGGCAGTGGGGTGGGTGGGTTCTGCCCCCAACCGACTGCTTTTAAAGAAACTGCTTTAAACAGTTGTCTCGTCCAGCTCAGCGTGGTTCGGGGGCATTTTGAGAGCATCTTGATGGTGCTCACCACGTGGCTCCCGCCATTGGCCGGCAGGGAAACCAGTAACTTTTGCACTTTGAGACCAAAACTGAGTGGTCTCCAAATCCCCCGTTCCGACCAGAAATCCAGTTCTGAAATGGTCCAAATGGGAAAGGAGGTGAAGCGGGGAGGTAGAGCAGGGTCCAGAAACTTTTTCAGGTACTCATGATTTCATGGAAAGCCTCAAGGGTCCCTTTGCCTTAACTAATTATTTTTAGAAACGGCAACACCTCGAGAGATTTCACCTGAAAATTCAGGAATTGCGAAGTCTGACTACCTGGTGAAAATTGTTGTTGTTGTTGGGGCAGAATGTTCTAAAATGCATGTTGTGATGGGGTGCAGGGGTGTTTGGTGACTAGGCAGAAGCACTTTGTACATGCTTGGGGCTACTCTGCCCAATATATGTTCCTGAAGAGTCGGGAAACAGGTTGTGGGACTAGTCCTGAGACATACAGACCTAAACTCACCTCCCCCCAACCTGTATCTTTGGACTTCTCCCCATTCTTTTGGTCTTCTGCTTCTATTTTTAAAAAATGCTTCTTCTTCCACAGGAGTCTAACAATTCGTCCGGCCCATCCTACTGCTCAGGTATGGTTCTGGGTATCCAAACTGCACCAGTTCCTCGAAACAGTGCCTTCCCTTCAGTTCTGCAAATGTTTCCTTTCTCTCCTGCAGCCCCATGAAGAGCAGCGGACCGGTGGACCTGGGGAAGATGTTTCAAGCACTATCAAAAGGGGACTGTTTGGGGACTTTCTCAACCTGGAGCTCACCTACAAGGCTCCTTGGGAGCAGGACGTGGAGTGCTCGGATCTGGAGGGGCCAAGGGGCCGTACCGTCCCAGGTAACGAGAAACGAGAAGAGAGAGTACGTTTCACTTCGTATTTTGAGACCAAGCAACCATCAGATGTCTTAGACCTGTTATTCCTCACTACTAATAAATATGATTATAAGTGTGTGTGTGTGGTCTCATGTCCTGCCATTTAGCAAAGTTCTGCAAGCAGTTCCAGGCTGAACAAGCTTATTTAGCCACAAGGACTTAAAAAGAAAAATAATAAAAGTAAAAGTGGCAGGTGCTGGTAAGGGTTAAGCACCACCGTGGCATGCGCCCTGCCTTGAATCCCTCAAGGCTGTCGGGGGGGGGGGAACTATTTTGAACTGGGGGGCTCCCATGAGACTACCAGCTATTTTTATTTCCACCCCTTTCTGAGGATGCAGGCCTCTTCACCATCACACCGTGCTTGCCAGATTTATGCATTGACCGTTGGACCCCTGGCAGCTGCGTGTTTTGAATTTGAATCTTGTCACCACCACCTTAGAAGGGTGCTGGGCTCGAAACAGCCCTGCTTCAAATTCAAAAGGAGTGTTTAAAGCTTGAAACGGGTCGATTTTAAATCCAGAATTCTTCTGGACTGGCCTCGAAGCCCTTCTGGGAAGTTTCGACCAACCGTTTGGAGTTTGAAATATTTTGTATGCCACTGCTGAGCTTGCAATGAGAGCTAGTTTCATGGAGTGGCTGGAAATGGGGAGACTTTCCATTTGCGATGGAATGTCCCCTCGGAAGGTTTCCTGGCTCCCCGCAAGAACTACATAATCTCGAGGGCGCTGCTGTCCAACGACTAAACGATCTAGATATCCGGCCATAGGCTTAGTTACTTTAGTAACTGCTCATATAGAACTTAATTTATTCCTCATTTTATTCACCATTTGTATTGCGTGTTTTTAAAATAACTTACTGTCCCAATATCCTATATGTTATAAACTTTTATACATTGTTTTTGTGATTTTTTTGCAACAATGCTGCATTCTGCTATGCCATATGGAATAAATAAATGGGGAGACTGTGCGTTCTAGACTCAATTTAGGCATGATGCTAGCTGGGTGACTTGGGGCCAGTCACTCTCTCTCAGCCCTAGGAGGGAGGCAATGGCAAACCACTTCTGAAAGTTTTGCCCAGAAAGGACCGCAAGGACCAGTCCGGGCCGTTCCCAGAAGTCAACACGCACCAAACTTCCAAACTGGAGGGTGGAAGTTGCTTCTCTGCAAGTGATTTTGTTATTCATCCTTTGACGCCAGGCAGCACGGCCTTCGGTGGGACGCCAAACCCTTCTGGGATGGATTCTACTAAACCTGCAGACTCGCTGCTCTCCACTGAGTGGGCCACCATGAAGAAGAAGGAGGAAGCCACCGTAAGTCTGCTAAATCCGGATTTTTCAAACTGTTTGGTGGAACCCTAGGGTTCCTCAAGGATTGATGGATTCCTGGAGAGACTCAGGAAAAAGGAAAGTCCACTCAAACACAGCCAGTTTTCTATCATTAGAGCTTTGTGTCTTGATCCAAGGTTCCTAGATTTATTTTCCTGTTCACTAGCAGGTTCCACAGGCTGGAAAAGTGTGAAAACCCTCGTCTTGGGGAGCTCAGGGATCTGAAATGGGGAAGTAAACGGAAGCAGTTCCTGCAAGTGGAAATGAGGGAGCTATTCTAGGATGGGAGCTAAACTCCTGTCTAAGCTATTCTAGGATGGGAGCAGAAGCGAGAAATCCTGGGATATAATTATTCTGCTCTGGTTGTATCCCATTTGGAAAAGTGCATCTCGTTCTGGACATCCTAGTTCAAAAATGGATGGTGGCAAATCGGAGTGAATCAGAGGAGGGGTACAGGGTGGTGAGGGGTGCCAAGCCTCATGGTGAACTGTTAAAGGGTCTGGATGGGTCTGGCCCGGTGTTTCTCAACTTTGGCCCCTTGAAGATGTGTGGACTTCAACTCCCAGAGTTCCTCTTCAAACAGAGGGTGGATGGTCATCTGTCAGGGGTGAAATGACTCTAGTCATTGACTCTGTGAAATGACTCTAGTCAAATTCCTAGTGTTCTCCCCACCAGAGTGGGAGGACTGAAGGCTGGGATGTGACTGAATGCGGAACGGGGTTAGAGACGGCGCCTTGTTTCTTTTTCTTTAAACAATGGAAACTTTTAAAAAATGTTCTCTGTCATCTTTTCAGAGGTTGCTGTGCCACGGGTTGCCCCCGACTCCCAAAGTTCATGTGAGTTTCATTTCCATTTTCCCCTGCCAGTAGGAATCCCTTGGATTGACATTTTAACACAAGTCAATCTTCTTGGTACTTCCCAAATGAATCTCTGAATTGGAGTCCAACCATCTGCCGGCTTTTTCGCCCAGTTAATCTTGCAGTGGAAAGGCAGGCCAAAAACCAGTGTATTGGTAAGGGAGAAATGGATACTAATTTAAAAAAAAAGTATGGTTCAGGAAACGGGCTAAAGTGTGTTATTTAAGGACAGTGGTATATATTTCAGTGGCTATGAGTTTCTGTGGTGTGTGCCAAAAAAACAAGTTGTAAAATGTGAAAATAGGCTGGAATGAACTTCTGTGTGGGAGAATGCAGGTGGGCGTGTTTATAAATTTCCTGCATGCAAACTGCGAAAAAACAAGGCAGTTTTGCTCACTTAGAAGGGTGAGAAAAGTCTCAGAACTGTCTATGACTGTAATAAAGACTTGATTTGAAATCTAAAAATGGCGTAGAAAGTACTGAAGAAGCCTTGGCAATGGAGGAATAAACCCATTATTTCCTGCATCCCATACAGGTAGTCCTCATCTTACAACCATTCATATAGTGACCGTTTGAAGTTACGACGGCACTAAAAAAGTGACTTATGACTGGTCCTCGCACTTATGACCGTTGCAGTGTCCCTGCGGTCATGTGATCAAAATTCAGATGTTTAACAACCGGGATGTATTTACAATGGTTGCAGTGTCCCATGGTCACATAATCACCTTTGGGACCTTCCCAGCTGGCTTCCAACAAGCAAAGTCAATGGAGGAAGCCAGATCCACTTAATGACTGCTGTGATTCGCTTAATGTCTGCAGCAAAAAAGGTTGTAAAATCGAGCACGACTCATTTAATGACCACTTCACTTAGTGACAAGTTCCAGTCCCAATAGTGGTCATAAGTCAAGGACTCCCTGTATACCCCCCAGTATCCAAATATTCCACTTCTTCCTCTCCTAGATGGGTGCCTGTTTTTCCAAAGTTTTCAACGGCTGCCCACTGAAGATCAACTCAGCCACGACGTGGATCCACCCAGAAACACGAGGTAGACACTTATTTTCTTGTTGATTTGTGCAATTTCCGTCCCATCAGAAGATGGCATACGTAGCATCTGCCCCTCCCATTTTTCCCCACAAAATCAACCCTGCAGGGTAGGTTGGACTGAGAGGGAATTTATGGCCGAGAGGACGTTAGAACCTGGGTCTCCCCATTCCTAATCCATCTCCTTCTCTTTTTTTTGTCCTTGCCAGCCACGGCTTATAAACTGACCTCCTTTTTCTGGCTTTGCAGATCTGTATCTGGTCGTGGGAGCGGAGGAAGGCATTTACACCCTGAATCTTCATGAGCTGCATGAAGACACGATGGAGAAGGTGAGGCCTTCGCAGAGGAAGAAGAGGAAAGAATCAGCGGGATTCAGAGGGGTTCCTTGCTTGTTTGAGGGTGGCAAGCCATGACTAAGCCACCATGTAGCAGCCCAGTCCCTCTAGACCAGTGTTTCTCAACCGTGGGAACTTTAAGATGCGTGGACTTCAACTCCCAGAATTCTGGCTGGCTGGGGAATTCTGGGAGTTGAAGTCCACACATCTTAAAGTCCTCAGAGTTGACAAACAGTTCCAGACCGTTCACCATTCTCTGCATAAAGTGCAGTGGATTGGCCCAGATTTCTGACTCTCAGTAATTGAACAAGAACCTCTCCATTGCTTGAAAGGCTCTCATGTTTAGCGCATTGAGGCAGGGCACTGACTGTGGATTTCCGTAGACTGAAATTAACATGACGGACCGATGCTTTCTCCCTTCCTCCCCTTCTCTCCCTTCTTTCTCTCCACCAGCTCCTTCCCCACAGATGCTCTTGGCTGTACTGTATTAACAACATGCTCCTGACTTTGGCAGGTGAGTCTCCAGGTGCACAGCTGTGCCTGGGAAATAAACTTCTTTTTCCTGTTTGGGACGACTTTCTGTCGCCCAATGATCCGCTTTGGGATGGCCAGAATATCTGAGGGCAGCGTGTCCTCACTCGGGACGCAGGGGTGTTGCAGTGGCCGGGGATGATGGAAGTTGGAGCCAGGTCAAATTTGGGAGCTCCTGGTTTAAAAGACTTGCAAAGGCCGCTGAGTTTGGTCCTGCTATGCTGCCTGTTCTCTGGGGTGGAGTCTTTGCTTTTCATGTGAAGGACCTCTGGCATCTTTCAGCATGGCCAGAAAGAAGGAAATTTGTCTAACTCAAGGTTTCCCAACCAGGGTTCTGTGGCACCCACCTTAGGGTTCTGCGAGAGGTGCCTAGGGGTTCCCTGGGAGATCACAATTTATTTTAAAAAATTATTTCCAATTTGGGCAACTTCACATTAAAGAGTTAAGTTTCATTCTTTATATTTAGTTTAAGATTACTGTGAATGTATATAGACCGGCCTACCCATGAAACGCATATCATAATTTTGTTACTTCCGGCCTACGTTAGAGCCTGAATGGTCAGGGGTTCCCTGAGGCCTGAAAAATATTTCAGGAGTTCCCTCAGGGTCAGAAAGTTGAGAAAGGCTGGTCTAACTTGTCTAAGGCAGATTTCCAGCTTAGTTACAGAACCTTTGCCAGCCCCAAAGACCAGGCATCTTTTAGAGCAGTGGCTCTTAAACATTTTGACCCAATTACCCCTTTTCCCAGTCTTGAATAATGTCATTACCCCAGGAAAAAAGCAGACCCTGTTTTATACAGGTGTCTCAGCAGCAACAGTGTCAAACTGGATCCCCGACTCACAAACAAGCAATTACAAATTGCTCCATTACCCCCAGGACCCCCCGTTTAAGAACCACTGTTTCAGAGATTTGAAGTTCAGCTCCCAGGATTCTCTGCAAGGACCATACTGGCTGGGGAATTCTGGGAATCGAAGTCCGCCACAGCAGGGGGATGTCCAGTTCGTGAAAACCTGGTCTTGACTTTGAACCCCAGGCAGCCACTCTAGAGATTTCAAGTAGAGATGCTGTGGTGGGGATTTCAAAGCTGCTGGTGATTCCTGGTTTCATATCACATTGTGGCTGAAACCGAATCATGGCTCTGTGCAATGCAGGGTGAGTGGGAGGAGGGTTTCAATAGGAAAAAGCATAATGTTTTCAGTTGCTTCAGTCCAAGCCAAAGTTGGAAAGGCATAAAGAGAGGAAGTGAGTTTAGGAGACTGATCACGTAGGCAGCTGGCTAGGAGGAGGAGGATCCGAGGCCGTGCACGCGAGAAGGAGGGTCTCTGATTCATCCCCTCCTGTCCAGACTCATCCCTGCTTCTCGTTGCAGGAAAGTCCCCCCAGATCTCCTCGCACAACCTCTTGGGTCTTTTCGAGCAACGTCGGCAGCTGCAAAAGCGGCCGGTTCCTCTTTCCATTGCCACCAACCGACTGACGGAGCGGATCATCCCCAGGTGGGGAGAGGTGAGGGGGAGGAGGGGCCAGAGGTCCCTAAGGAAGCCAGAAGGGGGGACGAGGACCCTTTGGGGGGGTGGCAAAGGGCTGCAATCTTTCAACACCTGCCTCTTCGATTGGATTGCAGGGTTGAGATAAGCCCTGTCTCTTCCACGCTGTGTAATGGCACGTGGGAATGACCTTGGGAGAGAGAGGGAAGAGCCCGGGCCAGGGCAACGGTGGGATAAGAGGCAGCTGAGCCTGCAGAAGGAATGGGGGTGTGGCAACCGTCTCAGAAGGGACCCTCCCTAGTTCCTTGGGCTGCAAAGGCGAGGGCGGGGGAGAAGGACTTTCAGACTTGCAAGATTCTGCTAATGGAGCCTTACAATGAAGTAGAATTAGTTCATCTGGGCATGCTTCCTGTCTGGACTACCTTGCAAGGCTGACACACTGTTTTGGATAAAGGCAGATGGCTAAGAAACGAAACCGAGCTGAACAGTGTCAGGAGCTGTACAAAAGTCATCCCTTAATTCTGCCCACTGGTGGACCTTTGAGGAATGGGAGGGATTTGGTCTGAGGATGTGTTTCTGGGCTGGCCCAAGATTTCTGGGACAACTCTGCGTTTAGCCCATCATGATAATCCAAGACTGATTTGAGGAGAGCTCAGCAGTTTTTGCAAGCTCTCACTTTTTATGCCCGCTGCTCAGAAATCACTAGAATTGCACGAGGCCAGCAAATCTATTTTAAAAAATATTCTTTACAGGTAGTCCTCACTTAATGACCACAATTGGGACCAGAATTTCAGTTGCTAAGTGAAGCAGTCTGCTTAGCTTTTTTGAGATAAGACACGGTTAGCTAGATATTGCCACCCAGCTCAGGAGACAAATTTAATAAAGAATAATTTTAAAGCATTAGTATACACGTACTCTGCTCCAAATGCAAATTGGAAAAATAAGCATTCTAGGAATCAACGAGTACCAATGCAAGTCTTAATTAACACTTAAGTGAAAGTGAGGGATCTGCTAAATTTTAAAAGAGATGACACTGCAAATATATATCACCCCCCCATCTTAAAACATTTTCCTTTTGCGGCAGGAAGTTTGCACTGTCAGCCAAGATAGCAGACACCAAAGGATGCCTTAAGTGTCAAGTGGGTGAGTGGCTACCTCTCCTTCTGGCCAGCAGACTTTACATCTTCCTTGAATTTTGGGGGAGATGGGCGGTAATAGAAATATGAATAATAAATAAATAAATAAAATAAAAAAATTGCCTCCAAAATCTTGCTGCACCTTTCCCCAACCTGGGCAACTTTCAGAGCTGTGCTGTTCGACTCCCAGAATTCCCCAGCTGGCCCCAGCATGGCCCTTGCTGAGAATTCTGGGAAGGTGGCCTTTCAGGCATATGAACTTCAATTCCCAGAATTCCTCGGCTGGCATAGACATTGCTGAGAATTCTGGGAGGTGAACTTCATACCTTTGGAGACTGGACAAGTTAGGGTAGACAGCCTTACAAAAAGTCATTGGGAGGGACTAGAATTCAGCCCCTGCTTTGCAAAGAAGATGCCCTGGGATTGATCTGGGTCATTTCTGTGCCTGGAGGAGTATGAAAAGTGGCATTATGGGACCAAGACTTGACTTGCAATATATCAAGTTATCTTGTGCCTGTTTAAACTACCCTTTTAATAGAAAATCACGATGACATGAACCTTATTGATCTTCAAGAGAAGATCCATGGCATGTGGTAGAGTATTTCTTTTGTGGGCAAAAAAAAGGTAGGCAGTTCTCCTACAGACGCAAGGGTTGGAAGTGTGTTTGATGAGGGTGCCAGTGTGCCCCGTGCTTGGAACTCAGCAGACCTTTAATTGTTAAATACTGCAGAATACTCATAAAGTTACTTAGCTCAGTGTTTCTCTACTTCAACAACTTTAAGATGTGTGGACTTCAACTCCCAGAATTCTGGCTGAGGGATTCTGGGAGTTGAAGTCCACCTGTCTTATAGTTGCCGAAGTTCAGAAACACTGACTTAACTGACTATTTAATGGGGACTCGCTAAGAAGGATTCCCACAAAGGAACTACGAGTGTTAAATTTGGGGCTTCCCAACTGCTCTGCATTAGCTCTGGAAGATTCCCCTGGAAAAAAGGCTCCTGGAATTGGGCACACACCAACCAGGATCTGCTTTTCAGAAGCTCTTCTGGATGCAGCAGCGAAAAGGGAGACCAGCTCTCGAGAACAGGGCCAGGCGGGCAGTTGGTGGCTAATCCCTCTGTTTTTTAATTCCAGTCCGAAATCCTTACTCAGGAAATACCTTTCTTTGTGCTGCGCTGCCTTCCAGCCTGGCCCTCCTACAGTGGTACGAACCTTTGCAGAAATTTATGCTACTGAAGGTAAGTGTGTGGCCGCAAGCGGTGGGAACCTTTTTTTCATTCTAGGAGCGCTCAAGTTCAGCTGGCCGGTCACCATCTTTTCTCTCTCTCTCTTGTTTTTTACCAGCACGTCCCCGTGCTGCTACCCAACCCCCTCTCCCTCTTTGAGCTGCTGGTAGTCGAGACAGAGGAATACCCACAAGTGTGCTTCAGCGTCACTGGCAGCGATCAGCCAGGGGCAGAGCTGCATTTCAGCATCCTCTCGCTCAGCACCGGCCACAGCACCTCAAGCCCTTCCAGTAAGAAAGGATATTTCGCACGGGAGTCAAAAAATGTGTTCATGGAGAACCAGGTTGTAGAATCTCTTTCCTCCATTTTAAGACCTACGTTGAATGATTTGGTGCCAGAGACAGACAGATGCCCTGAAAATGACCATTGATGGTAAGGATAGAGGATGTAATACAGGTAGTCCTCGCTTAATGACCGTTCATTTAACGACAGTTTGGAGATTCAGTGGGGCTAAAAAAGGTTACTTGGGACCCACCCTCGAAGTTATGACAGTCACACCACCCCTGCGGTCATGTGATCGCAATTTGGGCACTTGGCAACTGGCTTGCATTTACAACCGTTTGCAGCGTTCCATGGTTACGTGATTGCAATTTGTGACCTTCCCAGCCGGCTTCCGACCCGAAAAATCAATTGGAAACAATTTATTCGCTTTGTGACCATCACAATTCACTTTATGACTGCTGCAAAATGGTCATGAAATCAGGCCTGGTGATGTGGCGCCTCGCTTAGAGACCAAAATTCCAGTCCCTATTGTGGTCGTTAACTGAGGACTACGTGTACGGTGTTTCCTAAGCTGAACCGTTTCCAGATGGGTGGCCTTCACTTCCCAACATTTCTCCAGCCAGCATGGCACATTGCTGAGAATTTTGGGAGTTGAAGGTCACCCTCCCAACTTGTGACTTCAGCGCCCAGAACTCCCCAGTCAGCATGACCATGGCTGAGAATTCTGGGAGTTGAAGGCCACACATCTGGAAGGGGCCCCATTTGGAAAACGCCAAGAGAAGGATCTGCCACCAAATCTTACATTGCTGTCTTCCCCAGTTAGAGTTGAAAGGGGCCATTGAGGCCACCAAGCCGAACCCCCGTTTGGTGCAGCAATCCAAGTTGAAGCATGTTGGACAAGCTGTCCAGCCACTGCTTGAACACATCTGTGAAGAAGAGGCCCCCACCTCTCTGAGTCATGCAACTGTTATCACTGGGAAGTTCATCCTAACTTTCAGCTGGAATCTGCTGTATCCTGTTCTCTGGGACTAGAGAAAACATTTTGACCTCCTTTGGTGTGTCGCGGTGGCGCTGCGGGTTAAACCGCTGAGCTGTCGATCGGAAGGTCGGCGGTTCGAAACCGCGCGGCGGGGTGAGCTCCCGTTGCTCGTCCCAGCTTCTGCACACCAAGCAGTTCGAAAACATGCAAATGTGAGTAGATTAATTGGTACCGCTTCGGCGGGAAGGTAACGGCGTTCCGTGAGTCATACTGGCCACATGACCCGGAAGTGTCCTATGGACAACGCCGGCTCCAAGGCTTTGAAACGGAGATGAGCACCGCCCCCTAGAGTCGGACACGACTGGACTTTACGTCAAGGGAAACCTTTACCTTTACCTTGGTGTGTCACCTCTCCCAAGTGAGCCACACCATGGCCATTTTCTGCTGACCACGCAGGCACTTAGTTGGGACCCTGCTTTAAATTGTCTTTTGGCCTCTCAGCTGTATTGGATTATAATTCCCAATCCCACTTTCCAGTTTTTTTTTTCCAACTGCCATTTAATAGCACTCCATGTCCCCAAGAGTCACTGAGGATCCTTGGGCCCCACTGGGGGAACATATTTGGGGGGAAGGCGGGTTCCCTTGGCCCTCTGACTTCTTTAAAATGGCTTGGCATTTCTGCACATTTCAGGTAGGTAAAGGTAAAGGTTTCCCTTGACGTAAAGTCCAGTCGTGTCCGACTCTAGGGGGCGGTGCTCATCTCCATTTCTAAGCCTTAGAGCCGGCGTTGTCCCTAGGGACACTTCTGGGTCATGTGGCCAGCATGACTCACGGAACGCCGTTACCTTCCCGCCGAAGCGGTACCAATTAATCTACTCACATTTGCATGTTTTCAAACTGCTTGGTGTGCAGGAGCTGGGACTAGCAACGGGAGCTCACCCCGCCGTGCGGTTTCGAACCGCCGACCTTCCGATCGACAGCTCAGCGGTTTAACCCGCAGCGCCACCGCGTCCCTATGAACATTTCAGGGGCCTCCCTAAATGTGCAGATTCCTCCCTGCCATTTCTTAATAAGCCTCATTAGGGCGAACCATTCTAGCATTCATTCTGCCCAGCCTTATGCTGTTAGAAGAAATAGTTCAGCTCATTAAATCAGTGCAATCCTGTGTAACATTTGGAAGATTGGTTTGAGCAAAGAGGCACAGCAGAATGAATGAATGAATGAATGAGCTGTCCGTTTTTACTCCTTTCTCTCTTCCTTCAAGGAATTTGGCACAGCACATCCGTGCAAAGTGGGGCCTTTCCCACTCATCTTTCACTCTCCAGCAATTCAACCACTGAATGAGCATCTTTGAATTTCCCCAGGAAAAATGGGCATCAGATTTTTTGGCAGCTGCTGAAAACCCAAAGTGACTCTTTCCCAGCACGAGTCTCCCACAATACCTTTAGCAAGGCTGACTGAGATGAAAGAGAGAGAACCCTACAGGAATCCCCACAACTGACTTCTTTCCCATTGAAACCAATATAGCCTTATGTACATTAATTTGACAGCAGCTACAAGTTTATTTACAGTTTTTAATTGTTCTGTTTATTGTTTATTATGGGTTTTACGATTTTATGAGTGTTTTATCTCTCACAGTGTAAGCCAGTGTTTCTCAACCTTAACAACTTCAAGACAGGTGGACTCCAACTCTCAGAATTCCTCAGCCAGCAAGGCTGGCTGGGGAATCCTGGGAGTTGAAGTCCACCCATCTTAAAGTGGCCGAGGTTGAGAAACAGCAAGGCTGGTTGGGGAATCCTGGGAGTTGAAGTCCACCCATCTTAAAGTGGCCGAGGTTGAGAAACAGCAAGGCTGGCTGGGGAATCCTGGGAGTTGAAGTCCACCCATCTTAAAGTGGCCGAGGTTGAGAAACAGCAAGGCTGGCTGGGGAATCCTGGGAGTTGAAGTCCACCCATCTTAAAGTGGCCGAGGTTGAGAAACAGCAAGGCTGGCTGGGGAATCCTGGGAGTTGAAGTCCACCCATCTTAAAGTGGCTAAGGTTGAGAAACACTGCTGTAAGTGTTTTCCACTGCTAGAAGTGAAAGAGGAGGCAGCATATACATTTAAGTGAGTAACTAAATGGAAAAGCGAAAATAAAATAGGGTAGACACTTTCTGATTTGCTTTCTAACAGCCTTTCTACAGTTCAGCAAGGAGACAGGTCTCCTCGCTGACTCATTCGTTCGTGATAATCTCCTGAATCTTTTATTGATCTGGGAAGCAACTTAAACACCAGCTTTTTGCTTACATACCCAAACCAAGATTCGTATCTCGGCCTCTGTTTCTCTCCCGTTGTAGGACGTCCCCTTGTCCTGGCCAGCCACGTCACGCAGATGGACCGAGACACTGTCCTCGTTTGTTTTGAGCGTAAGTTCTTGTCAATTTTTTTCTCTCCCGATCCTTGGATTGCATCTTTGTCCTTCAAAGGCCTTCTCTTCTTCCCCAGGCTGTGTCCGGGTCGTGAATCTCCGTGGGACGCCACAGGGAGCATTTGCCCCCGAACTTGTGTTCAATTTCCCCATCGAAACCATTGGTACGTAAGGATACGAGGAAATTCCCCGGCGCGGGGAATCCCTGTGAGGTCTTGGCACCTTGAGCATCTCCTTGGAATTGTTTCAGGGATTCTTGGCCAAAAAGCCCTCCATAAAAGTGTTTCCTTGAGTGATTTACCTCCTCTTTAGAGTGGTTCAAACCTCCTTTTTTGGATCCTTTAAAAAAATTAATTTGATTAATATAATTTTTAAAAAACTGAATGCAACAGAGAAAATACAAAAACCGTCCCCAGTGGATCAGAATCAGTATTGTGTTGATATGATCCACCATAAATGACTCTGTTGTTAGGATAGTATCATTTACAGTAGCTTAATAAAGTTATTGTGCTAAACTAATTAACCAAAGGAAAGTATAAATACATACAACAGTGAATGAAATAATGTAACTTCAAAGTGAATAATCACAGTAATAAGGAGGGAAAAAGGGTCCTGGAAAGTTATGTTACGTATAGAACACCTCCAGAAAATTTGACCGTATATCTCAAAAGTATTCTTCCTTATCCTTTGGTTAAAAAAACAAAATAAAACGTAGGCACGCAATACGTATCAGTTTTCTGGATCTTGGGTGACGGGCAAGCCAGGTCCATGAGCCACATTGTCGGCCCTTTGAGGTAGGCCAAGTCAGGAAGCAGACATTGCAAGGGTCACAGGGATGCTGCTGTATCGTTGTAGGATATCCTAACAGAACAGAAATTTGAAAACCTGCCAGCATTTTTTGCTGCCCCCCCTTATACCGAAGAGAATCGAGACGGGGTTATCTTTCTCATGCTTCCCACTTTCCCAGGAGTGAGTTCCTGTTTTACCTCTTAACGGCTCCTGCATTCCTTCCCAAGGTCATCTCTACGTTCATTTATATGAAAGGAATTCCTAGCACC
This sequence comes from Candoia aspera, assembly GCF_035149785.1. Taxonomy (NCBI): domain Eukaryota; kingdom Metazoa; phylum Chordata; class Lepidosauria; order Squamata; family Candoiidae; genus Candoia; species Candoia aspera. The sequence continues at coordinate 7,465,958 of NC_086169.1, forward strand.
CTCTTGCGACCCCTGGAATCCTCTTGGGTTGGCAGGGCTGGAATGGGGATTAAGACCTTAAGACCTCTGTTAAAAGCCCCCCACCCAAAGGGTCAGGAAGAGGTGGACCTAAACACCCCTGTGATGTCACATCACTGGCCATGAATAAGCAGTGACAGTCCAGCAAGGACTTTTACCTCCTATAGCAGGATCTATCAGTCATGCCATCCTAAGCAATCTGCTCACCTACCATCTGCTATTAAGAACACTCAGTTTAGGACCTTCAACATGCAGAATTAGAAGCTCCAGTATTGAGATAATGCCCCCTTCCCATCCTGGAAGAATAGAAAAAAAATATCCTGATTGGTTCAAATGGGGTGGCGTTACTCTGACCAGCTTTGTGGTTTCATAGAATCGTCGAGTTGGGAGGTGCATTAGAGGTCATCCAGTCTATCCCTCTGCTCTGGGCAGGCCCTGTTAGAGTATCTTGAAATGGTGGAAGAAAGGAGATTTCTTCTCCTGTGACCTTACCTGTTGGACTGGAGATGGGAGCAATTGCCGTTGTTGGTACAGCAGAGTCTCTGGAGGCCAGCTTCTGCAAACCACACAACAGAGAATATACACATCAAATCCAATCTTCATTATAACGGGAGAGAATATAGAGAATTCTAGGCCTCTGTTTTTTTGCTTGGGCATACTGTAAAGATAAAAATGTCATGAAGCCACGATCGGCTCCTGAGGACTTCAGAGACTCACTGATAGAGATTTCTTGGCAACAGTACGGCAGTGGTTTGCAGCTGCCTTTATCTGGGGCGGTTTTTGACTTTCCAATCTGTGTGATTTCCTAGTGGTCCCCCATCCAAGTACTAACCAGATACTATCTCCACTTGGAATTTTTCTAAATCAGTTTTGGCTGCCAGATGCTGAAAACAGAGGGAAAAAATTCTCAACTGAGAATGATCCCTGGTGAATTTAGAGACACGTTTATTAAGTTTTCTTGGCAATACTGTAGTATAGAAGTGGTTCACCACTGAGATTGTTTTGGACTTTCCAGCCTAGCCTAGACCCTGGTGGTCTCCCATCCAAAGACTGCTTGGCTTCCTAGCACAGACAAGCCACCTTCTAATGAAGTCTCTTCTCTGCCACCCTACAGTGTGCCTTCAAGACAGCGTCTTGGCTTTCTGGAAACATGGCATGCAAGGCCGAAGCCTGGAATCCAGTGAGGTGAGTGAAGCCAGCCACGCGCAAAGGATGCCTTTTGCCATCACATCTCCTGTCTCATGGTCTGCAAAGCAAACCCTTTCATGCAAACCTGCAGATGTGGAATCTAACTTCTGAAAGCATGAACAGCAGCCACTTAGAATTATTCCAGATTGTGCTGTATATCTTCATTTGCACCATTTAGGGAGAAATATCTTGCCACCCATACAGGAAAAAGGCAAAAAGATCAATCTGAAATCTTGTCGGCTTGTTTTCCTAAGATAAATGCTGCATCCCTCCACGTGGCCTTGTGGTTAGAGTGGGGATCCTGAATTATTTTGGGAATGGGTGCCAGCACATGATTTGGGGCCATGATTTCAGAGCAAAACTATGAAATATGTTTTTTTTCCCTCATGGTATCTCATGGGACAATACAGATCCTTCAAGATTTAGCGATCGCTAAATCTTTAAAATGGGTTTTAAACGTTTTTAAAAATAGTTTTTCAAATCTTTCGTGAAAAAAAAGGTCCGAGAATCCATGCGGCTCTGAAATGCTTGTTTTGTTTTGCTCAGCTATTCTCTCTCAACTCAACTCCCTCACAGGACTGTTGCAAGGATGGAGAGGGGAAGACAGAATTATGTGGAATCCCTGTTATTAGTTTGAACGATGAGGCATATATGTTAATACCATATAACAAACAGGACAATTTGTCATATTATAAAGGAGGAATTCCATTCGCTCTGTTCTTTTTTTCCAGAGAAGTTTGGATTGACTCCCACCGTGAGAACAAAGCAAAAATGTTAGGGCTGGTGCACACAATATACAGGTAGTCCTCGCTTAACAACCATTCATTTAGTGACAGTTCAGACTTACAGCGGTGATGGAAAAAAAAACTTATGACCGGTCCTCACAGTTATCACCATTGTAGCATCCCCACGGTCATGTGATCACAATTTGGGCACTTGGCAACCAGTTCGCATTTATGACCATCACAGCATCCTGTGATGAACTGTGTGATTCACTTAATATCTGCATGGTTCACTTAACACCTGTGGCAATTTTGCTTAATGACTGCTGCAAAAAAGGTCATAAAATGGTTCAGATTCGTTTAATGACTGCTTCGCTTAATGACCAAAATTATGGTCCCACTTGGGGTCATTAAGTGAGGACTACCTGTAGTCAGCTCAGATCAACAAACAGAATTGCTGTGTCCACGGGACGTGCAGTGCTGAAACAACCAAATCATGTTATAGCTTCAGCTGATAGTCTGATTCTTTCAACATGCTGAGACAGGGTGTGAGTTCCCACAACACGTTGACCCACAAATCATTCGGACTCAGCCTCCTGTGTTACGAAGACCCAACCAAAGGGCCTTAGAGGGTCAATGAGGATTGTATGGTTTGGGAATTTGCTGCTCAATCGTTTTGCTCCCCAACAGGTGACACAGGAGGTCACAGATGAATCCAGGGTGTTCCGGGTCTTGGGTGCTCACAGGTGAGTAACTGATGAAGAGGTCTCTAATTTGCAAACACCCCCATCACTCCCACTCCCACAACCCATATCCATGACAGTTCCCTATTTCACATTTGAAACAAGGGAAGCCGTTTCACATTTGAATTAGAAATATTCCAGCCACCGCAGGAGCAGTCTGTTGTTGCCCTGGCTACAGGTAGTCCTCGCTTAGTGATGGTTTGGACTTACGACAATGCTGGAAACAACTACTTACGAACACTTACAATCAGCATCCCCACAGTCACATGATCACGATTTCAGCACTTGGCAACCAGTTTGCATTTATGACCGTTGAAATGTCCCGTGGTTGCGTGATCGCCATTTACATCCTTCTCAGCTGGCTTCTGGCAAGCAAAATCAATGGGGAACCGCATGATTCGCTTAACGACCACGTGGATCGCTTAACACCCGCAGTGATTCGCTTAATGACCACCACAAAAAAGGTCATAATATCGGGTCAGATTTGCTTAATGAACACTTAGCCACCAAAATTCCAGTCCCAATTGTGGTCGTTAAGCGAGGACCACCTGTATTCTGGAAGCGTTCCAAGCTCAAACCCCTGTTCCAGTTTGAGGAAAGGGCTGTTGGAGAATTGAGAACCCTTCTGGTACGGCTGGAACAATCCATCTCAAATGGAAACCAGCCGTCCGAAGCCTGGAATGTTCCTCGTTCTAAACTTTTTGGACATGCCGCATCGTTCTGATTTTCGGTTTTGCTGGTTGACCCGTTCAGAGTCGCAGCCTGGTGCAAATTAAGCCCGGGCCTTTTCTTAATTCCCGGATGGCCCTTTGTGACATCAGGAGGACGGTGTGGACGGACCCTCCTTGGACTGCTCCCGACTGCTTTCCATTGCTTGTCACTTCTTCCCCTTCCCCTCCAGGGACATCATCCTCGAGAGCACCCCGACAGACAATCCTGCGGCACAGAGCAGCCTCTACATCTTGACAGGTCACGAAAGCAGTTACTAAGTTCCTCCTCGCTGGCTGCCCAGAGGCCCTGCGCGTGCGGCGGATGCTCCCTGGAGCCGGTTGCTGACGGCGGCAAACTCGCTGAAGTGGGAGACCTTCTGCCTGGGCGTTGGCGGGGGACGGCTTGCGGGCCTCCTGTTCTGCCGCCTCCGGTGCTGGATTTACTGCTGGTTGGGCTCCAGATACTGTCTTGGCGCCTCATTCCAGTCTTCCTGAGATGTGGCTGGGGCCAGTGGGGAAGAAATCCTCCCCTGCCCCCGTATTCGGGGCCAGCGTCTCCTGAGATACTTTCGCAATAATTCGACTGCTTGTCAGTTGGAAGAACTGGCATCGTATCCTGGCTGACACCTCGTGCCTGCTTGAATGTTTCCCCCATTCTCTCTCCTCCTCCTCTTCCTCTTCTTTTAAAATCTTTAGAAGTTGTCCATGGGGACGGCACGTGGGTGGGCGCGGCGTCTTGGCACAGCTGCCAGAGTGAAGACAATCGTTTGCCACGGGTCAAGAAGGACACACCCCGTCCTGAGCACTTCAGCTTTAACTTTTTCAGGGCACTTTGGAGTTCTGGCCTGTCTCACTGGAATGGGGGACAAGGGACGGTGTTTTGTGGCCAGTTGACTGGAGAAATTAGGGTCATGCCCAGGATGGGCAAAACTGGGTGACTGTTGCTGGAATGGATGCGGTTGTTTGGCTGTGTGTGTGTGTGTGTGTGTGTGTGTGTGTGTGCTGGCAAGAATAGTTGTGATTCTCTGATTTGTTTTTTTTTTTATGGCTATGTGGTCAGAAAGCAGATGCTTTGGGATGGAGAGATAGTGGGTGTGCAGTCCGATACCTAAAGCCATCACCCTACAGATCTGGAAACCAGTTCTATGGATGCCAACTCCCAGAATTCCCCTGGGAGGATGGGCATTGCTGTGGCCATTGCTGAGAAGAATTGGTCCGCATATCTGGAGTTGTGGAAGGCTGCTCTGGAAGGAACCAGATGTGGGAGTGTGCACCATTTCCAGAGGTGTGGACTTCAATTCCCAGAATTCCCTAGCCATAATGCCTATTGCTGAGAATTCTGGGAGCTGAAGGTCACCCTCCAGGTGTATGGATTTCAGCCCCCAGGATTCCCCAGCCATCATGGCCATTATCCAGAATTCTGGAAGATGAACTCCAGACATCTGGACCATTTGATGTGCTGGGCTACCTTTCCTCACATCCTTGGTTGGCATGTGCCTTTTAATCCCACTCATCTGGAGAATATCAGATGGGGAAAGATGGTCTGATGGTCTAAGTAAGGAATTAATGCACAGTTGGAAACACGGCCTTCTGGGTACTGCAAAACTAAAACTCCCAGCATCCTGCCCTATTGTTCCCGTTGGCTGGGTTGCTGGGCGGTTTAGCCTGGCTGGTGGTCGATAGATTTCCCATTCCTGTGCTAACAGACCTTAAGTGGAGTTACCATCAACAAAACTGCAGTTCCCAGAGCTTTTGAGAACTGCATGCCACCATTAACCCAGTTTTGAAACGGTTTACATTTGGGGCCCAAGCACTAAATGTACGTGGCTGTTTAGTGATGCTTTTAGTGATGCTTGGTTTGTAAAGGGGCAAAAAACCAACTTATTCGATGCAGGGCCACACTGAGTGCGTTTACCCCAGCCTCTTAAACATAGCAGCAGTGGGAAGGATCCCTCATGACTGAGAACGTGGCACGCAGGAAAAAAGTTTTTCTGGAAAACCTTTTCACTGTGCGCCAAGTACATGAAAGCATTTGCCCTCCGGTTTCTGAAACCATCAGCTCCAGGGGAACAACACAGCCACCGGCTTCTCAGTGGGGCAAATGGCTCTTGGGATAAATTGGGGGGAGGGAGAAGCACTTCCCCCCCATTAGGATAGTGGTGACGCCTCCCCCAGATATCCTCCTCCAGCCATTAGTTTCAAAAGCAAAAATGAGCAATCTGGTTTGGTTTCCCCACGAATCATCCGGATGTGCTGATGGGATGCAGGTTGCAAAGAATTAGATGAATGGCTGTTGCTGGAACAACCAAGAGTTGTGGTTGTGAAGCTAGATCAGGGACACTGGAAGGCCCAGAGGATCAGTCATGCAATTTGGGGATGATAGGTTCTAAGAATCGATTCCCCCAGCCTGTGGCCAATAGATTCAGAAAGGGGGGCTTCCTGTGCAGGCAAACTTAGGCAGCAAACTTAGAGGCCGAACATGCCACTTCAGAGGGTTGACATTTCCACTACAAAATGTCTAAACTGAGGTCACTGGGAAGTGGGGGCTATTCTTTGCAGGCTCAGAAGCCCAGAACAAGCTCTCTGGGGGTCAGAATCTCAACTTGGCTTGTTGGGCAGTAACCACAATCCTGCTTAATTCCTATGCCACGGTTTTTCCTTCCCAGAATGCTGCTCTTTCTTTTCCCCGTGTGGTTTTTAACTGCTCAAGCTGGAATGTTACTGTCCTGAGAAAATCCAAACTTGAAAAAAGAAAAGAAAATGGCTATTAAACATAGAGAAAGATATTAAATTGTGATATTTTACTCCCCGGTGGAATGGCTTTGATTTTCTTAAAAAAATAAAAATATAAGTAAGAGGATTCTTGCAGATTGAGGCTTGGGGAAATCATTCACTGAAATACAAGGAGTTTTCTTGCTTTCTGTTTTGGTTATATTGCCGCAATGTTCTCATAGGTACTCAACTAAAGAAGCTGGGGGATGTGATCTGGAGAAGATAAAAAGCAAGTTATGCCTATTCCTTGTATTCATATCTCACATTTTCTCTGAAAGCTCAAGGTGACATATATGAAGGTGTCTCCTAATTTCACCCACACAACAGTAACCACCTGAGGTAGGTTGGCTAAGAGGGTAGATTGGCTGAAAGTGACCCAGAAATCTTCCATAATTGGCTGGAAACTTGAACCTAGATCCCTCGTGGTCCGGTTTGACAGATTGGCTCACTGACCCGAGAGACTTCATCCAAACCCTGCATTGACAAATGCTGGCCCTTCAAGGTAGGCCAGGTCAGGAAAGAGAGATGGCAAGGATTCCAGGAATGCTACTTTATTATCGTAGGGTATGATAACAGAAACTTGAAAGTCTGCCAGAGTTTCCCTGTGCTCCCTCTTATACCAAGTAGAATCAAAGCAAGGTTATTTTGAGTTTTTTTCTCACGCTTTCCACTTTCCCAGGACTGAGTACAGGTAGTCCTTGACTTATGACTTTGTTTAACAGCGGTTCAAAGGTATGAAGGCTTTGGAAAAAATGCTTTATGACCTGTACTCAGACTTTTGACTTGTACCACCCCCATGGCCACGTGATTGCAATTTGGGCACTTGGCAGCCGGCTTGCGTTTATGACCGGCTGCAGCATCCTGTGGTCATGTGATCACAATTTGTGACCTTTTTTGCCCTTTGGGGGAGATGGGCAGTGGCAAAATTTGATGAATGAATGAATGAATGAATAAATAGGTCCATTGGGGGAGGTGGATTCGCTTAACAACCCATGATTTGCTAGTGGCCGCAGTGATTCACTTAATGACCATCATAAAAATGGCAATAAAATTGGGTCTGGTCACGTGGTGACTTGACTTAGACTGCAATGACTTATGATGGAAATTCCAGTCCAAATAGTGGCTGTAAGTCGAGGACTACCTGTAGCTGAATTCCAAGGCCATCTTTATATTCCTTCCCAACAAAAGACCCCAGCTGCATTCACATCGCACTAATGCGAAAACAAAGCACAAGAGAGCCGAGTTTCCCCGTTTTATTCATAAAGGCAAAACAAGATGATAGGCTAAGTCAAACCCATGCATTTCACATTTCTTTGTTTTCCCCAGCTGTATTTTTTAAGGGAGGAAGGGAGAAAGATGGATAAGCACGTTTTATTACCATTTTTTTTTCATCCTGAGATTCTGGCCCAACAGCTGAGGTGTTAAGGCAAACTCTGCGAACCATCCTGCCCTCTGTATCTTGGCATCCTGTCTGGCCTGGTCTGGGCCACATGGGCATGTCCACTGGCTTGATACAACCACACCAAAATCACAGTAGCACTTTCTTGTTCTTCATTTTGAGAATTTGGAGTGGGCAGGTAAATAAAACCACCGCAGGCACAAAAAGGAGTGGGGTGGCAGGGAAGTGCTGAGGACGGTCCGCTGACCCACCCCTGGTCTCGGTGCCCCACGCAAGGCCTTGCTTCCACTCCTTGAAGCCATTGTTTACAAGATAGTCATTTAGGTCTTTGCATGGTGGGGCCAGAGCTCAACTGGTCTGAAATCCAAATAATCTTCGTGTATGTTTATCTGATTGGTGCTGTGCCATCCCTATTCCAAACAGGTGCAGTTGCACCTCAGTGTATATCTTGTACTGTATACTTGCTCAGGGCTGGACTGGGGGGCTGCCCCGTATTCCTGTCAATATTCCTGACTCGGATGGAAAAGCAGGTTTTGGACCAGGCTTTCTCAACAGCACTAACTGGTTACACTGGGAAATAAAAATGAAATCCTGGGAAAAGGCAAAAACAAACTACTTGGCATGGTTGCCAAGAAAACTACAGGTCCATGGATTCATCAAGAGCCAAACTCAACTTGAAAGTGTGTGTGTGTGTGTACATGTGTACGAATGACATGGAGGCTGCCGATGAGAAGACCTGGAAGCTCCTCACAATGTACAGAGGCTTCCACCCCAAGTCCAACACCCAGAGACGGTGCACCAGCCGGAAAGAGGATGGGTGGGGTCAAAGCCACTGTCCTGGATGAGACCCAGAGCATCCAGGAGGACATCAGTAAGATGGCACCCAAAGATAAGCTGCTGAGAGAATGCCTGAAGCAGCAGCAGACATGGGAGGAAGATCCAGCAGAGGAAGTGTCATGGCAAGACAAGGCCCTGCATAGGATGCACATCGACAGATAGCTGAGGTGGCTGACCTTGGGAATCCTACCAGGGGCTGGAAAGGGCTGGACTAAAAGACGGTACCGAAGCACTGATCGTAGCAGCACAAGAACAGGCACTCAGCACCAGATGCACAGAAGCAGCGGTCTACCACACTAGACAGGACCTCAGAGACAGTCCAACACACAGTGGCAGGGTGTAAGAGGCAGGCAGGAACAGCGTGCACTGAACGGCACAACCAAGTAACTGGCGTTGTGTACAGGAACATCTGCACAGCGCATGGGCTAGACCCTCCCAAGTCCAGAGGGGAGATTCCACCGAAGGTTGTGGAAAATGACAGGGCTAAGATCCTGTGGGACTCCAGATCCTGAGGGATAGGCAGGCACTGGCCAATCAACCAGACATAGTGGTGGTACACAAGGACGAGAAGACAGTGGTGGTGATAGTTGTAGCGGTGCCAAGTGACAAGCAACATCAGGAAGGAGGCGTATGGGAAGCTGGAGAAGTACAAGGCCTGAAGGAGGAACTAGAGAGGGTGAGGAGGAAGGAGCATTAGGTATGTTCGCAGCCTTTATAATAAAGGCGGGATATGTGGTGGGAGGGGCACTCGGGGCTGTGACTCCAGAGCTGGGAGAGGGGCCCCAGCAGATCCCAGGAGCAGCACCAGAGCTCTCTGTCCAGAAGAGTGCAGGGCTAGGAACAGCCGAGATCCTGCGCAGGACCCTCAAACTCCCAGGGCTCTGGCAGAGGACCCCAGGTGGTGGAGGAAGACACACACCACCCATAGGGGTGAGAAGTGGAGATAGATAGGTAGACAGGAAAGAGCCATCCAGTTAAGCGCATATAGGAAGCTACCTATGAAAAAGCATTATGACTATGATTACGATCAAAAGGATTTTATGTCACTTCTCATTGCAAGGAATCCCAACATGATACTCAAGTTGAATACAAACCAGCGCTAAAAAAATGCCCTTTACATTTTAACAAATGGACAACCTAAAATAGTGAGTTTTAAAAAAAAACAACCCAAAAGACCACAGACCCTCCATGGGGCGAGAAGGGAATTTATATAAAATCAATTTAATTGCTCCACTGGTAGAATAAAGTGGTGCTCAAACAAGAGACTATGCCATAAACTAGCCAGCCAGTGTTTAACTCGATAGCTTGTGCCACACCAACCCAGGTCATAATTTCATCTATGAACCCAGTTAAAGTGGACCCAGCCATCTGACATCATCATCTCCCAGAATCCTTTGTTGCTCAGTCGGATCGCCCACCAACAGTCCCGTCACCTGACTTGGAAAAAGGGGCGAGGCACGAGTACTTGACGCGCCACCAATCGGGACACCGGAGCTCTTGGAATTCGAGCCAATCAAAGGTCTCCTTGCACCTGCCTCACGCCGCTCCCCTTACTGATCCTCCGGCCAATAGCAGCAAACCTATCATCACGTCATCTCTCTCGCAAGCCGTGTGCAGCGAGCGCCCTCCGAGCAAAAGAGCAGGTCCCCGAGGGCGCGGGCTCTGGCGTTTGACAAATCAGAGTCCCACGTGCAGTTCTAGGAGCCCGCCCACCATCTTGTCTCCCTCGTCCCTATCTTCCCGCCCTCCGAGATCCGGAGCCAATGCGCAATCGCGGGGCCGCACTTTCTTTCTAAGTGACAGCGATTCTACCCAATGCGCTCCCACCCCGCCTCTATCGCACCTCCGCGCCAATCACTTCCCGGCGGTCGACTGTCCGCCAATCGCCGCTCGACGCCGAGGGCGCGACGCGGCTTCCACCCAACAGGAAGCCGAGCAGGGGCGTGAGGGACTAGCGAGACGACCAATCGGCGCCGACCGCCTTTGTGAGGGAAAGCTGTGGCGTGGAAGGTTCGCGAAACCGCCGCCGCCATCGCGCCCTCCGTCTCGGCTCTCCGCCTATGGCGACCGGGGCGAACGCGACGCCGCTGGGGAAACTCCATCCGCCCCCGCCACCGGGCAAGACCGGCTACCCGCTTCCTCCTCCGGGATTGGTGATGCAAGGCCCGCCGCCTCCGCCGCCGCCTCCAGGCCCCGCGCAGGCCCAGCCGCAGCCGGCCATCCCGAGCCTCATGGCGGCCGCCGGTTTCCCCTTCGCCGCGCTGCCGCCGCCGCCGCCGCCGCCGCCGCCCCCGCCGCCCCCCCAGCAGCCCCAACCGCCCCCGCAGCAGCCTCAGCCGCCGCCGCCGCCGCCCCCGCAGGCCCAGCAGCCCCAGCCGGCCCAGTACGGCCAGTACCGCTTCCCTTCGCCCCCGCCTCCCCAGCCGCAGCCGCCCATGGGCCACGAGCAGCCGCCGCCCCAGCACCTCCACCTTCTCCAGCAGGACGAGGGCGGCCAGGCCGGGGCCGGCAACACAGGCAAGTCGGGGGAGGCGGTACCCGGGGCCGAAATTTCGCGGGGGGGGGGCGGCGGTCCAGGTCACATCCCTGTATTCTGACGAAGTCGTTCGGCGTTGCCGCCTTCGGGGCAGTTTTTTCGCCTTCTCCCTCTATTCTGTGACGGTGGGTTGCCTGGTGGCCTCCCATCCAAGCGTCAACCCGCCCTGACGCCGCTTACCCTTTTCTGAGAGCAGCTGAAGGCGGGTTGGGACTTTTCTGCGGACTGAAAAGTGCATTGTCGGCCCTTCCTTTTTCTCTCCGTCCTAAACCCTATACGCTAGCCGGACGTGTTTTTTTTCCCCCACGTGGACACGGACTTTACGACTGTGCTGGTTATGTAAATTTGCGTCTCATCTAAAAGCATAGCCCCTGCTGACTTCGTAGGTGTCTCTCGGTAGGAGGTTTTTGTTTGGGGAGGGGGGGCAAGCGATTGCCGCTGCCTTCTAGGATTTGAAAATACTGAAATTTCCTTACTATGCTGTACTTGTGCCTGATGAAAGTTTGGCGTGTACGCAAGGCTGGATTTAGTCACACGCTTAAACAGGCCACTGACGAGCCACCCAGTGCATTCACACAATATGCCAAGCTTGGTTAGTAATAAGCCTGGTTAGTTTTCTCTCCGTGAGGTGTAGCCCACAGGATTTGTTGACTGTTCACTATATTGACCAAATCCAAAAAACGAGTTAATTTTGTCTCCAAATTAACATGTCCTGTGATAAAAACGGCCAGTGTTATTAAGTGTTGTGTATACCATAAACTGCTCTATCTCCATGTGTTTATTATCTGTATATGAATGTATGGAGCTATCCAGTGTTCCATGGTATCCAAAGAGTATGATTATGATGTCATAAATGAGACAGATGGCCATTTGAGTAGTTTTACATGACAGGACTAGGCACAGATCAAACTGACGGCTTAGTCTTGTTCTGAATTCGACTAACAGCAAAACGAAGTACCATTCTGTTAACTTTCACATTAGACAGGAGCAACTGAGGGGAAAACATTTGTTAAGATACAGTATAAAGAAGAAACTAAAAGATGAAGAATAAATTCTATTTTTTAATTACTATAAAATACCACCACTTTGCTGAAGATCTAAAGACAGTACAACAGTGTTTCTCAACCTCAGCCACTTTAAGATGTGCGGACTTCAACTCCCAGAATTCCCTAACTGGCATGGCTGGGTGGGGAGTTCTGGGAGTTGAAGTCTGCACATCTTAAAGTTGCCAGGTTTGAGAAACACTGGTATATATGGTTTCCCTCTCACCGTTTTTCTTCACAGTAGTCCTACACAATAACTCAGGATAAAGGACAGCAAGCTAAGCAAGGATAGATAATTAAGTTCATGGCATCAGACCAGAACCGAGCTGTAATATCTGCAGCACAGAGATATATTTAAGTAAGAGACTTACAAAGATGGTGAAAAGAAAAATCCCGGAGCTGCAGCATGATTTTAGGGTAGACTTTCCGTTTTGGTGCATCTGGCCTTTTTTCTTGTTGGTTTTAGATGAACAAAATGGAGGCATAATTGTAGAATTGAAAGAGATTACAAAAATGGGTGATTAAATTGCCCTTTTATCTTTGGGGAGTTGTTTTATTTTTAAGAGCTGGATTTTCAGAGTGATTTTCATGTTTCCCTTGAGAGATAATTTTAATACAATATTGAAAGATTACTAGTGCTACAGAGCATGACCCAACATGTAGTTTTACAGTTGCTCCTGTGGAACAAGCACCATTAAGCAAATAACAAGCTACGTCCTAATGGGCATATTTGGAGAAATTAAACAGCCCTATTAAATTATGGGAATGCAGTTTCCATTGACTTGATATCTTCTAGATGTGTTGGATCACAGCTCCCATAATCCTTAGCTATCTTCACCTTTTGCTGTCCTGTCTGGGAGTGTTAGGGGTTTTAGCTTAATTTTTAAGATTTGTATCTGGTTCTTGCTTTTGCTGTGCTGACAGTAAGCTTTATTCACTTTACATACATCTGAATTTTTATCACATGCTACAAAAAGATTTGCGCTGGACGTATATGTCTTAAAGAAAAATGAATCCCCAATTTTGGAGGACTGAAAAGTTGGTTTCTTGGTTGTAAGATATTTTCTTGCCCATATTCCCTGTGAGAGCTTGCTTGTAAGAATCTGGGGCCGGAAATGTGTTTGTGTGTGAAATATGAGAAGTGCACGTACACAGGGACGATGTTGCAGACCATAGCACACACTGCCATGGAATACCTGGTCCTATAAATAACATTGTGTCTGTAGATTACCCTAATAAAAAGAGGAAGAGGAGCCGATGGAATCAAGACACCATGGAGCAGAAGACTATCATCCCTGGCATGCCCACAGTCATCCCTCCTGGGCTTACCCGTGAACAAGAAAGAGCCTATATAGGTAAATGCTTGTTCTGTTTTTTCTTCTTCATGTCAGTGCTGATCCAGAAGCAATTTCCAGCTATTGTGTTTGTCTGAGGCATTTCCAATATGTGTTTTTGAGAACTCAGGTTATGGCAGCCTTGTCTTCCTTATTTAAATAGATAAACATGTCTCCGCTGAGAGTGAGTTGTGCTCTGTCCCAGCTCCCTGTCCTGTTTAACTGAACCAGTGTCCTCCACAGGCATGGTAGAAGTGGCACAGTCCGTCGAGATGATGGGAATTAAAACTTGCTGACATTCGCTTAATTGGCAAACTTATCGGCAGGGTCTCTTGTTATCTTCACAGACTCCTTGCTAGCGGAGAACACTTAAGAGTCCCTTTTCAAGCTGTTTTGTTTGAAAGCAAGTACCTCTTTCACAGTGAATTATAGCAAACTAATCTAACCATGGTTCCCTTTCATTTTCTTTTGTGTTGTGATGCTAATCCTTCAAATCTAAAATTAAGTATCCAAGGTGGTGAAGACCAATGAGAGGAAAGTCTCCTAACTTCTGTTTTTTGACATCCTCAAATACTTGAGAGTGGGCTCTGTTAGGTTAGCTCGGAGCTCTGAAGTCAAATGCACGGAGTTGCTGGGAAAGGGATACTGCTTGGTTCTATGGGAATTATGATGTTGGATCTGTTAATTGTGGAAACTGGGAGTGGTGACTGTCACTATCGTACAAGGGAGTGAAAACTATTTCTATTCTCTGTGTTAGGAAACGTGATGTGTATTTGTGAATGTTGATCAATGCTGGGACTGAAATCAGCTAGGGTTTTGTAATGTTGATTACTATATGCAATCCTTACCTTGATATACAGCAGATTTTTCATAATTCACAGCTGTTTAAACCCTGTTCATTGTATTTGGGTTGCAAAACAATTTTAAACTCCTTTCTTTTGCATAATTCACTGAGAATTTTGAAGTAAAGTAATCAGCTATCCATAGCACTACTGAAGGCCGCTCAGAAATCTGTTACTAGATGGTCATCATGATCACTGAGTCAGTATCTTTACAGAGTATCTCTGAATCAGGAAGATTAAAAATATTTTTCATTTATTGCTGGTTGGAGAAATTGATACTCCTTTCTGCACTGCAGTTGAAAAGGGCCATTTTCTTTACATTTCTGAAGTTGACTTCTAGCTTATTTCAATGGGCTCAACACTATTCTGTGTAATGAAATTGCACAGTGTAAACTAATTCTCTTGCAGAAAATAAATGACACTGATTCAGTAAACTCGTTTTATATGAATAAGTAGTCAAGCATTCCCTGGTGTTTGAGCCATTGGATTTAGAAATGTAAATTTCTAACATTTTTGTAAAATTCTGTGAGGTTCAGTGTGTGAATGGATAGAATTGATCAGAATTCTCAGTCTGTGCAGAGATAGGAGTGCTACCCTTGCTTTGTGTACTGGAGTGTTCAAGATGGGCTTTGCAGTCCACAAGCGAACTCAGTAAAGATGATTGCTGGGAGGGGGCAGGGTGTGGCTCTCAGTAGCCCTACCAAGCAAAGGTCCATGCGCATCCGTAAGAATGCAGGGGCTTTGTCAATCAGAGGCTCCTGATACACGAAACAGTGCTTACAACTGGATAATTTATCATTTGGTACCATTAATAGCAGATACAAAATATCATCACCCCAAATTAATACTGCCGATTCCCCTAAGAGAGAGCAGTTTTGAAAAATCCCGGACAGACTCTTCTGAAGACGAGAGTGTTGACACAGTTCAGAATGTTTGAGATTAAACATTTGGAAATAGTGTGCAATCCGAAGTTTTGGGAGTTGTCTGTGGCCTTGAAATACGGTGGATTAAAGGAAACAAAACCACTGTATCTTGTAACAGAATCTGAAAGAGAGCTAACCACCTTTGCAGGTTCTGAAACAGACAGCCTGGCCTCTGAATTTTGGGCTCTGTTTTGGTCCTTGGAAATGAGCTCTGTTTTCACTTCAGCGTATTGTGAGCCTTGTTCACCTTAAGACAAATTACATACCTAAAATAACTTTGTGCCCGCCAATAAATAAAATACCAATCTTACCCCTTGTCTCTGTAATAGTTGCACTTATTCTTACATTTAACAATAAAAAAGTTGTTTTTGACTTGATAAATTGTGCTTATGCCTAAAAGTTAATTATTCTAGGTCCATGCCCGCCAATACTTCTGTTTGTTTGAACTCCTGGAGATAAAAATATGACAGATTAGTTCAAAATTACTTGCCATGTGAGTTATAAAGACACTTAACTTTCTTATCAGTAAAAAAGATATCTCCTGAAGAGAATAGATTTTGGTTTATGTAACAGCAGAAACTAATGGCTTTTTCTAGTATTGCATGCTTATAGTCCCACCTTTCTGTTTTGAAAGGTACCCAGGTGGCTTTGGAAAAAAGTGAAAGATAATGAAAAGCAAACAAAATAGCCAATAAAGGGAAAGCATGAAAATCGTTGAGAGACCATGGTTGCTTTTGTTAGTAGATCTCCTGAAAGGTCACAAGTGTTCAACCCTTGATACTCCCTGTATTCCTAGACCTCTAATATAGGTTTGGAAATAGATCCCTCGATGCCCACCAGACTTTCTGTCCCACCTGATTTAAGTTGTTTTTTTTTTTTTTTTAAATTTTTTTAATTAAAAAGTCTGTGCAGAAGGGATTTGCATTCTGCAGAGCACTTGCCTCAAGCATAATTTTTACTTTGAACAATATCCTTGGGCCCCATATAGATATCTGGGGTGTTTTTTAAAATAATGGGTGGCAGCAGCCCAATTCTTCATTTAAGTGTGCTCATCTGCCCAGAAAGAAGCAAAGGGAAGCTGATGTAGTTGGAAGTACCCTGGGATACTAGAAGAGTAGTGGGCATCAGCCTCACTAGCTTCCTGCCTGGTAAATGGGTACTTTCTGATTGTCTCCATCCACCATGGTACCTATTTCATGAATGTGCCCAAGGCACGCTTTCAAAATTTCAAATGTGCCCACCAGCCCACTGACTTTCTGGAAGAACTAACGTCTCTCTCTTCTGAGAGCCACTGGTGTACTTCATTTTCCCAGTTTTTATCCTTGTAGAAAAGGGATCTTCACGTGGGTGTGCACGAAATGGAAAATGTTTTGTTCTGAACCTGAAACCATCATTTGCCACAAATTATATCAGACTGCCTCAGTTCAGCCATGGCTGGCAGAAACAAAGCCAAAACATTTGATTCTTCCAGGTTTGGCCAAAGCAAAACCCAGAGGGATTTTACTGGGTGAATAGGACAAGGCTGGTGTGTACTGCTTCCCTCTTCCAACTTCACCAGCTGCTGCCAATGTGGCAGCGTGGCACATCCCAGTGACCCCTCCTACTTCATCAGCGGAGTCCCTTCCCTCCTCGGTTTGCTTTCCATGTGCTGCCTGGGTGCCAGTTCCTTACTGTAGTAGTCTCAGCAGTCAGGACTGGGCTCCCAGCATGGCATACCCTAACCTGTCTGCCCCCTTCCCAACCCTTCTAGGGCCCACACACTGTTGCCAAGGAAGTCCCTCAGCCTTGGCTTTCTCCAGCTTACCCCCTCCCCCAGGCTCTCCTACCCAGAACAGTCCTAGTTTGAACTGTTTTGAGGACCAAACAGCCCTGGTTTGTTTCACATACAGACCAAAACATCCTAAGCTCACATGTTTCAATTCAGGCACAGACCCCTGAAAATCACTTATTCTGTGCCCAGAACAGTTTATGTTTAGCATATCCCTAGATTTTAGCACTTTCCCCGAACCTGTTTCTCCATAGCTAAACTGTTATTTCAGAGCTCGAGTTGCATTATGTTAAGTTTTCAGACCAACAGAATTGAATTGCAAACATGCTAGAGATGTAGGTACTGTGTGGACTGTGGCAAGAAGCACTGTCCCCAGCAAGTGGGTTTTTCAAGACATGGGTTATCTCCCTCTTCTGTATTCACGTGACAATGGGTGTACCTTTGCTTTGTGGTGCTTTGGCTTGGGGTCTGCAAATTTATTCCACCGGTAAATGCCAGTGGGACCTGACTAAAAGCCGCTTTGCATCAAGGGGTTTAAGGACTGTGGCTCTATCTTGATACTCTCCATTAGTTGAGGACATATTAGTTGTTTTGCACTCTGATCAAAATGTTACATTATGGGTCTAAAAAACACTTACTATATGTTTGACATTTATTAGTCCTGCCTTTAGGTATTCGGTGTCTCTGTGCAGAATTGGATAACCAGCAAGTGAAAGCATGTTAAGATTTTGCATAACTGCGTATTTCAGTGTTTAGTTATGGTCGTAAGACTAACCAATCAATAAACTATCAGTGTTTAGTATTTATGAGTTAGGAGAAGCATGACCTATAAGTCATAATCTCCAGAAAGACGATTCTAAGCTGGTATGAACTGTAACTCTAATACACACAACACACTGAGGCTGCTCTGATGTAAAAGATTAAGAGTTAATAATATCCTAATTCCTACTGGAAGTTTGTCCTCCACCAGTTACAGCAAATTAGGATGGTCATCTTTCAGTGGCTCAGAAGTCAGACTCAATCAAAAACTTCTTTTTTTAACTCTTGAATGAATGCCTTGCTTTCTGATGAATAATTGTTTTTTTAAGACTTGCTAGAAATAAGGAGGGCCGTTTCTGGATTCCTGATTAACTTACTTGACTGACATGACATTGTAGGGTCTCCTCATTCTTATGTTGATGTTATCAGTCATCCCTTGCAAATTCTCCAGTTCTTCATGCTTTAATGTTGAGATTTCAGATGTTTTTTGGTAACATTGTCTTTTTTTCCATCCTTTTTTCTTTCCTAACCTGGTTTCTTCCAGTGCAACTGCAGATAGAAGACCTGACTCGTAAACTGCGCACAGGAGACCTGGGCATCCCCCCTAACCCTGAGGACAGGTTGGGAAACAGTTTTAACCAGCTGACAGTAACACTTTTTACCTTTTTCAATAAATTTTTGGTGGCATCATAATGTCAATTCAATGAAATTCCTTCCTAATGAAATATCTTCAGTGATCTGATTTGACAGATGGTAGCCAAGTTCTTACTGGTAGGGAATATGTGAAACCAGACCAGAAAGAGATCAGGTTGCATCTTTGATGTGGGGTTTCTAAGCCTGTGTAGGCTGTAATGCTTAACCTGACTTGAGAGGGGAAAATACATGGTGGCCAACTCATTTTAACATGTGCAGTGCTGGTCCTGGCAGAGTCCAAAGGTCTTTCTCACAGGTTCACGCTGAGGAACTCTCAGCACAGTTGCTGAGTGAGAGCAGTCTGGGAACTTTTTCTGACCGCTGATTTTGCAGTACTTTGCAGTGGTGGCTGAGGGGTGTGCACTAACCAGTTTCTTTGGTAACAGCTACTACATAGCAGTGGCCAGTATCTTGGGGTTTGGGGCCCAAGCACTATTGTACCTACAAGTGCACAGAATTGGACACCTGTGGTTTTGTTGGGGTTCAGGGTCATCCCTAAATAAATAAATAAAATGCACATGGTTTTTTTTTAAATTGGCTTATAAAAATTAATTTATCGGAAGGTGTAAGCTGGAAGTTGTGTTTTAGCACATTGCACAACTTGTAAGCCAGTTCTTGCTGTTAAAAATGGGACTATGGAAGAAAGTCTTTCCTTAAATTCAGCCCATCTGAAACTGTAATTTGGAGCTATAAATAAAAGTGGGGCTGCTAAAACTTTTGGACGCCTTGCAAGAGAAATTTAAATACTAGCTCTTGGGATACTATATTGCCTGTTACAAACAGCTGAGGAATGCCTTTTTGGCTTGCTTTTTTAATCACAATTATGGGATTTAGATTAAACATAATAGGTGAACTTCATGGTGGGACTAGATCGATGTGCTTTTTATGTTTATAAATATGAAATGGGGTGGTTGGTTTTAATTTAACAGGTGAATGAGAAGGTTAATGCAAAACAAGGGGTTACTGTTAACTTTTTTATGTATATATAAGATGCTTGTTTGAATAATCTTTCTTGGAACGAGACCATACTGGTTAAAAGATTTGATATCTTTAACATTTATTAAAAATGAATTGTTTTATGTACTTGCAAAAGGGCAGTTGTTACTACTGGAAGTGTGAAACTATTAGGTATATAATCAGCTTGAAACTCTTAAGGTTTAATCAATTTATTACACGTCTGCATGTGTCTGTTTTGAAAGGATCTACTAAATTAGTGAATGAGGTTATTTTAAACTGGCTAGCAAATGTGGATGAGGGAAAATGTTCGCATTATTTTGGGTTGGTTAGGCCACTTTGGGTCCTAGTAATGGAGGTGTAATTTAGACATGATCACTCCTTACCAAATCTGACATTTTTATTTCATATTCATATTGTGTTGATGATTCACTTCAGGCTGAGAAGACATGGGGATCAACTGGCTGTAATCAATCATTTAACCAGCTAGAAAGAGAGATTGTCTAACTAAAATCACAGGGTTTAGATTCTCATTATTTCAAGGATGTATTTTTTTAATATAACATGACCAACATCTCTTCCCTTCTTGCAGCTGATTCTAAATTTTTATTGCAATATGTTCGGGAAAAGATCCATAATCTTAACCAGAATTCTAGAGGTGTGGCTTAAAAAAAACAAAAAACCACAAGCCCAGCTGTGGTAAAATTAAGCTGATTCTTTTGATTTTTAATTGCAACGTTTTCCTTTGTTAAAATCTCTGCTCTCTGGGTACCTGAACCCCATGGAGAAAGCAGGTCTGTCTCTAGTGGTTTGAAAGGCCCAGAATATGGCATGAGAAGGGTACATTTGTTCATTTTGTACCTACACCAGTTTCTGACTCTTAAACACAATAAACAGGTTCAATCGGTCTTGTTGCAGCAGCAGAGTGAAGGTAAAGCCAGGACAGAAACCTTAACCCTTTCACATGGTGCCAGTTGAATAGGCTTAATCTATATTGCCAGCAAGAATTTGATAGAAGCCTAACCTGTCTTGTTACTTCCTGATGTTAAAAAAAGTCCAAATTTAACCTGAATAATTCTTCATTGATTTAGCTCCTGCGGCAGGGTTCTTTCTAATGTATGGCTCCGTGGAATAATGAAGTTGGAAAGTTTGTTCTCTGTGTGAATCAACTTTCTCCATCTTCCCTGCCCCCTCCCCTTTTTTAATAGGCACACTCATGGCAGAGCTGTTGTCATGGCTATGTCTGACCCTGTTTTCCTTTCTATATCCTCCCCCTCAGTAAACCCCCACCCAGATTTTTCCTTCTGGTAGTAGGCAGTGGTTTGCAATAGCTGCCTTGTCCCTGTAACATTAATGGATTTGAATTAGTTTATACCTTCCTTTCCTGTGGTCTCTTAATTTTTTTCTGAGTTGCACTAGAGTTGAGGGGAGCCTGTACTTAATAAGTGGCCTTGAATATTTACTGCGTGAGAAATCACTGGGCATTGTTCCTCCGCAGGTCTCCTTCCCCCGAACCAATTTACAATAGTGAGGGGAAGCGCTTGAACACCCGGGAATTCCGCACACGCAAGAAGCTAGAAGAAGAGAGGCACAATCTGATAACGGAGATGGTGGCTCTCAATCCGGACTTCAAGCCACCTGCTGATTACAAGTATGTCAGAGGATAGAGAGATGTTTGGATTTTTTTTAAGACTCCTTGATTTGCAAGCAGCATTCAAGTAGAGACTAAAGGGCTGTTTGGATGTCGCCTAACCACAGTTAAAGTGGTGGCCTGACAGGCTGACACAATGAGGGGGTTAGAGAGTAGGCCCTGTGGCTGCTCCTTCTTGCCCGCTGCTGCCTCTCAGAACACGGGTCCTCTGAACAGACCCTCCCAAGACCTTAAAGGTTCAGGTAGGAACAGCGGGAACCACGTGGCATTCAAGTTGCTTTTAAGCCTGAAGAGGCCGTGTAGTCCTCAGAGTGCCGGACGGGTAGTGCTGTCTGATCTGTACAAATTAACAGCCACGATCCTGAGTTTTAATCTTGCCAAATGTCCTGGCAGCCACACTTGAGAGTCCTTGGGTTTATTTTTGAGGAAGATACTGTCCAAACTGGAGAGTCACTATTTCTAGATCTCAGCCATTTCCTGAAAAGTTGCAGCTCACAAACGAGTTGACTCATTTTGCACGGGGTTAGTAGGCAAAGCTCTCTTAAGTTGTACTGTCACAAGAGGCTCTTGGGATCAGCACAGACTTGTTTTTAGGGGGAGGCACCCAAGTGTAATCACCTGTTCTCCAATCTTTTCCAGACCTCCAGCAACTCGAGTGAGTGATAAGGTGATGATTCCGCAGGATGAATATCCTGAGATTAACTTCGTCGGGCTTCTGATTGGACCAAGGTACGGAAGTGCGGCGACGATGATGATGATAGCAGAATAGGCGGATCAGTAAGAATGGTGGTGGCAGTGCTTTACTTGTGTAATGGGGCAAAAATGTTCTTTGATTTTAGATGAAATACAGGAACTGTGTTTTCTCAGCACCGCATTTGTATTCTTTAGTGATTTTAATTTAAAGGGAGGCTCATCTAGAACCCACCACATCATGCCTTATATAGGTGAAGTCCTTTAGGCATACAGTTCTTGTCATAGCCTTCACAATTGCCTCATCTCCTAGATTTGAGCCTGTTATTGGTAGAAGCACTTTCTGTTAACCAGATTGTATGGCATTGGCTGCCTGATGTAATCACTCAATCCCTACATTTTTAGGGGTAACACACTGAAAAACATTGAAAAGGAGTGTAATGCCAAGATCATGATCAGAGGTAAAGGGTCTGTGAAAGAAGGAAAAGTGGGACGGAAAGATGGCCAGATGCTGCCCGGTGAAGATGAGCCATTGCATGCTTTGGTCACTGCCAACACGATGGAGAATGTGAAGAAGGCTGTGGAACAGGTGGGCTGCGTGGGCCTCATACACTTGAGCTAAAAGGATACGTAGTCCTATACTCAAAAGCAAGGCAGAAATATCAGCATGTTACATCCAAACCACAAAAAATTGTAAGCGGGGGCAAACACAGCTTCAGAGATGCATGTTTTGAGGAGTTTGTACTGTTCGTGAACCGAGCCATGTGAGACAGAGCAAACCTGGTGGTTAAAAGGTGGTTACTAGATAATTGGGCTGGGAAAGAATTGGGGATTTACAGAACTAAGTTCCGGGTGCACCATTGGAAGACCTGAAGGACCAGGTTGGGGGCAATCCTCCTGGAGAAAATCTGGTCACTGGGAGCTAGTACCGACTTGAGGGCACGTGAACAGTAATCAGAAACTAAAGTTCCTTCCTGGACCATGTGGCTTCACCATTCCAGGGCAGTCCAGCAGTTTTCCAGAAGTTAATCCTATAAACCCTAACCTATTCGTATATCCACATCACCAACTGCTTCCAGTTGGGAGGATGAATTGCTGGGGAATTGCTGGATCATCCCTGGTCCAGAGGAGGAACGGTAGGTTTGCGTATTCAGTCATCAGTAGGCCCCAAGCCTGAGTAAATATTTTCTTCCTTTTTGGTGGCTATTGCTGTTACTATTCATTTCTAAAATGCAATTGTCACCTTGCAGCTAGAAATTTAAATAATGTCCCACGGCTTGACGTTATGAAACTGAAGATCTCCCTCCAGTTGTGTTGGGACTGTACTCTTCTCACTCAGTATAGCTGTCAGGAGTTGCAGCCCTGAAATCTGAGACACACCAGGTTGGGAGAGGCTGTTCAGACAATGTTCGTACCATTCCCAGAGATGGCTTCACGTCAGCACCAGCAAGACTTACTTATCCCCCAGGATAGTTATACCGTATGCTTTCCGATCATGCTGGGATGCCACGATGCCGATGCTCCCACGCAAAGTCCATTCAAAAAGAGGAATCCAAGATTGCCATGAAAACTAGTTAACAGGCAGTAACAGGAGAGGGGTCCCAAGGATTCTCCCGCTGAAGCATGCTTTCTTCCTAAGCCTGGCTGATCAAGTGTCAGTCACTTGTGTGGTCTTCCAGATGGGAAAGTTGCTCTGAGGAGGGTCTCTGGTTTGGCAGGAAAGGTAACAAAAAATTAGGGAGTGTCCTCGCCTGGAGTGTCCATCAAATTATTTGGCAGTTTCACTGAACAGAGGCAAGAAACCATTGACTTATTAGATAGGTTCTTGAGGCATCCCCTTTCTCCTGCCCGAGAACGCTTTCAAATGTGGAGGGGGGCAGCAAAGCATTGGGGTGGCATAACTCTTGAGATGGGCAAAGCCAGGAGTTCCTGGCTGGGAATGGACGGCTATATCCCCCGACAGAAGACTTTTGATGGCTGCTCAATCCTCTTCTGGAAACAGGTCCTTGCTCTGGCAGCCTCCCATGCTGTGGAGAGGACTGGGGAGCCAGTTGGTGCTTGGGTGCGCAGCAGCAACTTGGGCCTCTTGTCTCTTCCAGATCAGAAACATTCTGAAGCAAGGCATTGAGACACCAGAGGATCAGAATGACCTGCGCAAGATGCAGCTGCGGGAGCTGGCTCGTCTCAACGGGACATTGCGTGAAGATGACAACAGGTAGGGTCTGGGCAACCGAAATGCGATCCTACTGGAGAGAGCCTTTTCTCCTTTGTCCCTGGCCTGACTCTCTTCTCTCTCCTCCCCACCCAATCCACCAAAGGATTCTACGTCCATGGCAAAATACAGAGACTCGCAGCATCACAAATACCACAGTGTGTACCAAGTGTGGAGGAGCTGGCCACATAGCATCGGACTGCAAATTTGCCCGGTAAGTCTCTGGAGTATCTTTGCCAGCCTCTAGGAATGGTAGAAGTCACTGCCCATCATCCCTGGAGGCTGCTTTCTTGGAGGAGTCTGCTCAAGGGCTCTGGGAGTTGGGTGTGCCAGTTGTTCCCTGGGGTGTTGATGTCTGAGGCATAAAGTGTTGTTTTCTCCGGACAGGCCTGGGGATCCCCAGTCAGCACAAGACAAAGCGCGCATGGACAAGGAATATTTGTCTCTCATGGCTGAACTGGGAGAAGCTCCAGTACCAGCTTCCGTGGGATCATCTTCTGGACCGTCGAACCCTCCCCTGCCCAGTGGCCCAAGACCGTCAGGGCCAGGAAATAGCCAGCCACCTCCTGTGAGTATTGGAAATCTTCCATAGTTGGAAAAGTCTTGTCTGATGCCTGTTAGCAGTCAGAGAGGAGGCCTTTCCATAATGTTGGGAAAGGACTGACTCGGTAGGGATTCAGGGGGAGTCATTTGTGCAATGTGTCCCAAAAGAAAACTCCTCTTCCAGAGATGGGGGCGGTTTCATCTTTGTACGGCTACAAAACCGCTTGGAAAGGATGTCTGATCGTGTGATTCTCCGCAGTGACAGAACTAAACGGCTAACCCTTTGTCTGCATCTCTCTCCTCATAGAGCCGTCCACCGTGGATGAATTCTGGCCCTTCTGAAAACAGGCCCTTCCATAACATGCATGGGGGTGGCGGTAGTGGTGGCGGCGGCGGCGGCGGGGGACCTGCAGGACCTGGCGGCCCCCATAATTTCCCTCACCCCATGTCGAACATGGGAGGACATGGGGGTCACCCAATGCAGCACAATCCCAGTGGCCCCCCACCTTGGATGCAGCCTCACAACCCCCCAATGAACCAGGGACCACATCCCCACGGGCCCCCTGGCCCCCATCACATGGGTGAGTACAATCCAGAACATCCTGAATCTCCTGCGGGAGGCGGGAGCCAGCCGCCTCTGTCTTGCGAGCGGGACGGGGTGCCGTATTGGTTCATCGGGAGGAGGCCCCTCGTTTCTAGCCCAAGGGCCTGGGACCCGGGTGTCTTTTCCAACTGTTGCTAAGGCTGCGGTCTTTCATTCCCTTAAGATCAGTACCTGGGCAATGCGCCAGTGGGCTCTGGGGCCTATCGCCTCCAAGGAAAAGGTGAGTTGTTGATTTGCGGGGCAAAACCAGGGAAGCGTCCTGCAAGGGAGGGCAGGCACTGTGAGGAGGGGGGTGCCCGGGTTCTGCTCAATGGGCTCTCTGGCCCTGCAGGTATGATGCTGCCTCCGATGGGTATGATGCCCCCTCCGCCCCCTCCGCCCAGTGGCCAGCCTCCCCCGCCTCCCTCTGGTCCTCTCCCCCCATGGCAGCAGCAGCAGCAGCCGCCACCCCCGCCTCCCAGCAGCAGCAGCACCCCCTTGCCATGGCAGCAAAGTGAGTAAGAGCACTTCTTTTGATTTTGCACCTCGGTCACCCTCTACGGGGCGAGCTGATTTGATTGCAAGCTGGTGGCCCACCCTGGTCAGGCCTGCCTCCCTGCCTCTCGGGGGAGGGCTGTCCCCACCAGGGAGGATCCTCCTTGCCCCCTGCCCCTTGATTAGCCACCTCACACCTGCAGAAACCTGACTCCACAGGGCCTCCAGGGTGACCCCCCTTGGGCCCAGGACAGCTTCCCAAAACCGAGCGGCTGCATCTCGGCCCTGCACCGGGGGTGGCTTGTGGGGTACAGCACCCTGTCATACCCTGGCTAAAAGGAGCTGCCACAGTCCTGGAGGGCTGGCATACCTTTCCAGGCCTGGGAAAGGACGGACACAACAGAGAGGCCTCTTCCTTCCCTCGGGGGGAGGTTCAGCCATTTCCCTCCTGGGCGGGATGTGGGACCCCTGGACCGGAGCCCGGGCTGACCTTGGGCTGTTTCCATTCCAGGTACAGCGACCACCCCCACCACGAGCGCTGGCACCGGGGGCCTCCCTCCATGGCAGCAGCAGCAGCAGCAGGGGGCGGGGGCAGCAGCTTCTACGGGGGGCCCCCAGATGCAAGGCAGCCCCTCCATGGTGCCTTTGCCTCCCGGGGTCCAGCCTCCGCTGCCCCCCGGGGCCCCGCCGCCTCCCCCGCCCCCCCCGCCTGGCTCCGCGGGCATGATGTACGCGCCTCCCCCTCCTCCGCCGCCCATGGACCCTTCTAATTTTGTCACCATGATGGGGGTGGGGGTACCGGCCTTGCCACCCTTTGGCATGCCCCCCGCCCCCCCACCGCCCCCTCCCCAGAACTGAGGAATCATTTTTCTATACCGTTACTTTTTCTCACCAATACAGAGCCAGGAATTGGACTTGGGGGGCAAGGAGCTTGTGTGAACCTTAACCAGGAAAGTTGTACTCTTGTGATCGGTATTTGGAGAGGTGCGTGATCCCTCTCCTGGTTGATTGGCTGGTATCTTTCAGTAGCAGATCCTGCTTTTCTCATCTGGACACTCCTGCCCTCTCCTTTCAGAAGCAAAGGCTACCCACTTCCCCCGGGGAGAACCAGAATCTTGGGAAAAACCTCCCGGTTGAATCAGCCAGGGAAGCAGCGAGGCCCTTTGTGGCTGAGGGCTGGCGGGGGGGAGGACGGCATCGGGTCGCCTTTCGTTTCTTCTTGCCAAGCAGATATTTTTTTTAGCCACCTCTTCTCTGCAACCACCTGAGCCTCGGCTTTAAACCCTCCTGCTGATAAATAGTTTGAAGAAGTACATGGACTTCTGCAGAGGCCACATGCACCACGTTGAGTTGGGGTTTCCAGGGATGTTTCTCCCCCACGCCTCTTCCGCAGGGGAGGGGCGGTCGTTTCAGGCTGTGGCTGCCTTCCGGAGGGTGGCTTCAAACCCTCCTTCCCTTCATACTCATTGAGGAGCAAAGACAGAGGCAGGGTAGGAGGGAGCATCTCCGCCTATCCCAAAGTCTTACCAGCCTGGAAACTCTTTTTTTTTTCCTTTGTTTTTTTTTTACACAGCAGAGTTTGTGGTCTGGGGTGACCCCCCTCCCTTGATTGAATGACTTCTGTTGAAAATGATGTGTGTCTGTGGACGTTCCAGTCTCCTGTAACCATTTTCTTAATTGCTTTTTTTGTGTAAGAATACAACTGATGTAGAGAGGAGGTTCCAATTAAATGCCGCTTTTAAAGTAGCCCTTCTGCGTCTCCCGTTCCTTTAAAGGGAATGGCTTTGGCTGCTGGTCCCCACGGCTGGCAGATGGAGGCTGTGGCCCTGGGCATGAGCCCCCCATGTCCTTTGGGGGGGGGGAGCTGGTTAGGCAAGGAGGGGCCGAGCGGGCGTTTCCTCTCCGTTTCTTCAGATAACGCCAATTTGGTCGCTGTGTCACCAGGGGGTCGTTTCTGCTGGTGAGAGAAGCTGCCCTCCTGTAACACAAGCATCTAACTTGTTCCTAGCAGCTGCCCTGTTTCCCCACCCATGCAGGCTTTAAGTCCGTTTCCGCTTTGAAATTAAATTTATCTGCCCAAGTGTTGAAAAAGAGCCATTTGTAAATGAAAAGGGGTTCCTCGGCTCTGAAATAATCTCCTCGAAGCTCTCTCATTGGCAGAAGTTTGCCAGAAACTGGAGGAGAGAGATCTTTTTCTTTGCTGCGAGAGTCACCGACCGGGGCCGTTGTTTCCAAGTCAGAAAAAGTTAGAGCATCAGTGACGGGGAACGGTTGCCGTGGTGGGCTTTGCGTGCCCTGAACTGTGGTTTATAAGTCCCTGTCTGCTCATTTGATATAGTTAAGTGAGCCCGGCCAATTGTGGGCTTAGTGTGTTGTGCAAACACCGCTTTCACACACCCTGCTGCTGCTGAAAAAGCAGAGCACGGTTTCCACAGTGGAGTAAATTACTCTGGTACGTTTTCAGAAAGGCTCCTTTGCGGATGACTTTATCTGCTACCGGAATACAAAATTGCTCTCCGCAAAGAACAGGCTGTTCTGGGGCGTGAGGAGCTTGCAATTGTCTCGGCCAGCCGCTGCTGCCCAGCGTTTCCTCTGCCCAGAAGTGGCATTCGGAGCCCAGTCCTTTCGGGGTGGGGAACAGCGTAATCCAGAGTAGCTGAAATCTCTGACCTGCGCCTGTCTTTTAGGTCCGTGGGTGGGGGGCGGTGGCCGCCTCTCTCTCCTCTCCTGAGCAACGGTGCTTGGCTGTACGTTGTCCCTTCTCCCCACCCCCTGCCAAAAAAAGCACGGAGTCTGAAGCGAGATGGTCCCTGTTCTTTGTGAGACTCAAGAATTTCAATTAGGCAGCAAAGGGAAGGGAAGCCTTGGAGGGTTTGTGCTTTCATCGCGCTCTTCCGAAACAGGCCAGCCAGGGGGTGTTTGAACGACATCCGGAGGCTGACAGCAAGCGGCCAAGAGGTGGTCTTAGAATAACTAGCTGGGGGAGGGGGGAATTGGGGTCTTTCCTCCAGTGCAATCTTCAAGGGCCTTCAGGTATTTTGGATGCTGCTTCCCTCCGGAGCCTCCCCCCACCCCCGGCCCATGCCAACTGTTTGCCAGCATTGTGCCCCATTTCTCTTAACATCCAGAGTGCTGGAGAGCTGTTCCCAGGTCTGGTCACCGATGAGGAACAGACGCTGTTTCTCAGCCTCAGCAACCTTAAGATGCGTGGACTTCGGCTCCCAGAACTCCCCAGCCAGCGTGCTTCACGAAGTGGCTGAGGTTGAGGAACGCCGGGCACAGAGGACAATGCCAGAACTGAACTGAACTTGTTGGGTTTGAATTTTGCACCAGACCAGATGAATTTTAATTATGGAGTAAGCCACAATTACCAAGCGAAGCCACACTTGGCTGGTTGACAGGGAACACAGAGCCACAGGCCACACAGCCCAGTGGATGAGCCCAATTTCCCGTCTTTATAGGGAGGAACTTCAGCGCCCGTGGCTCAGTCGGTGGCTGGGACTCGTGTGTGCTTGCAGGCAGAACAAGCCAAGTTCACTCCAAGCTGACTTGATTGCGCATCCTGTTAAAGAGAACTGGGCTACAGATCAGGTAAACCACCAGGCTGGTCTGAGCCCCTGGGAAAATTGAGGGCTTTACTGGAATGTCTTGTGTTTTCGGAGTAGAAAAACTAATTCCCAAACCGAGCAGTAGAAATGCTCATTCCGTGGGTATGTTTAGAAATAGTTTGCTAAATTGCCTCATGGTGGTCAGTGCAGAGAGAGCAGCGGGGGGGGGGGTTTCCTCGGGGAAGGCGAAGGGCTTGGCCTCCAAGCCGGGGGTGGAGTGTGAGCGGACCTGCCACCCTCGAGGGTTGCATGTAGCTTTCTGGCTGATCGGATTTCACCTCCAACTGCCCTGTTTTATGCTTGACCTTTAGCGAGGAGCCGGTGGGACTGTGCTTGCTCCTCGCCTCGTTCTTAACCGCTTCGGGTGTCTGAGATGAAGTTCAGGTTCCACGTCTGCCGCTCTCAGGCAGGGCGGGGTTCTGAGCGCCCAACGGAATCCCCCCGGGTGAACTGGAAGTGGGGTCTTCTCAGCTCAGCTGGACGTAAAGCCGCCAGACGCTTCACCCCGCAAGTTCCAGTAGGTTGCCCCACAAGTTTAGGGAGCCTCAGGCTGTTGAAATTCAAGGCTCTGGTTGCGCTAAGGTTGCGCTAAGAAAGCCAAATTTTGCACAGTCAATTTGAGTGGGGGTTGTGGGAATAAAACCTCAGATTCTCCCTCCCCTCATTGCATCCTAGCCCCTTTCTGGTAATCCTGCTTAGACCCTCAGGTGCCTGTAGTTTGTTCAGGTGTGAATGCAGTAATGCAGCGCTCAGAGGAACAACCGGGCTATGATATCGAAGTGGTGAACTTGACTCTGAATATCAGTGTTGCCTTTTTAATATGCTACTTAAGTTAGCCTGGTGTTTAAAACCATGAGGACTAGAACCTTTTAGGAGGAAGTCTTTAGCCAGTGGCTGTGATTGTTCACCTGGGGAACTCTGCAGGTTGTAAAGGAGACATGATGGCCATGTATCGAAAGCTGTAGCAATGGGTGCCCTGGGGTCAGATTTCCTTGACTTGGTACCTTTCAACTCCCATAATTCCTACTCAAAACAGTGAGTAGCCATGCTAGTTAGGGATTCTGGGAATTGAAGTCTAAAGACCTGGAGGGCATATGATTGAGAAACATAGTTTTACAATGCTAGGCGGGTGCAGGTGGGAGGTCCTAAAAAGTGGATTATAGCATAAAATATTTTTCAGATAAGTTAAAGTCTTCTGGTGACTTTATGGATGTGTCCATGTCAGATATGTTTCCATGGGTATGAAGAACAGCATGCAAAAGTAAAAATCTGCCCTGAGCAATGCAAACTTAACATTGACCCAAAAGCTGAGGTCCATAGTTGGTATTTTTTTTATTCCTAACCCGTTTCAAAGATCTTAGCTATCCAAAGTTGCTGTGGTCTGTATAAATTGTTTTTCATGATCAGTGGAAAGAGGAGCAGAGCTTAGCCAGACCGTAAAGACACTGGACTCTTTGTCCTTCTCCTTTGGAAATGTTCCTTGGTTGCCTTGGGATCAGAGCTGGACCCAGCCTAAGGTATTTGCACTCGGTCTATTCAAAGTCAGTCGGCCAGCTTTGTCGAGGCTCCATTTTTTTCATGTGGATATTCCGTGGTGGGTGTTAAGCTTTAAAGCTGGGAGGTAGTCTGCCAAGAGTCGCTCCCACTTTCAGAGCCACCGTGGAGGTCATTCGCAAACTGAAAAACTCATTTTCCAGACAACTTCCTTTCTCATCGTGTGCACAACACACACCACAAGAATGGAAAACGTAAGGAATGCATCTTCGGAAGAGAAGTGGCAGCCTGCAGAAATTCCGATTTTCATCCCAGCCTTTCCAGGTGGAAAGGGAGGCAAGGTGTGGGAAAGCTGGCTTGGTCTTTGCCTTCCCCTCCCAATCCTTTTCTGCTATGTAGGCTCTACAGCGTCCACGGATTTCCCGGGCCCAGAGGCAGGGCCCTCTTGGTTACCCATTTGGGTCAAGTCTGCCCTCCCTGCTTAGGGCGGGTGGCATCCTGAGAGCACAAAGCAGTAACGTTCCTGGCCTGGCTTTCAAGGGGCTTGCTGGGGGCTGAGTTCAATGCAATGGGGCTCCACCCCTGGGAAGTGGGTTGTTTGAGGGGCTCCTTGACCCAGAGGCCGAGCTGACAGGACTACATCTCCCAGCCTGCCTTGCCAATTGCAAGGGGCAGCCTCAACTGATAAGGGCTCAGCACTACGCTAAGGGTGACGCAGGCTGCAGGCCAGTCGAGGGCCGTGACCTTCCTCTGAAAGTCACTATTTATAGGGATGCTGGTGAGTGACAGGTGGGGGGTGGGTCCCACTTCTCTTGTTTAGGCCGGAGGAATCCTGGCCGCTGCCCTCCCCCTCCGCCTGGATCACCCAGAGCCGAGAAGCCAACTTCTCCATCACCAGGGAGGCCCCAACCTGAAAGGGCTTTACATGGGATGATTAAGGAATGGCCAGGCTGGCTGGGAGTGATGGGAGTTGTGGTTCATCAGCATCCAGAAGGGCTGCAAATTGCCCCACTTTGGCGAAAAGTAGAAGAATCGAAAGCCACAGCTTATGCACCTTTACTCAGAACCGTGAGGACTAGACGCTTGCTTTCTCCTTCGAGGGGCAGAGCCGCGAGCCCCATTGTCTCCGCCCGGTGAGCGACAGAGGACTGTTTCACAGAGTTCGCTGGCCAGGCGATTTTTATGCCCGTCCTCTCCCTGATCCTTTGAAAGCAGAGCGGTGCCGCCCCAAATCAGCCATGTGGCTGTTGGTGGCCTGGGTGCGGGGGGGGGCACCCCGAGAGCCCGGGGGCGGGGTTGCAGGGCCCGGGCCCGGCCCTCATGAATAATGCATCGCCCCCGGGGGTTTAAACCGCGGGGGGGCGGGGCGTCGGGCGCATTTGCCGGCGCCAGGCGAAGCGCGCAGCCTCTCCGGCCCGTTCCGCCCCGTCCCGCCCGGCCCCGCTAGCCCTCCGCCGGCCCGCCAAGATGTCCCGGCCGCTCTCGGACCACGAGAAGAGGAAGCAGATCAGCGTGCGCGGCTTGGCCGGCGTGGAGAACGTGACCGACCTGAAGAAGAGCTTCAACCGGCACCTCCACTTCACGCTGGTCAAGGACCGCAACGTGGCCACGCCGCGCGACTACTTCTTCGCCCTGGCCCACACCGTCCGCGACCACCTGGTCGGCCGCTGGATCCGCACCCAGCAGCACTACTACGAGAAGGACCCCAAGGTGCGCCGCCGCCCCCCGCGCGGGTCGCCGCGGGGCGGGGGAAGACGCGCGCCGCAGCCCGGTCGCGCGCTCGGCGGCTGGGACTACCGCGCCCGTCGTCTCCGGCCGGCGCGGGGAAGGGGCGCCTGCTGTCCCGGGAGCGCGCTTGCCTGCCTGCCTGCCTGCCTGCCGGGTTGCCCGTCGCTCGCCCCGCTCGGCCGCTCCGGGGCCCCGGGGGAAGGAAACGTCTCTGCCGGGCGGACTGAGCCTGTCCCCGCGTTCCCGGCACCGTCGTCCCCTTCTGGCGCGACGGGAGGTGGGACCCTCCTTGGGGTTGCGTTCAAGGGAATCCCCCCCCCCCCCTTGCTGGCTGCCCAGAACAGCCTTCTCCCCCCGCCCGCCCCCGCGGGCTGCGGGAGGCCTTGGACCACTGACCCTATCATCCCCAGACGGCCGGCTGAGACCATGGGCGTTGTAGTCCAACACACCCGGATGGCTAGATGTTGTCTAGATCTGATATTTTATCCCCAGCAAAACAAAAAAGCCAGCGTTGTGGGCAGGCAGGACTCCAAGTGGCTCGTGGGGTGGGGGGCGCTGGCTGGCTGGCAGGCAGTGAAGGGGGGGGGCTGCGATCAAAGCTGCAGACGTGCCTATTAATAGCTGTTTATAGCATCGCATAGGATGGTGGGAAGTCACAGCTCCACTTTGGGATGATGGACTTAGCGGGGAAAGAGCGATCCGTGTCTCTGCCCTCCCCCCCCAGCAAGGAAAACTTTGCACGCCTATGTGCAAAGCAGGACCACGCTGCGGGGGACCGGCTGCGTGCAGAGCAGGAATCTTGTCCCAGAGCGGGAGTCCTTCCTGAAGTCCCGCTTTTCTCCCCCCACACCCCGTCCCGCACCCCAACTTTGAAAAGTCGCAAGAGGCGCCTTGCCTGCAACGGCGACTTGACTCTTTAAATTTAGCCGGCTTGACATTTGGCGTGAACTTTTGCCATCTAATTTCAGCTCAGCCTGTGTCAGCAGGACGGCGGCACAGCCTCTCAAGGGATACTGGATACCGAGGGCAAACTTAGGAAGGGCTGAGTTAGCGCAGCTGGCCTGGAAAAGGTCAGCAAAGGGGCTGCAGGCTGGGGTGCCCCCACTGAGCACCCTCTGGGTGCCTTCTCCCAGCCGGTGGGGTGGGAATGATGGGCTTTGAGAAGGACCCCAAGGTGCGCCGCCGCCCCCGCGCGGGTCGCCGCGGTGCGGGAGAAGACGCGCGCCGCAGCCCGGTCGCGCGCTTGGCGGCTGGGACTACCGCGCCCGTCGTCTCCGGCTGGCGCGGGGAAGGGGCGCGCTTGCTTGCTTGCCTGCCTGCCTGCCGGGTTGCCCGTCGCTCGCCCCGCTCGGCCGCTCCGGCACTGGCTAGCACACATCTCCCTTTCTGGGGTTGGGTATTATGGCTGTATTTGCCCAATACATGGGACCGAGCTTGTTCCGCACGATGCATTCAGCCATAAACACAAATGGGTCGCATTCGCACAACCCATAAACTGAGTTGTGCGAATGCAGCCATGGAACCTTTGCACGATCTGCTGAAATATGCTACATGAATAGGGCCAAGTAACTCCCTGAAGTTTTCTCTGCAATGCCCGGTCCCATTCCTGCAGCATGTGAAATAAGAACCGATGGGTTGGGTATGCGCATCGCGTGAGATGCGGCTTGAAAGAGGTTGGGTGGTTTTGGGGAAACCCAGCCCTTGTCTTCAGGGGGTTGTTCTTCCGCGGGATCCAGTTTCTTTGCTTAAGCAAAATAGGTGAATGCACAGCTGTTGCTTTGCTAACCTGGGTTTAAACTTTTAGCGTCTTGTGTGAACTTGACTGTTGCATTTCTGAACATAAGCACAGAACCATCATGAGAATGGGATCATCCGTCTCAGCTTTGGTTCTGTGGTCTAAGGGATCCCAAAGTGTGATCCTTCCCAATGTCATGACTAGTTCTGGCCGAGAATTTAGCTTTGAGAATCCCTCTGAGGTCAATCCACTAGTGATGAGTGGTCACTACCACATACAGGTAGTCCTCGCTTAATTACCACAATTGAGCCAGGAATTTTGGTTGCTAAGCGAATCCGACCTGATTTTACAACCTTTTTGTGGTGGTCGTTAAGTGAATCACAGAGGTTCCCCATTGATTTTGCTTGCCAGAAATGGGCTGGGAAGGTTGAAAATGGTGATCAGGTGACCACAGGATGCTGTGATGGTCATAAATGTAAACTGATTGCCAAGCACCCAAACCATGATCATATGACCGCGGGGATGCTGTAACGATCGTAAGTGTGAGCACCAGTTGTAAGTTGTTTTTTTCAGCACCGTCGTAAGTCTGAACTGTCACTAAGTGAATGGTCATTAAGTGAGGACTACCTGTAGTAATACTGTATAACTTTCCTTTTTTTGGTGGTTTGAGCAGATCTTCCATCATAAAACTTACTGAATGGCTCTCTATCATTCAAGCCACCTTTCTGGGTCAGCGTGAGGAGACTCTCAGCGAGGAGATCGTGGAAGAATAGAAGAGAATAATCCCAATAGGGATTGGCAATAAAATCTTGCCGTACAGAATTCTCCTGTTTTGGGGGAACGGGATTTTCTATTCTGCTATCAGTGTAGTTTTTCATTCCTTCTCTCATTCTGATCATTCTGTGGTGATTGAGGCAGGCAGCCCGTTTCTCATTGGGCTGTTTCTGTCTCTTTCTCCACAAATGAGTTTTTGTCTCCTCCGAAAGATTCTTGGGCTTTTGCAAAATTCAGGGTTTTCTCATTCTGGTCCATACATCCCCCTTGAACCTGAATGGTTTGAGCTCAAGGTATTGTTCTGGTGCAAAAAGAGCTGTAGACAGATTCGTACTCAAGCAGCTTAACCAGGTTGGTGGAAAATGCAGCACCCGTCACGAAGCATAGTTAATCCTGAGGGGAGAAGGGAGGTAACAGGGAAGAAATGATGGTGGGTAAGACAGTGACGCAGTTATGCGAATGCTGCAACTTACACGCTTGTGCCAGATGTCAAGTATGTCAAGATGTCAAATGTGTCAAGTTGATGTCATCACGGCATGGAGGTAACCGCATTGCTGCCTGTCGTGGTTTGCTGCAGACATTTCTGCTGGATAGTAGCTGGAAGTTTGTTATCTCACAGCTTGCAAGAGTAAATAGGAAGAGCTGGCTTGCCTAAGCAGCCTCTCTTCCAGGTGTTATTTGAAAAATGCAGGTCAGTCACAGGGCGGGTGGACTCCTGCCCTGGATGGAGGGTTGGACTAGATGATCTCTCTAAGGTCCCTTCCAATCCTGACATTCTATGATTCTATCTCAGTTTCTTTGTTTTCATATTCAGTGTTTTCTCTCCTCTGTCACTCTGAAACAGTCACTTTAAAAATTATAATTCAGTGACAACTTTTGTGAGCTCTCTGGGGTTTTTTTTTTTGAGGGGAGGACATGCCTTGTCTAGAGGGATGAGGCATTTTGGATTCCTTGAAGGCTTTTGGTTGGGCCGGATGAAATGGCCTTCTGCTAAAACTAAGCCAGACAATGCCAAGTCTTCGCCTCTGGGCAGCGTCTTGCATTGGGGTTTAGCACTTGGTGCTCTGCTGATAAAAGCCTTGGAAATGCTGCCCTTTCAAAATATGTTTCGTAGCCCGCTTAGTGTGCAAAGATCTAGATAATTCAACAAGCTTTAAGGAGTGGCACCATATACATACCACAAACCTTTTTTAAAGGGAAGGCACCGCTTGATGCCGTTCACAAACAACTTCAAATAAAATACAAGTGGATTTGGGAATCAAACTCAGTTCTGGCTGGATAGGTTTGCCCTTGACATTAGTCTAAGCACAGATGGAGTTGGATCATGTGTGGTTCAGTCTGTGTTGGGGAAACCCAGTTGTTTTCTTAGCATGTTGTGAGAATTTCCCTTTTGTGTTGAACCCAAATACGATTTCTGTGTTTAGGCGCCTCATAATTTAGGAAGGCAGCAATGGTATGCTCTTGCAATCCCCAAAGCTGGGTTCGCATAGTACCCAGGTTTCAGGTTAACGTATCGGATAACCTATTTTTGTGCATTGTTCAGATTGCAAGCTTCTTTCTGAAAAAACATCTCCAGATTTGCAAATCCAGTGAAATTCACAACACCTCTGGAGGAGGGAGGTTTTTAACTGACCCCCCTTTCTTCCTCCCTTTCTTCTAGCGAATTTATTATCTTTCCTTGGAGTTTTACATGGGCCGGACGCTGCAAAACACGATGGTGAACCTGGGCTTGCAAAATGCCTGCGACGAAGCCACTTACCAGGTTTGGGGGCTGCTCTTGAGCGGACTGGGGAGGGAGGGGGAAAATGTAGGGGCAGCTTCAGGGCAAGGGATTACGGGAGAGGGCGAAAAAGTGGGTGAAGTTGGCCCCCTGTGTTTTGCACTAAGGGGAGTGATATTCTCACCCTCCCTTGTTGGGTCACAAAACATTATTCTCTTTTATTCCCTCTATAGCTGGGCTTGGATATGGAAGAACTGCAGGAGATCGAGGAGGACGCCGGTTTGGGCAACGGTGGATTGGGGCGGCTGGCAGGTTAGCATAAGCAAGGGGCAGATCAGGACACAACGGTAAAAGTTCCTGGGAAGATCTGTATAATCCTGTCTTGCCCTTGTCAGAGGGGAGCAGAAAATGGAAGCCTTTTGCTAGCATTTTCTCCAGTGAACCAATTTTATCCCAAGGCAGATGAAGTGACGTGTTCCTGAACGCTTCTGCCTTGGAATAAGATCGGTTTGTCGAAAAAGGTGCTCCCAGGCTCCTCCTGATTTTAAATGACCCTTCCTGTCATTTAAATCAATGTGGGTGTGGGTGTCTATGGCCACAGTGTCCAGCAAACAGTGATTTTCACCCTTCACTGCTATTCTAGCTGGAGAGAATGAGAACTGCAGCACGAAGGATTGAGCAGGTCGCAGGTTGCTGAGAAGGAAGCCTTACAGCAAAGGGCTGATCAGGGATAAGGGAGTGTCCTGCGTGTCTGTTTAAAGCAGCTCTTGGTTTAGAACCATGAGGACTGGAATCTTACTTCATTTTTAGGAAATAGCTGTTCAGCTGGAGGGAGCGCCCAGTTTGGCCCCAAGTAAGGCTGAGAAGAGAGCCAGTTTGGTGTCAGGATTAAGGCTCCAGGCTGGAAACCGGGAGGCTGTGAATTCTAGTCCCACCTTAGGCACGAAGCCAACTGGGTGACTTTGAGCCAGTTGCTCTCTCTCAGCCCTAGGAAGGAGGCAAGGGCAAACCACTTCTGAAAAACCTTGCCAAGAAAACTGCAGGGACTTGTTCAGGCAGTCTCCGAGAATCAGACACAATTGAAAGGAGAGGGGGAGAGGCTTAGAAAGACTCCAGTTTGAAATCCTGGGGATCAGTCAAAATAACTCACTGTCTGGCTCTGTGCAAGGCAGGGAATGGTAAATTAATGAGTAGGCTGGGTTGGCACAATGAACTAAGCTGCAAAAATCAGTTTAGAAGCAAAGCGTGAAGGAAGCTGCTGGGTTTTTCACAGACCTGGTTGACTAGGTTGAGAGAACACAGCCAACATCCCTGCCTCTTCCACCTCACTTCCAGCATCCTCAAATTTCAGTTTGGGCACCCATATTTGTCCCTGATAAATGACACCTGACCAATATTGGGCACCCATATTTGTCCCTGCCTCTTCCACCTGACTTGGAAGTTAAACTGAATTGGCTTAAACCTGGGCAGAAGGCAACACAGGAGGGGCTTTACAGAGCAAGGGCACCTCTGCTTTAAAAAATCTCAGAATCATTAGGATGGGATATCAGAAGACCATCTAGTCCACCCCCCTGAATTACACAGAGGTGACCATCTAGGGTGACTGTTCCCCACAACAAACTTAGCCCAGATAGGGACTGATCTTTAATGTATTCATGCACTATGCTTGGTTGATTTTAACCTTTGTCAGGTTGTTTTTGTAAACTAGAATATTGTGCAAATTCAGCCCGTGTGTTGCACAAACCCAGCCTGGGGAGATCCAGGGAGAGAGATTTATTAAAAATAAAATAAAATCTCATTTGAGGTGAGTGCAGCTCCTGAGCTGATCTCATGGACACTCCATGCTGTTTGCTTGCCATGAGTATGGAGGTGATTAACCATGTCTGCCTTCGAAGGTTCCTGTTGGTCTCCCATCCAAGTCTAATCCAGCTGAGTTTCTCAAGGCCAGCCATCTCAGAGGATCGTACGAGAGCAGCCATTAGATTCGGCGGATCTTTGGCAACCCTTCTTCCTCCGGGGTGCCACCCAAAGGGTCAATCACGCAGCTTCTCTACAAGCCCCTCATTTCATAAGCCAGATGGCCTGGTTCACGCAACCAGCTAACCCCTAATGTGGCTTGTTGTTCGCTTTTGTCTTTTGTGCAGTTTTACAACCATGAGTGAAACCAAGCCACCATGCCTTATGTAGAACTCACTTTAAACTGTAGTTTAGCTTAGACCTTGGTCCTCTTTCGCTTCTGGTCACTGGTCCTCTGTGGGTTTCCCTGTCGCCCCCCAGCCTGCTTCCTGGACTCCATGGCGACTCTCGGCTTGGCTGCTTATGGCTACGGGATCCGCTATGAGTTTGGCATTTTCAACCAGAAGGTCTGTGGGGGCTGGCAGGTGGAGGAAGCTGATGACTGGTTGCGTTATGGAAATCCGTGGGAGAAGGCCCGTCCGGAGTACATGATCCCCGTCCACTTCTACGGACATGTCCAGCATGGCCCGGATGAGGTGAAATGGGTCGACACGCAGGTAAGCAGCATTCGGTCAATGCACAGGAGAATGTGCCTGCGCATCCTTACATTT
Source organism: Candoia aspera (assembly GCF_035149785.1). Taxonomy (NCBI): domain Eukaryota; kingdom Metazoa; phylum Chordata; class Lepidosauria; order Squamata; family Candoiidae; genus Candoia; species Candoia aspera. Next base: position 7,504,999 of record NC_086169.1, read on the forward strand.
CCCCCCCCCAAAACCAAAGCTCCCTGGGGATACAGTGCATAGTTTCTCCATCCAGCATTCTAGCTGCATTCACACAAGACGTTTCACTTAATCCCTCAGTGCTCCTGTTCTGAGTTCCTACAGTACATTAAACTGCAAATTAATCCGGTGCGTTCACACACCGGTGTGTTAATCCGGTGCGTTCACACACATCTCAGCCACCGAGAACCCCGAAATCTCATCAAGGTTAGCACTTAGCTTAGCTTGTTGTGAGAATGCAAACCTTGGGTTGGTTACTGGTCTGGTAAATAATTTGGGGTGAATCCAGCCTCAGTGTCTTCCAGCAGTTGGCCAGAGAAATTCAAGAAGCTCCCAGGCAATGTTCAGGAGCGGATGATCCGCTTCCAGCATCTGGGATTTAAGTTCTGCCTGTAATTTAGGAAACAGAAATAACAGTCAAGACTAGTTATTCCTGACAGCTTCATCCAATCTCTCTTAAAATCCATTTATATTAGTCTCTTCTGGTGGCAGAATTCTACTGTTCATCTCTGAAATAAAAAGGTCTTTTTAAAATTTCTAAATTTCTAATGGGGCTAAATTTCTACTGGATGACTCCAGATTCTGACAGAAAGGCCTTTTCGTTGCCCTTGTTAGCAATCCTTCCCATCATCTGGTCTATCTCCAATACATTCCTGGGTTTCTTTGAGAAGTCCTAAATGCTACATGCTGAAGACAATCGGATTGAACTTCCAAAGGGAATTGCCTTTCTGGTTCAGATCAGATCAAAGTGAATGCCTCCAAGGTGATTCAGTAATTTGCAGGTTCCCTTTTTTTGCAATTTAGTCAATTGAATTGATTTTCCCGTCAAATCCACAAGCTAGATTGGGGCTGATCTGCTTAACTGAGCCCTAAATTGGGGTTTGGTCACAGTGAAGATTAGAATCTTCAGTTTGTCTCTTTGGCAATTATTCCTACTCACACTTTTAATTCCGAAATTACTTAACCAGGGATGAAAGGAGGGTTTGCAGGTGGGGGTGGGGAGAAAAATTGCTGCAATCAAATCAGAAAGAAAATGAGAGATCTAGTAGAAAAGGCAGCTGCTTAGTTTCTTTCTGTAACTTTCAGAGCTGTCCTGTGGCCTTTGTGGCTCTGCCAGATTTTGCACTGAAGGCATGGCAGACAGATTCTATATCTATCTATCTATCTATCTATCTATCTATCTATCTATCTATCTATCTATATCTATCTATATCTATCTATCTATCTATCTATCTATCTAACTATATCTATCTATCTATCTATCTATCTATCTATCTATCTATCTATCTAACTATATCTATCTATCTATCTATCTATCTATATCTATCTATCTATCTATATCTATCTATCTATCTATCTATCTATCTATCTATCTATCTATCTATATCTATCTATCTATCTATCTATCTATCTATCTATCTATCTAACTATATCTATCTATCTATCTATCTATCTATCTATCTATCTAACTATATCTATCTATCTATCTATCTATCTATCTATCTATCTAACTATATCTATCTATCTATCTATCTATCTATCTATCTATCTATCTATCTATCTAACTATATCTATCTATCTATCTATCTATCTATCTATCTATATCTATCTATCTATCTATATCTATCTATCTATCTATCTATCTATCTATCTATCTATCTAACTATATCTATCTATCTATCTATATCTATCTATCTATCTATCTATCTATCTATCTATCTATCTATCTATCTATATCTATCTATCTATCTATATCTATCTATCTATCTATCTATCTATCTATCTATCTATCTATCTATCATCATCTATCTGTCGAGAGTCAGTTTGGTCTTGTGGTTAAGGCACCAGGCTAGAAACTGGGAGACCATGAGTTCGAATGCCGCCCTAGACACAAAGCCAGCTAGGTGACCCTGGGCCAGTCACTCCTTCTCAGCCCTAGGAAGGAGGCAATGGCAAACCATTTCTGAAAAACCTTGCCAAGAAAACTGCAGGGACTTGTCCAGCAGTCTCCGATGATCGTACACTAGTGAATGGATTTTTAAAAAAAATATCAAATTGATATGGCTGCCCATCTCACACAAGCAGTGTGCAGTAAAACAATTGAAACGTGTTATAAGACCACTTAAAACCCTTAAATAGTTAAACATAAATGAAATCAAGATGGTGAGAGGGTTAAAATCAGAATGTTATACGTGATGCCCCCGACACGTGGGCTTCCTGCTGCCAGGGGATCCCCAACCTCGTTGACAAAACCATGTTTTGAGGGCCTTCTGGAAGGCCAGTGGGGTTGGGGCCAGCCTCACCTTGGGGGGAGAAATGTTTTAGAGGACTGGGGCTATGGCAGAGAAGGGTCTCCTCCTGGGTCCCACCAGATGGAACTCCTTAGTAGGTGGGACCTGCAGCAAGCCCCTCCTGCTGGACCTGATGGGACGGGTAGATGTCACTGGGCAGAGGTGGTCCCTCAGATGCCCTGGTCCCATGCCATGTAGGGCCTTAAAGGTCTAAACCAGCACCTTGAATTTGGACCCAGAAGCAAATGGGTATCCAATGCAGCTCACGGAGCAGAGGCGGGACGCGTGTCCTCCCAGGGATGGACCGATCCTGGTTACTTTTCCCAAGGCCAGGACTGATTCCCTGCCCCTCCCTGCTTCCATGCAGGTGGTGCTCGCCTTGCCCTACGACACCCCTGTGCCCGGATATCGCAACAACACAGTCAACACGATGCGGTTGTGGTCTGCCCGGGCCCCCAACGAGTTCAACCTGAAGGATTGTAAGTAAGACCGACCTGCGATTTGAATTGATCCGAGGCGACCCACAAATCCTGGGAACTCTGGGGAAGTGGATGGGGTTCTTGGTGGAATGAAGTTCCCCTTCCGTGGGGTTGACCCTCGCCCCTCCCGCTTGGGATAGACTGCCAACGAGGAGACACGGAACTGGGTTGGGTGACTATGCATCTCTCTCTGAGGGAGGTGGGAGGCCATCAGCCTTGCAAGAGGCATTAGCCCAGCCTCTCCTGAAGAGGCCACCTTCAACCCAGCCACTGGGGCAACTGAGGTCCATCTCCAACCTTCTCCTTTTCGAGAAGATGGGGAGGCCCTAAATGAAACGGAGTATCTCGACCCCTTTCAGTCTGAGTTTGGGCCCAGGCATGGATGAAAACCTCCTTGGTTGCCCTTGGAAATACAGGGAGTCCTCGCTTAATGACAGTAATTGGGACTAGCAACTCCATCACTAAGTGACGTGGTCATAGAGCATGATGTCACGTGACCAGGCCGACTTATGATGGCAGTTGTGGCAGTTCCCGTTGACATTGTTAAGCGAATCACCTGTGGTCATTTGTGACCTGCTGGCTTCCCTGTTAACTTTGCTTGTCGGAAGCCAGCAGTGAAGATAGCAAATGGCGATTGTGTGACCACGGGGATGCTGCGACAGCCGCAACTGTGAGGACCGGTCATAAGTCGTTCAGTGCCATTGTAACTTTGAATGGCCGCTGAATGAGTGGTTGTTGAGCAAGGACTACCTATAATCTTTGGCAGGACCCGAATTGGGGTAGTGGGTCACCCCTTGTCCTGCCTGATCTTCAACAGCATTCAATACAATTGATCCTGGTATCTTTCTGGACTGTTCCAAGGGCTGGGAGTTGAAGGTGGCTCCATTCCTTCCAAAGTGGGCAGTTTCAAGCACTGTTACCTGGGAGGGAGGGGATCAAGCCCTTGGGCACTCCAGATGGGGTGCCTTGGGGTTTGACCCCCCCGCGTTCAACATCAACAGGAAGCAGCTGGGAGAGACCATCTCAGACAAGGGGGTGAGATGCCATCAACCCATCCACGCTCCCTAGCTTTGTATCTCCATCCCTGGCAGTGCAGGAAAGGCGTAAAAGTCTGGATCCATGCCGGGAGGCTGTGAGGGTCTGGATGGGGCAGAACAGGCTGAGGATGAATCCTAGCAAGGCGTTCGTTCTGGAGTCCTCTGGTCCCAGAACTCCTCCATAGATCTGGATGGGGCAGTGGGATCCCCGAAAGAGCCAGTTCTCAACTTGGGGGTCCTTCTAAATTTACAGCTTCTGCTGGAACAGATGGGGTTCAGCTGGGGGGCCAGTTGTGGACTTTCCCAGAGCAGGAGGCTTTAGCCACACCCCCTGTCTTGCACACCTGGATTACTGCAGCTTGTTCCACACAGGACAGCCCTTGAAGGCAATTTGGAAGGTCAAACAGGGTCTGGATGCAGCTGCCCAGTTCCTGGCTGGTGGCAGCAGAAGACTTCCTTGCAGGGGTTGGCCCAACTTCATAACAAATGAAGACAGCCTATTTAGCCATAAAACCGGGTCGTTGTGCCCTTTGCAACTACCTGGCCAGGTGGATGCCCTCTGCCTGCTCTGGGCTGGCCAGGGGAGCAGCCGGAGGATCCCCCCCAGCAAAAAGTCAAGGGGGGGATTTCCTAAAAGAGGCCTTTTTGGTGGTGGCCCAGCTTGTGTTGAAAGAGCCTGCTCCCTGAAGCCGAGGCAGCCCATTCACCTGTAAGGCTTTCCGTGGGCCTGGGAGGGCACAGGAGCCCTTTAAAAAGGTTCAGAAAGCTTCCCTTTGGGGGATTTAGCACTGCATCTTCCCTCTTACGAAGCCGTTCCCCCCCCCCCCCAGGGTTTAGCCTTTAGTGGCATGCGGGTTTCAATCAACACAATATTGTCAGCCTCTTTGAAAAATAGCCTAGCTGAGCTGGCAGCCCCTTGTTATGAAGATGGAAAGACCCAGATTTAAATCCTGGTAGGACTCTCTCTCTTGAAACCCTGGAAAAATGCTGCCAGGATGTGTAAGCTATGTTAGACAAAGTAGGCTTGCTTCAAGGCATTCTGATGCTTCTCATTAAATCAACCCTTTGTTCAGAACCTTGAGGACTGGAACCGTACTGTCTTTTTATTCACGGGGAATAGGACAGAAGCTTTGCATGCAGAAAAGTTCAGGTTCCAGCAGAAATAAAATAATAATTGATATTTGGCTCTTGCTTTGAAGGAATTTCAGAGTGGTGCACAGAAGAATGCAAAAATAATTTGCATTCAAACCATCTCTATGTGATAAACTACAGTGAAGTGGTAACAATGGGCCTATAAAACAAAATATGTTAGCAGGGAGATGCATTTGAAAGCAGATTTTATCCTGCCAAGGCCTAGGAGAACCAACCTGTTTTAAACAGATATGCTAAACTCAAAAATGTGATGCCCAGCCAAACTTTCTTCGACTGGGGCCCCAGCACCAAGAAGGCCCTGTTTCTAGTCCTAATTATGTTTTTATTTTAGGTTTTGAAGTACCCTGTGGTTCATTATTTTATATTGTATTAATTCATTATTTTCTCCCCATTTAAAAAAAAAAAACTTCCTTTCACCAGTCAACGTTGGTGGCTACATCCAGGCAGTGCTGGACCGAAATTTGGCAGAGAACATTTCTCGTGTGCTGTATCCCAATGATAATGTAAGTACCTTTTCCTGTTGTTTCAATGTCCCAGGGAACGTCTAAATCAGTGTTTCTCAATCTCAGGACCTTTAAGATGTGGGGACTTCAACTCCCAGAATTCCCCAGCCAGCATGGCTGGCTGGGGAATTCTGGGAGTTGAAGTCCCCACATCTTAAAGGTCCTGAGATTGAGAAATGCCACTCTAAATATTGGAATATGTCCCTTGCTCCAACACCTACTTTTTTCAGATTTGCTAAATTCTAACTCCCATGGTCCCCAGCCAGCAGGTTGGGAATGATGGGGGCTACAGTCCAAAACAATGGAGGTCCCCAGCTTGAAGGAGGACGAGAAAGAAAGACAATATTTCAAAACATGACCAACAATTGCAGGCATTTTAGTCTGATCTGGTAAAAGAGCCATTAATCCTCCAGTTTTGCGTTGTGGAGAAAAAAAGTTCAGACAACTCGCAGACGAGGCCTGGAGTTTGCTTAATTAATTTTCCATCTCCTGGCTGCTTTTACAGTAGGGACTCAGCATAGCTTGGGGCGGGGGGGAGTAATCCATTCCTTCCATTACTTCAAACAGTGTTTCTCAACCTCGGCCACTTGAAGATGAGTGGACTTCGACTCCCAGAATTCCCTAGCCAGCATGGTGGGGAAGCCAGCAAGCTGGCTGGGGAATTCTGGGAGTTGAAGTCCACCCATCTTCAAGTGGCCGAGGTTGAGAAACACCAACTTAAACTCAGTTGAACCCCTCAGTTGCGTTTTGGCCCTCTTCTGCAAGCTGAGGGTCCCCTCGGCCATCGCTCTGCCCCTCTCTCCACAGTTCTTTGAAGGCAAGGAGCTGCGTCTCAAGCAGGAGTATTTTGTGGTGGCCGCCACACTCCAGGACATCATCCGCCGCTTCAAATCGTCCAAGTTTGGCAGCCGCGACCCTGTCCGCACCTCCTTTGACGCCTTCCCAGATAAGGTACCCGCCGGAGCGCGTTGGCAGAGTGGCACGTTGGCAGATCTGTGTCCCGGGATGGCTTCCTCGATGGTGGGGCGGGAAGGCCCAGTGGTCAAGCCTCAGGGCCAGTTCCACGGGGGGCTGGCTGAGACCCCCAGCTCAGCTCAGGAAGCCGTCCTGCTGCTGCTCTGCTCCCTTCCCTGCTTCCTTGGTTGCAAATCCATCTTTGCTCTCTGGCCTGATGGGACTTAGAGGGTGCAAAGTGGGTCACTACAGCTCCTCAAACAACTTAAAGGTAAAGGTTTCCCTTGACGTAAAGTCCAGTCGTGTCCGACTCTAGGGGGCGGTGCTCATCTCCGTTTCAAAGCCTTGGAGCCGGCGTTGTCCATAGGACACTTCCGGGTCATGACTCACGGAACGCCGTTACCTTCCCGCCGAAGCGGTACCAATTAATCTACTCACATTTGCATGTTTTCGAACTGCTTGGTGTGCAGAAGCTGGGACGACATCAAACAACTTAGATGGAGGCTAATCCTTCCAAATACAGGTAGTTCTCAATTTACGACCAGAATTGGGACCGGAACTTCCATCACTAAGCGAGGCACACCTGTTTTATGACCTTTTTTGCTGTGGTCATTAAGTGAATCATGTGACTGTTAAGTGAATCCAGCTTCCCCCATTGACTTTGCTTGTCGGAAGCTGGCTGGGAAGGTCACAAACGGCAATCATGTGACCCCAGGATGCTGCAACCATTGTAAATACATGCCAGTCGCCAAGCGCCTGAATTTTAATCACGTGACCCCAGGGATGCTGCGATGGTCCTAAGTGTGAGGACTGATTGTAAGTCACTTTTTTCAGCGCCATGGTAGCTTCGAATGGTCGCTAAATGAATGGTCGTAAGTTGAGGACTACCTGTAGAGAGAAAAAGATTTGCAGGTTTCCAGTTTGGATATGCAGTATTACCCAGCTGGATGGAGAGTTGAGGCTGGTTTGCTTTCTCTTTCTAAGAGAGAGATTAGCGGAGAGGAAACAGGAAAAGGGTTGGGCTCCTACACTAGATCTATTGTGGGATTTGGGGCTCAGTCTTCTTAGCTGTAAAATGGGAGTAAGGGCAGCAGAAATGGGAACACCTGGTGGTGCAAACTAAGCTCAATTCATTCCATCCATTTTCTTGTATTTTTATGTGGTCTGACAAATCCAGGTAGCCATTCAGCTCAACGACACTCACCCTTCCCTGGCCATCCCAGAACTCATGAGGGTTTTGGTGGATATCGAGAAACTTGAGTGGGATAAGGTAAGATTCCTTAATTTGGAAATGAATGAATGAATGAATGAATGGATAGATAGATAGATAGATAGATAGATAGATAGATAGATAGATAGATAGAAACAAATGTGGCTCTTTTGGGAAGGAGGAAAAAGCCAAGCCAGGCCAAGGAAGAATTAAAATAGATTACTTTGGAAATGGCCACCAAAGGAAAGAAGCAAACAGCCCAGACAGTATTCAACAGTGCAAAAAAAAAAAGGTGGGAAAACAACATAAAAATGGTTTCTTTCCTACCACAGTTGGTTCTTTTGGATGTTGGCTGTTTGCACTGTTTCTTCTTTGCCTTCTAAGGAAGCTAAAGTAGATAACCCATGGTAAAGTCACAATATGAATTAATCATGGAATCATAGCAGATAAAGGTTGGAAGGGTCCTTGGAGATCATCTAGTCCAACCCTCCGCCCAGGAATGTACTGTTCCAGCATCCCTAACAGGTGGCTGTCCTGCCTCAGTTTAAATCCCTCCAGCAAAGGAGAGCCAATGCTCCTGAAGCTGATGAACAGCTCTTACCGACAGGTGATTCTTCCTGATAGCCAACCAAAATCCGCTTCCTTGTAATTTAATGTAATTTAATCATAGAGAAAACGTAGAGGCAGTGAAAGACTTTGTATTTCTAGGCGCAAAGATTACTGCAGACGCTGACTGCAGTCAGGAAATCAGAAGACGCTTAATCCTTGGGAGAAGAGCAATGACAAATCTCGATAAAATAGTTAAGAGCAGAGACATCACACTGACAACAAAGGTCCGCATAGTTAAAGCAATGGTGTTCCCCGTAGTAACATATGGCTGCGAGAGCTGGACCATAAGGAAGGCTGAGCGAAGGAAGATCGATGCTTTGGAACTGTGGTGTTGGAGGACAATCCTGAGAGTGCCTTGGACTGCAAGAAGATCAAACCAGTCCATCCTCCAGGAAATAAAGCCAGACTGCTCACTTGAGGGAGTGATATTAAAGGCAAAACTGAAATACTTTGGCCACCTAATGAGAAGACAGGACACCCTGGAGAAGGTGCTGATGCTGTGGAGAGTGGAGGGCAAAAGGAAGAGGGGCCGACCAAGGGCAAGGTGGATGGATGATATTCTGGAGGGGACGGACTCGTCCCTGGGGGAGCTGGGGGTGTTGACGACCGGCAGGAAGCTCTGGCGTGGGCTGCTCCGTGAAGTCACGAAGAGTCGGAAGCGACTAAACGAATAAACAACAAAAATCATAGAGAGTCAGGCAGATGAACTAGATAAATAAATAAAACCATAGAATGTAAGGATTGGATGGGTATTAATGAATTAATAAAACTAAATAACAGAATGGTAAAATAAGGAGGAACAAGAAAAACACAAAATCCAACGGGCAAATAATTACAAAGGAAAAGCTCTTGAGTAGAAATATTTTCAGGAACAAAAAAAAGGAGGTCCAGGACTTTGAAACCCAGAAATCTCAAAATCCCAGGATCAGACTGTGTTTGTTTGGTCAGGAGAGAGACAGACAGACATCCTGCACATCCCGCACTTGGTATGTTCTGTTTGGATCAGTGAAATCAGCGACAGAAAACAGATTCTGCAATTAGGCTGTAATTGAAATCCTGGGTGAAAACCAACTGTATGTTTCATTTTTTAAAAAAATAATGTTTAGAAGATCGTTTTAATCTTGGGTGTTGAACAAGCCAATTTATCCTGGTTTGTTTAGCCAGATCCTGGCTTCTTTTCTGGATTTTGCCTTCCCACACTAGAAGACGTGGGCTCAAATCTCACTTCAGGTATAAATTGTGAGCCACAGTTAAAACAAGGCATGATTCACCAGCCAGCGAGGGATGGTTTTGAATGATGGTTTGTGGCTGAACTAAATCATGGCTTATCTCCTAGGATGAGTTTGGTTCCAATGCTCCATCCAAAGTCCCATTCGGACGTGTTCTGAGCCAGGTCTGAGTGCAGGAACTTTGTTGTCGTCCAAACCAATATGTCTGCGAAACAAACGTTGCACTCTTCCTACATTGCAGGCCTGGGATGTCACAGTGCGCACTTGCGCATACACGAACCACACGGTGCTGCCAGAGGCGCTGGAGCGCTGGCCCGTCCACCTCTTTGAGACCCTCTTGCCGCGTCACTTGGAAATCATCTACGAAATCAACCAGCGTTTCCTCGATGTGAGTGGGAAGTCACAGAAAAGATTGGGCATCCGAGCTACCGGGGCACCAGCAACAACTTTTTGGCAAACTGGTAGGGGGTTGGGTAGTACAGGTGGTCCTCGCTTAACAACTGTTTGTTTAGTGATGTTTTGGACTTACGACAATGCTGAAAAAACTGACTTGCAACCAGTCCTTACACTTACAACCATCACAGTGCCCCTGTGGTCACATGATCATGATTTGGGTGCTTGGCAATTGGTTTGCATTTATGATCATCGCAGCATCCCATGGTCATGTGATCACCATTTTTGACCTCCAAAGCTGGTTTCCGACAAGCAAAGTCAATGGGGGAAGCCAGATTTGCTTAATGACCACAGATTTGCTTAATGACTATGGCAAAAAGGTCATAAAATTGGGCATAACTCACTTAATGACTGCCTCACTTAACGATGGAAGTACTGGTCCCAATTGTGGTCTTGTCGAGGACTACCTGTGATAACTACCTGTGTAGTGTGTTTTTACAACAACCCATAGATTATTTGAACAAGAGAAGCAACGGGGACCACAACAGAGTTAGTGCAGTCTCCTTGTCTGCAGTCCTGTCACCACGTTAGGTTCTGTGGGTGAAGTCTGCATTCACACAAAATGCTGAACTCTGAACCCAGGTTAACAAAATGCAGGAACTGTGCTTGCATGATACTCCAGGCTCAACCAAGGAACCATTTTCTGGCTCCATGGGAGAGCCCTGGTTTGCAGAAGATGCTGAAACAGTGAGTTGGTTCCCAAGATGCAAAATACTCCACTCTGGTTTGGCCTGGTCTAGCGTGTTGTGTGAACCCAGCCAGCGAGTGGCCAAATTAGTCCATAGCACCGTGTTCTGATTTGTTTTAACTATGATGCGCTGAATAACCTGCAGTTGGATGGGCTCACTCATGACAGAGGTAGCCACAAGGTTCTGCATGTAGCGGTTGCTTTCCCATGACAATCTTAAGCCGCCGTCAGACAAAGCCCCTCACGGGCTCTGTACGAATCCAGTCAGTTGGGAGGAGTCTCTTAGCAGCATCTTCGGGATGCCCCTGTCTTCTGCAGAAAGTCTACGCCAGTTTCCCGGGAGACCTCAACCGGCTGAGCCGCATGTCTCTGGTGGAAGAAGGAAGCGTCAAACGGATCAACATGGCGCACCTCTGCATCGTGGGCTCCCATGCTGTGAACGGCGTGGCCCGCATCCACTCTGAGATCCTAAAGGCCACCGTGTAGGTATCCGGAATCTCAGAGCTGTGGGATTGTTCAAAAACAAGAGGATAGCAGGCCGGACCGTTCTCAAAGCCAGGGACAAATGGAAACGGGCTCGCCTGTGCAAAAGGGGGGGCCAGGCAGCCCATGAAAATACGACAGGAATGAGAAGGAGGCTCAGAAGGGCTTGGCTATTACCTCTGCAGGTAGAAATCTAGAAACAGGGCAGGGGCTAACATTTTTTCCTTGCGGCTTCCTCATTTTCCTCTGGCAAAAATTACTTGTCCAAAGTAATTTCATTCTTCTGAGCCTGGCCAGTTGGTCCCAGGGTGCCTGTGGGGTGAAGCCTGACAAGAGACTCCGTTTCCCCCCTGGCCGGGCTGTCCTGTTTCCATCTGGAATGCCCACCTTGGTTTGCAAACTGGATCCCTGCTCAGGGACGCTAAATAAAAGAAGTTGCCCATTTGCACATACAGGCAACCCCTCGGAGATATTGTGGGTTCAGTTCCAGAGCAACCACAATAAAGCAAATATTGCAATAAAGCGAGTCACACAATTATTTTGGTGCATATAAAAATACATTTGCACTATATTGTAGTTTATTAAGTGTGCAGTGGCATCATGTCTAAAAAAACCATGTACATACAGTACCTTAATTAAAACATACTTTATTGCTAAAAAGTGCTAATCATCATCTGAGCCTTTTGCTGTTGGAACAATGGCGCTAATAGACCTGCTCGATGTAGGATTGCCACAGATCTTCAATTTGTAAAAAAAAATGCCATATCTGCAACACGCAATGAAACAAAGCACAATAAAATGAGGTATGCCCGTAGAAGATTTCAGGTTTGATCTTCAGTATCATAACTTCACCCTATAATTCATGGAGCTGGCCTGTCCCATTAAGACTAAGACTAAGATTCCAGCTGAGATTAAGATGAAGATCCTGGTTAAGACTCTAGTTAAGACTAAGATGAGGATCCTGGTTAACCCTATAGTTAAGATGAAGATGATTCTGGTTAAGACTAGTTAAGACTAAAATGAGGATTCTGGTAAAGACTGTAAATTGCATTGAGACACCCTTGGCATCCAAATGCAGCCCCAGTAATGGATAATTCTTTGCCTTCAGAAAGAAATCTTTGTTCTTCTGTTTTTTCCATCTTTGTTTGCCCCATTGCTGAAAAAAAATGGTTCTTTCTGTCTTGCATTGAAAGCTTTCATTACTACCCCTCTCTTTCCCAGCTTTAAAGATTTCTATGAATTCGAACCGCACAAGTTCCAGAACAAAACCAACGGCATCACTCCCCGTCGGTGGCTGGTTTTATGTAACCCGGGGCTGGCTGAGATCATCGCTGAGGTGAGCCTGCAATCTGGCTCCAGCCCCACTGCAATCTGTTCTTAGCTCATCCCTTAAACATTCTTGGTCGGCAAATTTGTTGAGGTTTTCAGCTTGGAAGGATAGAGGGTAAAGACGGATCGATACAAATTGGTTTACAACCTGTCTTAATAGCCATCTTCTGCTCCGGTTTTTAATAGATTTCCTTTAAAAAAAAATCCATTAAAAACCCACATCTGTTGTTATTGGCAGTTTTCCCTAATATTGATCTGTTTATTTATATCAGTGTTCCTCAACCTTGGCAGCTTGAAGATGGGTGGACATCAACTCCCAGAATTCCCCAGCCACCATGGCTGACTGGAGAATTCTGGGAGTTGATGTCCACCCATCTTCAAGGCTGAGAAACATTGCTTTATATCCTACTTTTTCTTGAAGGAGCTGAAGAGAAAGTCTAGGAAGTTGGATTGAGAGAAAGTGATTGGCCCAAAGTTTCACTGTGATGCATCCTGTGATGGGGGGGGGGGTGTTAGACATGAATACCTTAGTCACTAAACTATTCACCTGCAAAGGTTTTAGATGCAGTTACCCCAAATTTTATTTTGACCATAAATTTCCTGTCCTACTTTTCTTTAAATGGCAGGCAGCTTACAATGAATTGAACTGAATTGAACTGAATTGAATTGAATTGAATTAGGAAACTCTGTCTAAAATGCTAATCCAAGTGAGTTGCATTTTGAGTTAGGGTCTTGTCTGAACCAGCCCATTATAGATTCTCAGTCACGGTTCATAGTTTAGCGAGCCCATTGTGGTTTATTCCATGAACAGTGGTTATAAAAACATGGCTTAGCAGACTGTATCAGGCTGGGATTTTTCTCCCTTCTGCGTTAGCCTCTTCGGCGTTGAAATTTGCATTCTCGGCAGATGTTCTCCGAGAATATCCCTATCTGAATCTATGCAGTTGGACCCATGCTTCCTTTGATCCCCAAAAGGACAGCCCCTACTTTGGTGTGGTGTGGAAAAAACACTCTGCCCATGCTGGAAGGCGTTTTCATTGTTGGGTTTGATTTCTGACTGTCCTGGGTATCAAATACAAGGGACGTCTGTAACGAAATGGACCTTGTACACATGCTGAAATTTTCCTGCGGGAGAGAGAGGTTTTGGGGCTGTTTTGGTTCTTAAATGCGCATTTGACAGGTAGGGCGTGGCTACTGTAAATGTGAGGAATGTGCAGTGCTGAATCGAGGGACCTGGCTGCAACCCCTCCGCCACAGCCCTGACTTTGCTTTCTGTCACCTCCTCCCTAGCGCATTGGAGAAGATTACATCTCTGACCTGGATCAGCTGAGAGAACTTCTCCACTTCGTGGATGACGAAGCCTTCATCCGGGATGTGGCAAAAGTCAAACAGGTGAGAAGGAGGAAGGGGCGGGAAGAGGCTCCTGCCAGGCTGGCCCCAAATCTACTGTTTGAGCGGTTTTCGAGGCTGCCCCCCTCGGCCGAGGGTTCTCCTTTCTTGCACTGAAACTGGAATTTCAATTCTGTTCAGGCAGTGGAGTCCACCGGGGGTTGCGCATAAAAACAGTATCAGCCCCACTAAGTGAACCAGACCAGGGAACTCCACAGGTGTAATGGGATGGGGGAAAGGCCTTGGGAGACGGGGCCAAGAGACACTGCCTGGGGAACGGTGAGATAAGAGGCAGCTTAGCCCTCGGCTGCATAATGGGTGGAGAAAGAGGCTCAGAAGGGACCCTCCCTAGTTTCTCGGGCTGTAAAGGAGACGGGGGGTGGGCGGAGAATTGGACTTTCAGACTTCCAAGATTCTGTCAATGTAGCCTTACAATAAAGTAGAATTAGCTCATCTGGATGTGTTTCCTGTCTGGTCTACCTGGGAAGGCTGACACAGCAAAGCTAAAACTCCTTTTATGGAGATTGGTTTTAATACCACAATCTTGCAAGTTTGATTATGTGAGGCCTCCCCCCCCCCTTATACTCCAGTGGATCAGGGAGGTATCTGCCTGAGCTGCTTCCTAACGTTATCTTGCTTCTCCGGACTTAAAAAACATTTCAGCCCCTTTTGCCTAGGAAATGTTTCCTGCATGTCTCCATCAAGGTCATCTTCCTTACTCCCTAGGTCATTGCTTTGACAGCCACCATCTTGACCTTTTTGATTCCCCCCACCCCCATGGACACTCCTGTATTCAGAGGTTGCAGGTTGTACAAGAAACTGGGGTACCACTTTGCACCCCTCTTCAGAGCTGTCTGATCCCCTCTACTGCTCCCTGCCCAGCCTGGTTGGATGCTCAGGCACATCACTTAAGAACAGCGCAAAGCTTCTTACCACAGTAAGAGCAGAGACCCAGGTTGGGCTCCCAGAAATGCAAAACACAAATCAGCATAAGCTTAGCAGCATATGCTAATTTTTATGCAGAGATTTATTGCATTTGATTGATTGATTGATTGATTGATTCATTCATTCATTCATTTAAAGCATTTAGATGGCTGCAATTCAAGGTGCCAGTTTGTGTCAGAGTTGAAAATAATAGCCAGGATTTAAATAGGAATGTGAGTCTAAAAAAATCTCATCTTAGGGGGGAAGATGGTAAACCACGTGCCATCTGCTGTTCGCGTGTTGGGAGAAACGTTGAGCCTGACTGGCTCGGTCTAGGAAGAGACGAGGACGTCATACTGCAAATCACCAAAGTGATTTTTTAAAATTAGTATCAACAAAACGTTTTTAAAACTGAAGATTAAAAAAAAAGTTGATAAAAGGAAATCAGTAGTGCACAACGCCAGCAATTTGAGCATGTATGTTAATATGGTGGTCGTCTTAAGGAGAAATAGAATTACGAACCGTCTCCGTATTCAATATTTCTGCCCAAGAAAATCATTTTGATAGATGCTGGTAATCTATTGGGAACTATTTTGCCAGTAGAACTAAAGTTGGGGTTTTTTAGTTACTTCCCACCGGTTTTCAGAAGAAAGAAAACGAGCAAGGCTTTGACGCATTTCAACATGTTTCATGGTGGTGCGGAAAGGCAAAATGCCAAACTGCAAATTTCCCAGTCCAGACCCTCGTACTGACCAATTTTTGTAATGGGGAACCAGCCACGTTCCCTTTCCTTTGAAAACAAGAATGGAAAAGTGTCCCCCCAGATTTTCTCCCGGCTTAATAGGCGGGATCAGGCGGATCTTGCACCCCAATCGCTGGCAGGAATAAAGGGAGCCGAAGGTCTCTTCAGGGCCGGGGCCTTGCAGAGCGGCGAAGAACGCCCGGCTTTTTCTTCTCCGCTCAGTCCCCTTCCTTTCTTGCTCCCCTCTTTTAGGAGAACAAGCTGAAGTTTGCTGCGTACCTGGAGAAGGAGTACAAGATCAAGATCAACCCCAACTCCCTTTTCGACGTGCAGGTGAAGCGGATCCACGAGTACAAGAGACAGCTGCTCAACTGCCTGCACGTCATCACACTTTACAACCGTAAGTGGCAGCCAAGCGCAGGGAAACAAGCCCCCTTGCTCAGGATGCCCCCCCCCCCCTTGGTATTGGTTGGGTTTGGCGGCCTCCAGATGAAATTCAGCTACTGGGTAGCCGATGCCCTCCCCTCCCCTCCCTCCCTTCTCTCTTTCTCTGTCTCTTTCTCTTCCCTTTCTCTCTCTTTTCCTTTTTCCTTCTTCCTTCCTCCTTTTTGTCTTTCCCTCCCTTCCTTCCTTCCTTCCTTCCTTCCTTCCTCCCTCCCTTCTCTCTTTCTCTGTCTCTTTCTCTTCCCTTTCTCTCTCTTTTCCTTTTTCCTTCTTCCTTCCTCCTTTATGTCTTGCCCTCCCTTCCTCTCCTTCCTCCCTCCCTCCCTTCTCTCTTTCTCTGTCTCTTTCTCTTCCCTTTCTCTCTCTTTTCCTTTTTCCTTCTTCCTTCCTCCTTTTCGTCTTTCCCTCCCTCCCTCCCTTCCTCCCTTCCTTCCTTCCTTCCTTCCTTCCTTCCTTCCTTCCTTCCTCCCTTCTCTCTTTCTCTGTCTCTTTCTCTTCCCTTTCTCTCTCTTTTCCTTTTTCCTTCTTCCTTCCTCCTTTTTGTCTTGCCCTCCCTTCCTCTCCTTCCTCCCTCCCTCCCTCCCTCCCTCCCTTCTCTCTTTCTCTGTCTCTTTCTCTTCCCTTTCTCTCTCTTTTCCTTCTTTTTCCTTCCTCCTTTCCGTCCGTCCCTCCCTCCCTCCCTCCCTTTCTCTCCTTCCTTCCTTCCAG
This sequence comes from Candoia aspera, assembly GCF_035149785.1. Taxonomy (NCBI): domain Eukaryota; kingdom Metazoa; phylum Chordata; class Lepidosauria; order Squamata; family Candoiidae; genus Candoia; species Candoia aspera. Next base: position 7,521,641 of record NC_086169.1, read on the forward strand.
CACCAAATGACCAAGTGCACCACACTCTTAGCTCAGATCCTTTCAATCTTGTAAACTGTTTTGTGGCTTAACATATTGTGCCAGCCCAGCCTGTTTGTTTTCTATTTATTTATTTATTGTCAGATTTACATCCTGCTTTTATTTTACTTTGTCCACTTTAAGGCCCCTCCTCCCCTTTTCCCCACCACAACCCTGTGAGGTGGGTTGGGCTGAGAGACACTGACTCCGCCGGCCTTCGTGCCTAAGGGGGGACTCGAACTTACAGCCCCCCGCTTTCCAGCCCAGCCCCTTCCCCACCGCACCAAACGGGCTCTCAGAAATAGCAAAGAAATTAGTTAGTTCATGGTTCTCTGTGATGCATGCAGCCAGACTGTGGGACAGGCAGGACTTCTGGCTCCGTTGGTGGTGTGAATCCTTCCTTTGGAAGGATTTGCAGGGAGAGCAGCTGACTGGGGCAGGCTGAGCATCCTGTGGAAGGCGCTGGTGAAGGGAGCAAGATGGGGCTCTGCTTCCAGAATTCCAGGACTGGGGGAGCCAAGCCCTACAAGGGCATTGCTTGGGGACCCCCTCTGTCTCTCACCCACCTGTGCGCTGTTCTTCTCCCCCCAACCCAGGCATCAAGAAAGAACCCAACAAGCACTTTGTGCCCCGAACAGTCATGATTGGTGGCAAGGTGAGAATGGAAAGCAACCTGGCAGGGCTGGGGAAGATGGGGATTGGGCTATTTGAGGCAGGGGTGTATGGGGGGAGGATACAGAGAGAACACGAAATGCAGGCGTCTGTTTGGTCTCTTGGCGTCTGCCCACATCTGAAAGGAATTCCTTTTCCCTGGCATAATTTTCAGGGTCTCTTTAAGAAGGTTGATTAAGAAAAAAACAGATTAGGTCACAAGAATTCCAGCCTCTAAACCAGAGTTTCTCAGCCAGGGTTTCTCAACCAGGGTTCCATGAGAGGTCTTTAGAGGTTCCCTGGGAGATCATGATTTATTTAAAAAATTATTTCAAATTTGGGCAACTTCACATTAGAGAGGTAAGTTTCATTCTTTATTTTCAGTTTAAGAACACTGCTAATGCATATATACAGAAACATGTATTTGTTTTATGGGCCTGTCCATGAAACAAATATAATAATTTGTAACTTCTGGCCTCTATTTGAGCCTGAATGTGCAGGGGTTCCCCGAGGCCTGAAAAATATTTCAAGGGTTCCTCCAGGATCAAAAGGTTGAGAAAGGCTGGTCGAAACTGAAATATTTTCCATCTCTAATACATTCCAAAACAAATTAGGGTGATACTTGCCTTATTTGTTTTCTTTTATAATAATGGGGATAATGGGGGTGCCTTTTGGTGGCTGTTTCCACATCTGTCTCCCGAATCCTTACTGATCCAGGAATCAGTCATTACACACCTATATCTTTAGATTTGAGATCCGTGGTCCGCCTCCACCAGCATGGGCTGCTTCCAAGCAGAGATCTTTCCTCCAGCTTGCTACCTGCTTGTTTCATTCCTTTACTGATTTATCGATTGGACTTCAATCTAACCAAACTTACGCAGTTTGCAAGGCAACACAAATACATCATGGCTCTAAATGATACAAGGAATGGCAGCAACGCCACATAACAGTGTTCCTCAACCTCGGAAACTTTAAGATGTGTGGACTTCAACTCCCAGAATTCCCCAGCCAGCCATGCTGGCTAGGGAATTCTGGGGGTTGAAGTCCACACATCTTACAGTTGCTGAGGTTGAGAAACACTGATCTAACCCAATATTCTCTGCTCCAGAATACAAGTTTTGGAAAGGATGCTCTGATTCCCTGTTCCTTTTACCCGGAGATGCCAGGCATTTCCTTGCGAACTCTTGGTAGGCAGAAGAGGTGCTTCTCCAAGCTGGATGGGCCATCTCCAAAGGGAGGTTAAAGCCCCCTCTTACCCCCACAGGCAGCTCCCGGCTACCACATGGCCAAAATGATCATCAAACTTGTTACATCCATTGGAGACATCGTCAACCACGATCCTGTCATTGGCGACCGACTCAAGGTGATCTTCCTGGAAAACTATCGAGTCTCCCTGGCTGAAAAGGGTATGTCTTGCTTGCTGGTCCCGCCTTGTGCCGCCTGGCTGGGATCTCCTGGTGTGGGTTCCTCTGCTGCCTTTTGAACAATTTCTTTTGAATCCTGGACAACCATGATTAAGATAAATGGGGGACGTTTAAGCCTGATTTTCCAAGGAATGCTTCTTTATACAACACAGTGTTAAACCTTGGAACTCACCTCCACAGGATTAGATATAGGTGGAATTCACAAGTGATGGAATGTTCCACTTTCCTTGAGACTCTGTGGTCCTTCCCCTGTACAGGCAACGTTTTGATGCTACTCCAGAAGAAAGTTCTGAACAGTTCAACATGTCCTAGCTTGTTTTGAAGCCAGACCACCCCCCCATCACCTCCTCAAACTGCACATACAGGATGTTATAAAAGTCACCAATTTAGGTGGCTTTGAAAGGACAAGAATGGGATTCACAGAGCACTTGGCTAGCAATGAGACATAATTCTTGAAAAGTGCATTAAGATCCGCTTCAAGTCAGGTTCAACTTTTGGTGACTTCATTGATAACTTTTAGTTCCTGGCATTTCCTGGTGGTATCCTTTCCTCCCATCCAAGTACTAAGCAGGCTGTGCAGTGCTTTAGATTCGACATGCACAGAAGCATGGATGCAGCGCTGGTTTGTGACCCATTAAAGCAGCTTCCTTTGCCTCCAGAATCCTGCAACTATCTTAATCATGGCTGGACTTCGATGCAGCTGCTTTGATGAGTTGTGGGCGTGTGCTCCATCTGGGTCAGCCTGCATTCTGAAGAGCTGCACAGTCTTGCAATCCAGCCCTAACCTCGGATAAGCTTTCTGAGGTCAGCCAAGCTTGGCTAAATGGTGCCCACTCTCAAAGGTGGCACCTGTGCCTCCGAATCCTGCCAGGCCTGAAGGATGAAGGACAGCAGAAGAAGACATTCACTCTCCTGTCCAGGGTTGTGCTTTTCTGGACGCTCCAGACTGGCCACTCAGCCTGATCCAGCTGGGCTCTTTTTCTTTTTTCGTGCAGTGATTCCCGCGGCTGATCTTTCTGAGCAGATCTCAACAGCGGGCACCGAAGCTTCCGGAACGGGGAACATGAAGTTTATGCTGAATGGGGCTCTCACCATTGGCACCATGGACGGGGCCAACGTGGAGATGGCCGAGGAAGCCGGCGAGGAAAACTTGTTCATCTTTGGCATGCGCGTGGAGGACGTGGAGGAGATGGACAAGAAGGGGTGCGTGCCAGAGGGGGCTGGGATCCTGCTTGAGGCAGGCGCAGACTGGATTCACACAACTTGGTTGGCGAGGCTAAAATGGGGACCTGGATGTTAAGAGGGCTTATAAAGAAGGCTTTTGGAAACGGATGTACAGGTAGCCCGTGACTAACAACCACAGTTGGGACCGGAATTTCCATTGTAACTCATTACAGTTGTAAGTCGAGTCACCACATGACTGGACCCAACTTACGACCATTTTTATGGCAGTTGTTAAGTGAATCCAGCTTCTCCAATGGGCTTTTTTGCTGGAAAACAGTAAAGAAGTCACATAACATGATCACGTGACCGCGGGACACTTCAACTGGTCTGGAATGCGAGCCGGCTGCCCAGTGCCTGAAATGCGATCATGTGATGTTTTGCAAGGCTCAGAAGTGCTTTACGTTCTGAGGCTGTCATTAAACAAATGGTCATAAATTGAGGACTATTTGTAGTGTGCATTGAGGAGTTTCCTAAACTAGAAAACAGATCTTTATATACTTCAGTTTTTTCCCATTAATGTTGTAAATTGGCCAGAAGACTTATTCTCAGGCATGTTAGTAGTAATCATGGCATCTAATCCACTGGTCTGTTCCCCAAATGCTCAACCAACTGGCTTTTTAACGCACCTCCCTCCCCCTCTTCTTTGAACAGCACTGGCCTACACTGCAGGCTTATTGTGTGGATGATAGAAAAAGCATGGAAAATGCTTTAAAACACGCCTAGCATGCTAGGAATGGCTGAGCACCATTTATTTGACCTTCACTCCCAGCTGCCCTTCGAAAGGGAATCAGTTTCAGGAACCCACAGCCCTTTGTCATGATAAATTTCAGAGGGTTCTTGCGAAAAAATACAACCGAATCCTGGTTTCCCCAGCAGAAGTGATGGATTGCAGCTCCCATCATTCCCAGCAGCCATGTCTGTTAGAGGATGATGGGAGCCGCAATCCCAAACATTGAGAAGCACAGGGGAAAAAGCGGATCGGATCATTTTTTTTCCAAAAGTGCTGGTAAAATGGGCCTGTTTTATTTTTTTTATTTCTTCCTCCCCTGGAAAGTGTGCGGGGAGAGAAGAACAGAGGAGGCTAAGAAGGGGCACGCAGGGCACTCAGTGTGGGCTGAACCCACCCTGTTTTTCCCACAGCTACTGCGCCAAGGATTATTACGACCACATCCCTGAACTGAAGCAAGCCATCGACCAGCTGAGCAGCGGCTTCTTCTCACCCAAGCAGCCGGATCTCTTTAAGGATATTGTTAACATGCTTATGTTCCATGACCGGTGAGAGGGAATCAATGCATGTTCATTTTCTCTTATTGTTTTAAAGCAGTGTTTCCCAGCTTGGCAACTTTGAGACGGGCGGGTTTCAATTCCCAGAATGCCGCAGCCAGAATTTGAGGACTTCAACTCCCAGAATGGAGGGCATTCTGGGAGTTGAAGTCCACCCATTTCAAAGTTGCCAAGGTGGGGAAACACGGCTTAAAGATGTAGGTCAGGATTTATCTGGGGGTATTTCACTCAGCCTCTGTCTTCTGCTGTTGAGCTGGGTGTCCAGCAGGGGGCAGCGTAAAGTGAAGCTTGAGAACCCTAACTTTTAAAATCACTGGATTCCCCCCCCCCCCCGCTTTCTTAAATGTTGCTGGAATCTATTTTCCAAAGGTTTGGGGAATGGAGTAACCAGTGGGTGTAAAATTGTGATCCTTCTTGGAAGCTTTGCATTTTTAAATGTCTATCAATAACTTTTTACACCAGCAAGGGGGCAACACTTCAGTGGTGGCGTCCAGATTCTGAAGCAAGTTAGTTTTAAAACTATTGAGCTTTAGAGCAGGCAATAAAATCACTTCCAGAAATTCACAGGGTGTGATCACACTGTTTTTTTTTCTTTTTAACCCTTGAAATCCAAGTGAGTCTGGCAAAAAACAGGCTTAGAGATATTAATTGATTCCCCCACTCCAATTTATAATACTGTATAGCTTTGTAGCACAGGGTAGTAACAGGTTTCCCTATTAATCAAGGATGGGTAAGCTGCAGTCCCTGGGTATTGTGAACTACAATTCCCAGCATCCTTCACTCTTAAACCCGGAGGATGGGGTTGCCAGGAAAAGCATCTGTACCTTGCAAACCTTGAGCCAGCAATGTGGTATGGCTGCAAAAAAGGCATAGGCAATTTTAGGCTTATTCCACTATTCTCATAGACAGCCATTGCCCATTTTATTTTACTTTCACCTGTAGCACTTTCTGGCTTCCACTTGATTGTTTTTGCATCTTGGATATCAATTTTATGCCCTACTACCATCATCCTGACAGGCTTGCTGGTAAAGACTTGTTTAAATTTATCTAAGCGTGTTTCTAGATCTGATTTCTGCTGTGAAGATACCCTTGAATTTTGGTGGGTCTTCAGATGTTCAGTTTCTGACAAAGAGCTATACTATTGTTTCTCAACCTTGGCAGCTTTAAGATGTGTGGACTTCAACTCCCAGAATTCCCCAGCCAGCATGGAATTCTGGGAGTTGAAGTCCACACACTTAAAGTTGCCAAGGTTGAGAAACACTGAGTTATATGCTTGCTTTGCTAAATCTGATCTAGGAGCTGCTGCTGACCTTGGGCTGGTATGTGTTTCTCACCATTTCACTGTGTACCCTTCATGTGAACACAGCATCAGTCAACTTCTGGGGTCCTTGGAACGCTCTTAATCCATCCTTCCATCACCACATCTAACACCCGTCCTTGAATTCTCCCATGGAGGAACTCCAAAAAGCTTAACCCGGTGGCTGTTTGGGGGAACTTCTCTATTCCATAAGGGAGCCATCTATCCCATTGTTTTAGCATATCTTGTGCATTCTTCTTAGAATTATGGAGTTGGAAGTGACCTAAGAGGTCATCAAGTCCAACCCCCTGCACAATTCACTACCCCATCGGATAGATGACTATTTATCAGCCTCTGAAAACCACCTTCGACACGCTTTGCAAAGCCTGAATTAATCTCTCAGATGATCCATCGGTTTCAGGATGATTCAAAGAAGTGCTCATCCCAAATTTCCCCACATTTGTATGGAAATTTGTGTAGAGTTTGGGGCACCCCTCTTTAAAGACAGGCAGTGAGAATGATCAATGGACCAGAACTTAAGTCATCTGTAGAGAAAGCGTGGACCTGGGTGCACTGAGCCTTGAAAGGATGTGACAGGGAAAGGCGTCTTCCATCTTTATCCATGCAGGAGACTGAACAATGGGCTGAAATTCCTCAAATGCAGATGAAAGTTAGAAACAACAGCAGCAACACCAAGAGCAGATTTGACAGTGGAGCCAATCAGCTAGAGGCTAGGCAGCCACCAGTCAGGGATGGTTTAATCTGGAGCAAGGGGGTGGATTGGATGACCTCAAGGGCACCATCTCACTCTGGTCCCCAGGATCTTAATGAGCAAAGCGAGCTCCCCAGTAACCACCCTCTTTCTTGCTGCAGGTTTAAAGTTTTTGCTGACTATGAAGCTTACATCAAATGTCAAGAAAAGGTCAGCGCCCTTTACAAGGTGAGTTAGCTCCAGAGGGGGCCAGATGTTTGCCTGGTCCTTGGTGAGTTGCAGTATTATTGCCCCCAGTTAGCCTCCTATTTACCAGGGGATGCTAGAATTAGAAGGACCCCACGACCTATTAGCTACTAAGGGTGGTAGAGGGAGGCGTTGTTTTGTTAAAATGTGGGCTGGGTTTCCCAAAGTCCTTTCCGCTGGGTACAGATGCTCAAACATTAGAAAAAAATCTTCCAAAGATCTTCCTGTTCTTCAGCCTTTTATCCATCAGCTTAACATTTTCTTTAAAACCAACGGACCACAAGTGAGACCACAAGTGAAATAAGTGCATTGGGCAAATGGTTATATTGTTAGTAAATTGGACTGTACCCTCGCCAATTATTATTTTTTCTGGTTTTAATAATTTTGATTGTTTGTAATGCATTTTAATGGTTTTTGTTGTGTAACATTGGAGGTTTGGGGGGTTTTTTTGTGTTTTAACTTTGTGAGCTGCCCAGAGTCATATATTTGTATCTATATATGTATATATGTATGTATGTATGATATATACACACACACAAACACACACACAGTATGTATGTATGTATGTATGTATGTATGTATGTGTGTGTGTGTGTGATTGATTGATATATATATATATATATATATATATATATATATATCCATTCAATTGTGTCCAATTCTCAGGGACTGCCTGGACAAGTCCCTGCAGTTTTCTTGGCAAGTTTTTTTCAGAAGGGGTTTGCCATTGCCTACTTCCCAGGGCTGAGAGAGAGCGGCTGGCCCAAGGTCACCCAGCTGGCTTTGTGCCTAAGGCGGGACTCGAACTCTTGGTCTCCCGCTTTCTAGCCTGGTGACTTCACCACTGTGCCAAACTGGAGATAGATAGATAGATGGATGATAGATAGATAATGTATACATTATATATTACCAATATACAGTATATATAATGTGTATGTGCACATTACATATCACATTCATATATATTTGTATAAATAAAATAAAAAATCAATGCAGACTATTAATTTGGTCTCAGAAAGGCCAGTTGGCAAAACATGAGCAACCACAAGCCTCACCAAGGTTATTCTTAGCCAGCTTTGTCACCGCTTACTTACTTGACTTATTTTAAAAGACTTAGATAGCTGTCCATGCTGTAACAACAACCCTGGTTACGAAGAGTTCCTTGCTTTGTAACTGACCTGGTGCGGTGTGGCCTGGCAGTTCAGCCGCCGCATTGCTCTTCCTCCTGGGTGCTGAGGGCTTCAGAGGCAGGAAGGAGAATGAAATCTTTCTTTGTCAACTAAAGAGTTGGAAGGACTGAAACAGCATAAAAGTCTGGATTAATAAATGAACGTGAATCAAACTACAGTCCCTATCCTATGATTCCAATTTATGTTTTTAATTGTTTTAATTCCCATTATATTCTGTAAGTTTATATTATTTAATTCCCATTATATTCTGTAAGCTGCCCAGAGTCCACCGGAGCGGGCAGCTATAATAATAATAATAATTATTATTATTATTATTATTGGCAGATATAAGCAAGAACGTACGGTGCTGCCTTTTGTCCAATCAGGCTATCGATCTGCTCAGGTCCCTGTTGTTTCCACTAACTCGCAGTGACTTCATTTACCCAACGCAATCAGGGATTCATGATTTTCAGTGAAACGTTAAGCCAACGGATCACTTGGGGCTTTCATCAACTTGTTTTCCAGTTTTGCCCAGTGCATAAAACCATAAGCAGGCTGGATACTGACCCAACGCGGGTCATAAAACGACCCACCCCGATTAGCCCTAACTAAGGTTTGCGTCTTGTGGGAAGACGGCCGCTTGGCCGAGGGAGGGGTGTGAACGCACCCCAGGAGGAAGAGCAAAAATGCAGGGGCGGCGTCTGTGCAAACTGTTTGTGCAAAGGGGCATTTTCCCCTCTAAATAAATTGCATTGGGTGCCCTGGCAGAGGAAAACTGTTCTCCTTCCTTCTCTCAATTGCTCTCTTGCTCCCCTTCCGCAGAACACCAAGGAGTGGACGAAGAAGGTGATCTGTAACATTGGGATGTCTGGGAAGTTCTCGAGCGACCGCACAATTGCCCAATATGCCCGCGAGATCTGGGGGGTCGAACCCACCCGCCAAAAGATCCCTGCCCCTGACGAGCCACGGGAATGAGCACTGCCACCTCGGTCCTCCTGCCCAGGGACCCCCAGCAACTCGGGGGGCTCGGCTGCAGAGCGGATCCCCATCTCTGGCCCAGCTCCCAATGTGCCACCGAGGGGGACGTGTTGGGAAGACCCCCTCACCTTCCCAGCTCCCCTCGGTATATATATATATATTTAATTCACCATCACCATTTTGCCTTCCTCCCCCTCCTAGTTTGAAAAAAGCTTTTGTAGTTGTGGAGCGGGGGTCTGCAAAAGTGCTGAGCCGAGCAGGGGAAGGAAAGTGGATTTTGCAGCTCAGCGAAAACACACGCCGTCCATCCAGGCATTGTGAAAGGGGTTGCAAACCAGAAGTTGAAAGCAAAAGAAAAAAATAAAGCTTTTAAAACACTCCTGGCTGCTGGAAGCGTTTTTTCCCCTGCACGTTTTTAAAAAAATCACATGACTTAATTTTTACTCTGAAAACAAGGGCAGCTTTGGGGGGCAATTGGGGAAGGGGGTGTCAGCTTTTTTTTTTTTTTTTTACTAAAAAGGCCTGTTTTGAGTTGCATTCAAATCCTGGCCCATCAAGCAGATCGCAAAGTTGGCACCTGCATTTCGCTGTGCTTCTGGTGCACCCCGGAAATGGGGCTGTGTGGGCGGGAGTGTTTGGAGGCTGCAAAATTGATACTGATGCTGTCAGGCGAGTAATGCAAATACGGGGTTTTTTTCAAGGAGGTCCATTAAAGAGACGAACTCGCTCGGCAGCACGGCGGCAGGCTGGGGATGTTGAGAATGGTAGTCCAGCAACTTCTGATCCGTGCTGTGTTGTGGGGAAGGTTGAAGAAATGCTTGCCTGACCCTTAATCCTACTACAAAATTTTATATATATATAAAATATATATAAAAGACATTTTTTTTACTGTTAACTACAGGTAGACTTGTCACCACCACCACCACACCACCATTAGGACAGAGATTTTATTTTATTTTTTCAATGAGGGTGATATAGCCACGGTTGATAAAGAAGCTCAGCATATGCTTTGCCATAATCTTTGGGGATATGCTAAAGATGCCTTTTATTACCCCGTGGAGCTTCATTTCACCATCAGATTGTGTTCCTGTTGCTTTTTAAATTGGTATTTTAATTAGGGTTAAAATGCCTCTCTAATCCTATCCTTTGGAAATAACGGTGAACTCAAAGAGGGCCTCGCTGCTAAAACGTGCATGGAGGAGATGCTGAAAACGAAGGAACGAAACAATCCTTTGTTTTTCCCACCGACATCCTTAAATGCATCGCTCAAACGGTTGTAATCAGAAACATTTTCCCCCCTGTACTTGATGCAAAAGCAGTTTAGTGTTTCAACACTTTGCGTAAGTGGCATTTGGTTAATATTTCCATTAAACATATACACACCATAAAGTAGCCTAAAATATTTATGAATATAGCTGTAAAGAGCATTTAAACACTAATTAAAAGATTAATTAAAAATAAATGAACTCATGCTAAAAAGGGAGCCAAGCTGATGGTTCTACTTTTCCTGTTCTGGAGGAATTTAGATTTTATGCAACCTGAGCAGGGGAAAAGAAAGGAAGAATTAGAAAGAAAAAGTAGGCTGAGGCCACTGTTGTCTGGGAGGTAACCCTGTGTGAACAAGCAATGCACAAGAATTCCAAATGCTCCCTTTGTGGAAATGTACCCATACAGTCAGCCTCGTGCCTGAGAAAAAAGAAAAAAAATCAGAAATGTGAGAGGTCCAGATTTTGTCTCTTTTTTAAAGAGCCTACTTTTTTAAAACCTCAGTTGTTTGCTCAAAGAGGTTCCCAAAATGTCTTAAAATGTAATCGAGTAAGACGCTTCCTATGCACATGCTTATACAGTAATCTAAAAGGAACGACACAAAAGAATAACGGATGAAAAGGGAAGAGGAAAAACACAGCCTCGGGCTCTGTGTATATTTAAAGTTTAAATGGCATTTATTATAGAGACCAGATGCAGAGAAACCAGTTCAGGAAGAATGATATAAACTGGTCCTAATGGAAAACCTGCATTTGGTCTCTTGCTGATTTTTCCCCTCTGCTATTGGAACACAACTTTTACATCATGGTTTGTGGTAATAGACCATAATACATTATTCTACCTTTTATGTAAAGCTGCACTATTGGCTGGTCTAAGGGCTCTCGCTGAAAAGCAAGTGCTCTGAGGTGGAGCTGCAATTATTCTACTAAAGATTCTAGTCCTCATTATTGTTGTTGTTGTTGTTTACGGTAAATAAAAGGCTGATTTATTTAACATTTCAGCATTGAACATTCAAAATCGTAGACCCATAGCGAAGTCAGGAAGATTAGATTATGAAGATTTTGAGTGTGTCTGCTTATTACTCAGAATCTCACCTGGATATTTTGATGCTAAGGCTCTCAGTGAAGATACAAGAGAGGCTCCAGAACAATGTCTGAAGAAAAAGGTTGATGCTGTTCATTTGGGGCCAAACCTCGATTCTGGGTTTCTCTTCCCCAAGAGACACTCCATTACCAAAGCAAAATCGTAAACGGCGTTTTCGCTTCTTGGTCCCATTATTTATATTTTCCCCTTGTATCTTCATATGCACATCCATGAAGGAGCCTCTGGCCCATAAAATGGGAGATCCCGTGTGGTGAAGGAGTTGGACACTGGCTCAACCAACCTGAAGCAAAGAAGCTCATAGCTTAACTTGGGCTCAGCCTACCTCACAGGGTTGTTGTTTTGGGGATGAAGCGGTGGGTAACGTAAGCAGAGTTGAGCTCCTAGAAAAAAGGCAGGATAATAAGGAAGATGATTGTTTAATCGCCATCATAACCATGAGTGGGCTAGCTTGAGAAATCACATGATTGTGGGCTCTTTTTTACCTCGGAGCACGTGCCACGGCCCCTTCTGCTGGATGCCATCTGCAGCTTGGGTGTATCTGAAGCTGGCTGGGGCAGGAGATATGTTATAGCTTCATATTTTGCAACTGGGATGGCCCTCAGTGCCCGCCAAGATGGCTCACGCCATCTGCTGTGGTTGGGCTATCGAGAAAGTCTGTTTTCCTGCATTCTGCAGCTCGCAAAAGCCTCTCCCTCACTAAATGCGTTAGTGGCAAAAGGTGCCAGCAGGCTGTTCCTGATTTTCTCCAGCATAAATTAATCCAGCTGTCCACCATTTCGGTGAGACCCATGGTGCCACCTGGCGGTCAATGTCACTGCAAACACCTTGCAGCATATACACCGTGTAAAAACAGAGGAATCTATGCCCCCTTCCAAAGGTGGTGGTGGGGAGTTGAGTAAAACCTTGTATATGGGGCGTGAGATAATGTAACATCTGTATCTCTGCCCTGGGAAGTTAAAGGAAGGTGGACTGTAGATGCCATTTTGATTAATTCTATATACTCTTCCTGTAACCACTGAGCTTCAGATTTTGGTTCTGGTTCTGGTTCTGGTTCTGGAACTGGATCTGGAGCTAATGCACCGGGGCTGTCTACATGGGGTGAAGATCCATGAATTCAATTCCTAGTATTGGGCTTGAACCCCACACAACTGGGTTTCTCAACCAGGGTTCGGGGGCACCCAAGGGTTCCGCGAGAGGTCCCTAGGGGTTCCCTGGGAGATCACGATTTATTTTAAAAAATTATTTCCAATTTGGGCAACTTCACATTAAAGAGGCAAGTTTCCTTCTTTATTTTCAGTTTAAGAACACGGTTAATGCATCGATACATGCCCACCCATGAAACGAATATGATAATTTTGTAACTTCTGGCCTCTATTTGAGCCTGAATGGGCAGGGGTTCCCGGAGGTCCGGAAAATATTTCAAGGGTCCCTCCAGGGCCAAAAAGTTGAGAAAGGGTGCCATAGAATAACATCTGGCTGTGTATGTTTGATGATGCCCAATGTAAGGATGAAACTGGTCACTTGGTGCCCCCTGGTGGCCAACGTAACCAATCCAGTTGGTGAGTTTACAGCAGGCTGGATTGTGCAAATCCTCACAATGGGTGTAATTTAGTAACCAGGTGAAGCATCTGCTTCCATGTTAAGCCTGAGCAAAGAAACCATATTCTGGTGTGGCATAAAGGCCAGTTCACACAACATGCTAAAACCCAAGGGCTGGATTCCCAAAACACATTGATTTTCAAGCCACCCAATTGCATTTGAGCCTAGTGCAAATCCAGCTGTGCATTGCAGAAAGACAAGCTAACAGTCTAATCCAGTGTTTCTCAACCGTGGCAACTTTAAGACGTCTGGACTTCAACTCCCAGAATTCCCCAGCCAGCATGCTGGGGAATTCTGGGAGTTGAAGTCCAGACGTCTTAAAGTTGCCACAGTTGAGAAACACTGATCCAATCAAAGGACTGGCCCACAGTAATCCAGGGGCTCAAAGGAGGCAATAATGAGGCTTTCAAGTTTTTTGGGAGGGCTGGATGGATTCCAAAAAAGAATGCAAAGAATAAATCATCATCAAGCAGAAGCCGGGTACCGTTTCCCCACCTTCCCAGCAAAATTTCTCCTTCACTTTTGCTGTTGGAATGAGAGCCCTTCTGGGAAAGAAGGGTTGTTCTATTAATTAGGAACTCGAGATTGCATTCCAGCTGCGAAAGAGTTTTATTAAAAGCTCAGCAGGTTTTTCGGGTGGAACGGAGCCCGCCAGCGGAGCGGCGGAACTTAATCGAGCGGATTCCCAAGTTAGCAGTGGATAGGACTGTGTCCATGAATAACCAAACGGCGAGGTTTCGTTAGCTGTTCCTTGTGGAGATCAGGGGTTTTATGACGGGTGAAATATGCTGTGCTTGCATTTCAGAGGGTTAGCTGTGATTTTTGGCAAGAATCAGAAGCAAAAAGCAGGCACTCAAACTGATGCGTTCTCTGAAAATAAAGCCGGGGGTGAGTGGGTGGGTGGGAAAATACCTCCCAGCTCACAAAAAGTGTTTGATGCCCTTGCTATTACAGCTTATGCTAATGGAGTATTATATTTTACTATTCCATTAATATAAAATAAGTCCATCGAATAGTTATTCATATAAATAGTTTTTATTAGTGGGATATTATACTGTAATAATAAGAGCCAGTTTGGTCTAGTGGTTGAGGTGCTGGGCTAGAAACCAGGAGGCTGCGAGTTCTAGTCCGGCCTTAGGCATGAAAGCCAGCTGGGTGCCCTTGGGCCAGTCCCTCTCTCAGCCCAAGAGCCAATCAGGCGTGGTAGGAGAGTTCTAGTCCCACCTCAGGCACAAAAGCCGGCTGGGTGCCCTTGGGCCAGTCCCTCTCTCAGCCCAAGAGCCAATCAGGCGTGGTAGGAGAGTTCTAGTCCTGCCTTAGGCACAAAAGCCGGCTGGGTGCCCTTGGGCCAGTCCCTCTCTCAGCCCAAGAGCCAATCAGGTGTGGTAGGAGAGTTCTAGTCCCGCCTTAGGCCTGAAAGCCGGCAGGTGACCTTGGGCCAGTCCCTCTCTCTCTGCCCAAGAGCCAATCAGGTGTGGTAGGAGAGTTCTAGTCCCGCCTTAGGCCTGAAAGCCGGCAGGTGACCTTGGGCCAGTCCCTCTCTCTCTGCCCAAGAGCCAATCAGGTGTGGTAGGAGAGTTCTAGTCCCGCCTTAGGCCTGAAAGCCGGCAGGTGACCTTGGGCCAGTCGCTCTCTCTCAGCCCAAGAGTCAATCAGGCGTGGTAGGAGAGTTCTAGTCCCGCCTTAGGCCTGAAAGCCGGCAGGTGACCTTGGGCCAGTCCCTCTCTCTCTGCCCAAGAGCCAATCAGGTGTGGTAGGAGAGTTCTAGTCCCGCCTTAGGCCTGAAAGCCGGCAGGTGACCTTGGGCCAGTCCCTCTCTCTCTGCCCAACTTGGTGCAACGTAGACCAGCCTCCTCATGGCGCACCCCGGGCAACGTGACTTGTCCTGGCTAAATGGTCTGCACATCTGGCTGCTGGACCTCACAAGGATTTCCCAGCAAGAAACAGCAGCATGAACACCGGAACTGCTATGCCATACTATTAAAAAAAAATATACTGTAATATTCCATGAAATCACACCTTGGGCTTCAAAATAACTTTTGCAAAGTAACGTTAAAATATGTAATGATAGAACAATTAATAAAACTACTATTAATAATTAATACAAGATGGTTCTTAATAAATAATGAAAAGATCCTTTTTTTTTCTAAATCACCCGCTCCTGACTCAGAAAAAGGGACTGGAGACTTGTTTCCTAGACCTCATATAAGTGCTTCGTGTCTTCCTGTAATTAGGAAAGGTTCAGCTCTCAGCAGCAGGCCTTCTTCTGCAGAAAAGCCAAGGAAAGATGGGTGTCCAGCCCTTGACAATTTTCCGTTTAAAAATCCACAAATGAAAATCTAAAAGCGCCTGCAAAGGAGGAAATAGGTACAAAAAAAATAATTGTTTGCCTCTTTTGTTTGCTACGGTTTTCAATTGCTGGGAAAGGGCGGCTAGATGAATAGAGCAACTTCAGTTTCAAGCACCCTTTGAAGAGTTAAGTGGTTCAGCCCTGGCAGGGAACGCTGAGATCTGGAGTCGGACACATCTGGACAATGCCAGATGAGAAGGCTGCTGCAAACTGCAGGCTCCCCTTTTCCTTCCCAAGTCGACAGAGTGGGTCAAAGTGCCATTGAGCCCTTAAAAAGAAAGAAAAAAATTGGCAGGGAATGGAACATCTCTCTCTCAATACTCCCCCCACCCCCTGCAAGGAGGCCACAACAGCTGTTCTTTTGCATTTGGGGAGAGGAAGCTAAAAATAGCCCCCTCCCCTTAGCTGATGAAAAGCTTGCCAGGTTTTGTCTTAAGTGGCAGGCATCAAATGCAGAGACCGGCCCATCCGTTAGACAGGGGGAAGGTCCTAGCAGGAAATGGGATCCTCCCCCATTTTTCCAAGGGGAGGAGAAATTCTCCAGATCTTTCCGGGGTGGGATTCCACCATCCATCGTAGTGCAACCAGGAAGCCAACAAGGAAAAAAAGGATTTTTATCTCTAATGTCTCCCCAAAGGATTGTAAGGGCAGCTGCGGATGCCTAAGAGAGAGGGCTATACCATAAAAGATGGGGCATCCGCACAGACCCTTGGCCAACTAGTTATTGAAAAGCTTAACCTGCTGATTTAATTGAAACATGCTAAGCCCCCCCCAAACATGCTACTGTCCAACTAATCATAGTTAACCACCTTGTAAATAATCTGATCTGGCCTGTTGGCCAAACATGGACAATAGGTATTTTTGCATTTTTAGGGTGTAATTTATTTCATTTCATTTCATTTTATTTTTATCCTGCCTTAATTATTTTTTATAAATAAGGCAGCAAACATACCTAATACTCCTTCCTCCTCCTCTTTTCCCCACAACAACCCTGTGAGGTGGGTTAGGCTGAGAGAGAGCGCAACTGGCCCAAGGTCACCCAGCTGGCTTTTGCACCTAAGGCGGGACTCAAACTCACAGCCTCCTGGTTTCTAGCCCGTTGCCCTAACCACTAGACCAAACTGGCATGTGCATGTGTACACACAGTATAATTTAAAATGTTTTTTAAAGGATGCCTAAGCTATGCAGAGGTTTGTTCCTACTGCAGCTGAATCTTGAATGGATCCCAGAACAATTATTTCAATTATGTTCTGGCTCTTGCACATTCACATAAGAACCAGCTCAGTGAAAATCTGCTGGTTGCATTCACCCAACACGCAAAATGTTTAGTGTTTTATATATATAAAACCAGTAAAACCACCAAGAAATCTGTAGGATCACAGTGGGGCATAAATGTAATAAGTAAATAAACTTGGTTAGTTTTAATACTGGCTCACCTTGGGTTAGTTTCTGGTTGACTGTACTACGTGAGCCCACAGTAGGGCAACTGTGATCCTTTCTGAGCTGGACCACATGGAGGCCTTCTACAAGGTGGAGAGATGGAAAGACCAGATTCAAGTTTCAGACAGCAGCAACATTATCCTGGTGAATAGGATAGTGAAGATTTTTGTTATTGTTGTTCTAAGCTAGCCACCTTGAGTGTGGAAATGACCAGGAAGCAGGGGCAGGTCATAAATTCATGAATCTGAAAATCTGTGAACTCCAGAATCCTGCTGAACGGCTCGTGAGTACAGCCTCTCTGGAAAGCTCAAAGTGCCTACCCCATTTCAAATCTTCCAGGTGGGAGGAAAGGCACTCTGTGAATGCTCAGAGGTACTGTCTGCTTGTTAACACCCTCAGAGCTCCTGTTCAAAAGAGATCCAAGGATCAAGCGGCAGAGAAAAGGGTGGCGCATAGACACTTGGCTGCATGGGGACAGCCGCTAATGCACCAGCTTAAACACGGAGGACCTGGCTTTATACCCCTTTGTGCTGCCCAGCCAAGTAGTGGGCAAGCCTGCGGGTGACAAGCAGCCATGGCTCCCTTTGATGCCTATAAAACAGCACTGTGGTATTCTGACTGCAAGCCTCCAGCAGTGTGGTTCTCACCCTGAAAATAAAAGAATTAAGGAGGTTTAGCTTCTGGTAAGCTGAATGAAACTATTTTGGTTTTACAATTTACACACACACACACACACACGGTCAAACTCTAGAGGAAAAAAATGGGAAATGGTGGTAACAAATTCAGGAATCCCCTTCAAGGATATTAGCGGGTCAGTGTGTGCTTCTAGCGCAACATGTGGGTGGGAAGAATTTAGGAAAGCGCAGCCTCTATTTGCAAAAAACGTCCATCTCTGCAGCGGGCTCTCCATTGGGTGCATTGGTGACACTGCAAAGCCACATCTGGCGGTCACAACTGCCAGAAACTCAAAAGCAGCGTGCGTTTGAGCAGCTCCAGTGGGCTGGAGGCATCGCATCACCAAGCCAACAAAGCCTTGCACGGCCCTGCCTGCAGCTGGATCCTTGTGAAATTGGCGATCCTTGAGTTAGGATCCCTCACAGGATTCCTTGACTTGTTTTTAAAAATAGTTAACATCAAGATCAACACTTTCCAAACCAATCTTCTGACAGCATTTCCAGACGACATGGCAAATGCCATGAAGTATTTAAAGAGAATGGCAATAAAATTTGCCCAAGTTTCATTTGCAAATTCTTACGTGGATTTCAACCTTCCATGTAGTGCATCTTTCCAAACAAATGTTCAGAAATGATTCCCATCCCAGGTTTACAAAATACTCTTGATTGAGTTCTAAATCTTCAGCAAAGGATCGTTACCTTGTCGTGGTGCTGGAGCTTGAGCACCTCAATGATGCCATGAGCTAAACCGTGAAGGGCCACCCAAGACGGGAAGGTCATGACAGAGAGGTCAGACTAAATGCGATCCCTGGGGAAGGTAATGGCAACCCACCCCAGTATTCTTGCCGTGAAAAGTCAATGGATCAGTACAACCAGAGATATGTCGGTATACCATCGGAAGATGAGACCCCCAGGTCGGAAGATGGTCAAAATGCTACTGGGGAGGAACAGAGGATGAGCTCAACTAGCCCCAGACGTGATGACGCAGCTAGCTCAAAGCCGAAAGGACGGCTAGCGGCCGACGGTGCTGGTGGTGAACGGCGAATCCGATGTTCTAAGGATCAACACACCATCGGAACCTGGAATGTAAGATCTATGAGCCAGGGCAAATTGGATGTGGTTATTGGTGAGATGTCAAGATTAAAGATAGACATTCTGGGCGTCAGTGAACTGAAATGGACTGGAATGGGCCACTTCACATCAAATGACCACCAGATCTACTACTGCGGACAAGAGGACCACAGAAGAAATGGAGTAGCCTTCATAATTAATAGTAAAGTGGCTAAAGCAGTGCTTGGATACAACCCAAAAAACGACAGAATGATCTCAATTCGAATTCAGGGCAAGCCATCTAACATCACACTGATCCAAATATACGCCCCAACCACAAATGCTGAAGAAGCTGAAGTAGAGCAGTTCTATGAGGATCTGCAGCACCTACTGGACAACACGCCTAAAAGAGATGTTATTTTCATCACAGGAGACTGGAATGCTAAGGTGGGCAGTCAAATGACACCTGGAATTACAGGTAAGTATGGCCTGGGAGAACAAAACGAAGCAGGACACAGGCTGATAGAATTTTGCCAAGACAATTCACTCTGCATAACAAACACTCTCTTCCAACAACCTAAGAGACGGCTTTATACATGGACTTCACCAGATGGACAACACCGAAATCAGATTGATTACATCCTTTGCAGCCAAAGGTGGCGGACATCTGTACAGTCGGTAAAAACAAGGCCTGGAGCTGACTGTAGTTCCGATCACGAACTTCTTCTTGCACAATTTAGGATCAGACTAAAGAGATTAGGGAAGACCCACAGATCAGCTAGATATGAGCTCACTAATATTCCTAAGGAATATGCAGTGGAGGTGAAGAATCGATTTAAGGGCCTGGACTTAGTAGATAGGGTCCCGGAAGAACTCTGGACAGAAGTTGGCAGCATTGTTCAGGAGGCGGCAACAAAATACATCCCAAAGAAAGAGAAAACCAAGAAGGCAAAATGGCTGTCCGCTGAGACACTAGAAGTAGCCCAAGAAAGAAGGAAAGCAAAAGGCAACAGTGATAGGGGGAGATATGCCCAATTAAATGCAAAATTCCAGAGGTTAGCCAGAAGAGATAAGGAATTATTTTTAAACAAGCAATGCGCGGAAGTGGAAGAAGACAATAGAATAGGAAGGACAAGAGACCTCTTCCAGAAAATTAGAAACATTGGAGGTAAATTCCAGGCAAAAATGGGTATGATCAAAAACAAAGATGGCAAGGACCTAACAGAAGAAGAAGAGATCAAGAAAAGGTGGCAAGAATATACAGAAAACCTGTATAGGAAGGATAACAATATCGGGGATAGCTTTGACGGTGTGGTCGGTGAGCTAGAGCCAGACATCCTGAAGAGTGAGGTTGAGTGGGCCTTAAGAAGCATTGCTAATAACAAGGCAACAGGAGACGACGGCATCCCAGCTGAACTGTTCAAAATCTTGCAAGATGATGCTGTCAAGGTAATGCATGCTATATGCCAGCAAATTTGGAAAACACAAGAATGGCCATCAGACTGGAAAAAATCAACTTATATCCCCATACCAAAAAAGGGAAACACTAAAGAATGTTCAAACTATCGAACAGTGGCACTCATTTCACATGCCAGTAAGGTAATGCTCAAGATCCTGCAAGGTAGACTTCAGCAGTTCATGGAGCGAGAATTGCCAGATGTACAAGCTGGGTTTAGAAAAGGCAGAGGAACTAGAGACCAAATTGCCAATATCCGCTGGATAATGGAAAAAGCCAGGGAGTTTCAGAAAAACATCTATTTCTGTTTTATTGACTATTCTAAAGCCTTTGACTGTGTGGACCATAACAAACTGTGGCAAGTTCTTAGTGGTATGGGGATACCAAGTCATCTTGTATGCCTCCTGAAGAATCTGTATAACGACCAAGTAGCAACAGTAAGAACAGACCACGGAACAACAGACTGGTTTAAGATTGGGAAAGGAGTACGGCAGGGCTGTATACTCTCACCCTACCTATTCAACTTGTATGCAGAACACATCATGCGACAAGCTGGCCTTGAGGAATCCAAGGCTGGAGTTAAAATCTCTGGAAGAAACATTAACAATCTCAGATATGCAGATGATACCACTTTGATGGCTGAAAGTGAAGAGGAACTGAGGAACCTTATGATGAAGGTGAAAGAGGAAAGTGCAAAAGCTGGCTTGCAGCTAAACCTCAAAAAAACCAAGA
Source organism: Candoia aspera (assembly GCF_035149785.1). Classification (NCBI taxonomy): domain Eukaryota; kingdom Metazoa; phylum Chordata; class Lepidosauria; order Squamata; family Candoiidae; genus Candoia; species Candoia aspera. Next base: position 7,542,315 of record NC_086169.1, read on the forward strand.
TTATGGCAACCAGCTTGATTGATAACTGGCAAATAGAGGGAGAAAATGTAGAAGCAGTGAAAGACTTTGTATTCCTAGGTGCAAAGATTACTGCAGATGCTGACTGTAGTCAGGAAATCAGAAGACGCTTAATCCTTGGAAGAAGAGCAATGACAAATCTCGATAAAATAGTGAAGAGCAGAGACATCACACTGACAACAAAGGTCCGCATAGTTAAAGCAATGGTGTTCCCTGTAGTAACATATGGCTGCGAGAGCTGGACCATAAGGAAGGCTGAGCGAAGGAAGATCGATGCTTTTGAACTGTGGTGTTGGAGGAAAATTCTGAGAGTGCCTTGGACTGCAAAAAGATCAAACCAGTCCATCCTCCAGGAAATAAGGCCAGACTGCTCACTTGAGGGAATGATATTAAAGGCAAAACTGAAATACTTTGGCCACATAATGAGAAGACAGGACACCCTGCAGAGGATGCTGATGCTAGGGAGAGTGGAAGGCAAAAGGAAGAGGGGCCGACCAAGGGCAAGGTGGACGGATGATATTCTAGAGGTGACGGACTCGTCCCTGGGGGAGCTGGGGGTGTTGACGACCGACAGGAAGCTCTGGCGTGGGCTGGTCCATGAAGTCACGAAGAGTCGGAAGCGACTAAACGAATAAACAACAACGAGTTCTAAATAACTCTGTTTTCTGAGGTTCACACAATACTCTGGAGGGCCCAATACAATCTGGGGAACAGACCCCCCGTTTCCCTTTTTCCCCATCAGTTTGGCTCAGCCTCACCTACCTCACAGGACTGTTGTGAGGATAAGAGGGGGAGGAAGGGACATCAGTGGTGCTGCCTTTATTAAGAAGGCCCTTATCTCTCTTGAAAGATAACTTAGAAGAGTCCCACCTAATTTTTTTTTAGTTTAGAAAGAAATAAAGTATTTTTATAATGCCTAATCTTGTTCAAGGATGGATGGTTTTATTGTTGTTTTTATGGTTTTTTAAAAAATACCATTCTGGGTATTTTTAAAATGGACAGCAATAATAATAATAATAATAATGTTCAGCAAAGGATCGTTACCTTGTCGTGGTGCTGGAGCTTCGGCACCTCAATGATGCCATGAGCTAAACCGTGAAGGGCCACCCAAGACGGGAAGGTCATGACAGAGAGGTCAGACTAAATGCGATCCCTGGGGAAGGTAATGGCAACCCACCCCAGTATTCTTGCCGTGAAAAGTCAATGGATCAGTACAACCAGAGATATGTCGGTATACCATCGGAAGATGAGACCCCCAGGTCGGAAGATGGTCAAAATGCTACTGGGGAGGAACAGAGGATGAGCTCAACTAGCCCCAGACGTGATGACGCAGCTAGCTCAAAGCCGAAAGGACGGCTAGCGGCTGACGGTGCTGGTGGTGAACGGCGAATCCCACGTTCTAAGGATCAACACACCATTGGAACCTGGAATGTAAGATCTATGAGCCAGGGCAAATTGGATGTGGTTATTGGTGAGATGTCAAGATTAAAGATAGACATTCTGGGCGTCAGTGAACTGAAATGGACTGGAATGGGCCACTTCACATCAAATGACCACCAGATCTACTACTGCGGACAAGAGGACCACAGAAGAAATGGAGTAGCCTTCATAATTAATAGTAAAGTGGCTAAAGCAGTGCTTGGATACAACCCAAAAAATGATAGAATGATCTCAATTCGAATTCAGGGCAAGCCATCTAACATCACAGTGATCCAAATATACGCCCCAACCACAAATGCTGAAGAAGCTGAAGTAGAGCAGTTCTATGAGGATCTGCAGCACCTGCTGGACAACACGCCTAAAAGAGATGTTATTTTCATCACAGGAGACTGGAATGCTAAGGTGGGCAGTCAAATAACACCTCGAATTACAGGTAAGTATGGCCTGGGAGAACAAAATGAAGCAGGACACAGGCTGATAGAATTTTGCCAAGACAATTCACTCTGCATAACAAACACTCTCTTCCAACAACCTAAGAGACGGCTTTATACATGGACTTCACCAGATGGACAACACCGAAATCAGATTGATTACATCCTTTGCAGCCAAAGGTGGCGGACATCTGTACAGTCGGTAAAAACAAGGCCTGGAGCTGACTGTAGTTCCGATCACGAACTTCTTCTTGCACAATTTAGGATCAGACCCAAGAGATTAGGGAAGACCCACAGATCAGCTAGATATGAGCTCACTAATATTCCTAAGGAATATGCAGTGGAGGTGAAGAATCGATTTAAGGGCCTGGACTTAGTAGATAGGGTCCCGGAAGAACTCTGGACAGAAGTTGGCAGCATTGTTCAGGAGGCGGCAACAAAATACATCCCAAAGAAAGAGAAAACCAAGAAGGCAAAATGGCTGTCTGTTGAGACACTAGAAGTAGCCCAAGAAAGAAGGAAAGCAAAAGGCAACAGTGATAGGGGGAGATATGCCCAATTAAATGCAAAATTCCAGAGGTTAGCCAGAAGAGATAAGGAATTATTTTTAAACAAGCAATGCGCGGAAGTGGAAGAAGACAATAGAATAGGAAGGACAAGAGACCTCTTCCAGAAAATTAGAAACATTGGAGGTAAATTCCAGGCAAAAATGGGTATGATCAAAAACAAAGATGGCAAGGACCTAACAGAAGAAGAAGAGATCAAGAAAAGGTGGCAAGAATATACAGAAAACCTGTATAGGAAGGATAACAATATCGGGGATAGCTTTGACAGTGTGGTCGGTGAGCTAGAGCCAGACATCCTGAAGAGTGAGGTTGAGTGGGCCTTAAGAAGCATTGCTAATAACAAGGCAGCAGGAGAAGACGGCATCCCAGCTGAACTGTTCAAAATCTTGCAAGATGATGCTGTCAAGGTAATGCATGCTATATGCCAGCAAATTTGGAAAACACAAGAATGGCCATCAGATTGGAAAAAATCAACTTATATCCCCATACCAAAAAAGGGAAACACTAAAGAATGTTCAAACTATCGAACAGTGGCACTCATTTCACATGCCAGTAAGGTAATGCTCAAGATCCTGCAAGGTAGACTTCAGCAGTTCATGGAGCGAGAATTGCCAGACGTACAAGCTGGGTTTAGAAAAGGCAGAGGAACTAGAGACCAAATTGCCAATATCCGCTGGATAATGGAAAAAGCCAGGGAGTTTCAGAAAAACATCTATTTCTGTTTTATTGACTATTCTAAAGCCTTTGACTGTGTGGACCATAACAAATTGTGGCAAGTTCTTAGTGGTATGGGGATACCAAGTCATCTTGTATGCCTCCTGAAGAATCTGTATAACGACCAAGTAGCAACAGTAAGAACAGACCACGGAACAACAGACTGGTTTAAGATTGGGAAAGGAGTACGGCAGGGCTGTATACTCTCACCCTACCTATTCAACTTGTATGCAGAACACATCATGCGACAAGCTGGCCTTGAGGAATCCAAGGCTGGAGTTAAAATCTCTGGAAGAAACATTAACAATCTCAGATATGCAGATGATACCACTTTGATGGCTGAAAGTGAAGAGGAACTGAGGAACCTTATGATGAAGGTGAAAGAGGAAAGTGCAAAAGCTGGTTTGCAGCTAAACCTCAAAAAAACCAAGATTATGGCAACCAGCTTGATTGATAACTGGCAAATAGAGGGAGAAAATGTAGAAGCAGTGAAAGACTTTGTATTCCTAGGTGCAAAGATTGCTGCAGATGCTGACTGCAGTCAGGAAATCAGAAGACGCTTAATCCTTGGAAGAAGAGCAATGACAAATCTCGATAAAATAGTTAAGAGCAGAGACATCACACTGACAACAAAGGCCCGCATAGTTAAAGCAATGGTGTTCCCTGTAGTAACATATGGCTGCGAGAGCTGGACCATAAGGAAGGCTGAGCGAAGGAAGATCGATGCTTTTGAACTGTGGTGTTGGAGGAAAATTCTGAGAGTGCCTTGGACTGCAAGAAGATCCAACCAGTCCATCCTCCAGGAAATAAAGCCAGACTGCTCACTTGAGGGAATGATATTAAAGGCAAAACTGAAATACTTTGGCCACATCATGAGAAGACAGGACACCCTGGAGAAGATGCTGATGCTAGGGAGAGTGGAAGGCAAAAGGAAGAGGGGCCGACCAAGGGCAAGATGGATGGATGATATTCTAGAGGTGACGGACCCGTCCCTGGGGGAGCTGGGGGTGTTGACAACCGACAGGAAGCTCTGGCGTGGGCTGGTCCATGAAGTCACGAAGAGTCGGAAGCGACTAAACAAATAAACAACAACAAAAGAATTTGATCCAGCTGGGTTTGAAAACTGTGGATACTTGCACCAAGTTTGTTCCTGTTCCCAAAAGTTTCTGTAAATCGCCCCAAACACTTCGTTCTTTTTGCTGTAACAAACTAACAGAAAAACCTCTGTGGAGTTGTCATTTTTTTCTGTTTGCTGTTTTTTTTCCTTTTAAACTCTCAGAGGAGAGTTTTCGGAGGCCCATCTCGCTCTTTCTGGCTGCAGCTGGCGATAATGGCCTGAGCGGTTTTAATCTTCCTTATCCACGGAGGCCGAGAGCGAAGGACAGATCGATTTTGGAAGAGAATCAAACAATCCAGGGAAAATTGAGTTGATTTGGCTCCCAGAGGACGGCCAAAACGGGAAATGGCAGGCCTTGAATGCAGAAGGCAAGGAGGGCAGTGGGAAAAGAGGACACAACTAATAAAATTTGGTGAAGGACTGAAATGAGTTTGGGAGGGTTGGCCCAACGCACTTAACCAAACTAGCAAACTAGCCCACTTAACCAAACTACCAAACTAGCCCATTTTCTGGGATCCCACAACAACTGCCTCTGCCGATGAATCCAACAGGCAGGTTTGCATAACCTGGTGAAGATTATTTTTAAAAAGAGGTTGAATCAAGCTGAGGAGGGTGATGCTGCCGTGTCTTTAAAGGGGCAAGTTAAACTTCTGAATCACGGCTTCTCAATGCTCCAGGCTGACTCTGGTTGGGTGGCATCTATTTTTGGCAGAGGAAGGTGAGGAACAGGCACTCTGTACATGCTCATGTGATTCCACTGAACAGCCTTGGCACTGGATGCCGGTTGCCGAGCAACTAAATTGGTGCAAGAATTTGCTTGTGGCGAAAGGTTTTGGCTTCGACTCTTCTCCTGTTCCAGCTGTTCTCCTCTTATGACCCCTGAGCTGAAGAGCCCGGATGGGTCCCAAAAGCCCTCTGTGTACGCTCAGAGGCAAGCCTACATTTATCCTGGGAACGCCAGCCATTGACAAAAGGGGGCATACTGTGACCAGGTTTGACCCACCAGGACTAAGCTAAAATTGGAGTCTTTTGTGATTCGAGGCGCTTGCGGGCGAGCAGTTACGGGCTGCGCTGGTGGTGTGAATCAGGCCCTCATTCAGCCATCATGGGGTTAATTTTGGGGGGCTGAACATAGCCAAGATGGTGTACCACACCTGAGCAGGCCTCAAATATTTGGTTTCACAGGAAGCCAATCTTGGTTAGGGATAAGCCTTGGTTTGCTTCTTTGGGCCCAACTGGGTGACATGTCTTGTGGCAAACCTGAACACGGGCTCACCATGTGTGACCGGCGGTGCAAACTGGGGCTTGTGAAGGAGGCCCAGAAGAACAAAGGCTGATTGTAAGAAACAAAGGGGGTGGGGGCGTTTCTTGCACGACTCCCCCTGCATTATGCTGGGGGCAACCTCGCAATTTGGGACCGGTGGGGATGAGGATGCGGCTGAATTAGAACCCAGCCCTCTAGCGCATCCCCCCCACTCTTAAGCCAGTTGCCATGGCAACCGGAGGAGCCTGCCATGCCAAATTGGGAGGCGTGCATGGGACCCCCGGGGATCGGCATTGTGCCCGTTTGCCAACTGGAGGGGGGGGCGCAACACCCCATTTGTCTCCATCCATCACAGCTTTCCAATGCCTGCCTCTGTCCCCCCCCACCCCAACGCCATTCTTAATTTCTAGGTTTACCGATCTCTGCACATCCTTGGTGTGCTTTTGTGTGTATCTATATATAAATGTGACATTTCCCCAGAGTGAAAGATCTTTATGACAGTCCAACCTGATTCCCTACGAATGTAGGAGCGCGGCAGGTGTGCAAACTCCCACAAAGGAGGCGCGGGAAGGAGAGTGCATTGCACACGGTTCTCTGGGAGAGCAATGCTGTTGCAGGGCCTGCAGACAGGACCATGACGGGCATTAAGGATCCAACTGTAGCCGCCTTGGTTTCGTTTTCGACCATGAGGACTGGCACCTTGGTTTTCTTTTTAAGGAAAAAGGCGTGACTCCATTTCATCCTCCGGCATCTCCAGGTAACGCTGAGAGAGGTTCCCAGTTTTCAGCCAACATTCTTAACCAGGTCAGCTAAAACAACCTCGCAGCTGCATTCACACATGCTTGTCTGATGTTAACCTTGGTTAGCTTTTCTGTGGCTTTAGAATGCTGTGGAAATCTGGCCTGGACCTTTTGGTGTCTTGGTGCAAACGAGTTAATTCAGCAACCAGGTTAAAGGGGTTGTGTGAACCCAGCCTCTCAGGTCCCTGAGTTTGTAGGAGCCGAGGATGTTACCTTAGGCAGAAAGAGAGCTGGGGTTGTTTATGGTTGAGAACACGGCCATGGTTTTCGCACGGCCGCGTGAAGTAGGTCAGGCTCTTCAACCACAAGGTGGGGAATTTGTTTAAACATGTGCCAGGGTGCCACCGGAGACCAGATTGCATGACGCTTAACCTAACACCCGGCCCTGCATGTGCACACTGCGCTAAACTCCGTTGGCCCTGTTTTGTGTGTAACGGCCTAGCGTGTTGGGCTGTGTGGTGTGAGCCCAGAAAACCGCTCAACCTGGTCCCCAGATGGGACAGCCGACCCACCTTTCCTTAACCCGGGTTCAAGGGAGGCCCGGGGAGCCCGGCTCAGGTGGCATGACTCACACCAGCCCAGTTCCCAAACTGCTTCTGGGTGGGGGTTACTTTCACTCGCGGGGACGCCTGTGGGTGCGCGGAGCGGTCCCTCCCTTTCCTTTCCTTTCCTTTCCTTTCCTTTCCTTTCCTTTCCTTTCTCGGCGCAGCGGCAGCTACTCCCTGCCTAGAAAACGGGGAGCGCTCTGCGTACGCCCAGAGGCACTCTTCCGACTTTCCCCGAAGCCCTGGAGGTAGGAGCGAGGCGCCGAAATTAAGGGAGGGCGCTCTGCGGGGAGGGGGTCTGACGGGGTTCCTCCCCCTCTTCTCTCCTCTCCCCTCCTCTCCTCCCTCCCCCCTCCGCGAAGGGGGTCCCGCCTTCCTTGCGCAGTGCGCTGCACTGCCGCCTCCCCTCCCTGCCTCCCCCCTCCGGCTGGGCGACGGCGACTCGAGGCCGCGGCGGGGGGCGGCCGGGGCGGCGCGCGCGGCGAGGGGAGGCGAGGCGAGGCGAGGCGGGGACGCCCGCGGGGAGCGGCGGCGCACCTGGGAGGGCCGGAGGGCGCGATCGCCCGCCCCCCGCCCGCCCCTGCCTGCCTGCCTGCCTGCCTGCCTGCCTGCCTGCCTGCTCGTTCCGCGGGCCAGCGAAGCTGCGCGTCCCGGTCCCAGCCGCGGCCGGCGGAAGGGCGACCGGGCTCAGCCGCCCCGAAGCCGCGGTGAGTGAGCAGGGCGCGCCTTCGCGGGGGAGCGGGGAAGGGACGCGGAGCCGGCTGGGGGCGCACCCCGGCCCGGGCCGAGGGCACCTCTAGGCGTGAGCAGAGTGCCGCGCAGCCCGGCCCGGCCCGCGGGGAGAGGGGCTGGGTGTTGGGCGGGCGCACCCCTCGCAGCTTCGGGGCGCCTGGAGGAGCGGGAAGGGACCGAGGGGCGGGCCGGGGGTGAGATTTGCCGCCCGCCCGCTGCGCCGAGGTGGCGTCCCGCGCGGGGAGTTGTGAAACGGCGCCCGGGAAGAAAGAAAGCGAGCCTCTGCGCACGCACAGAGTGCTTCCCGTTGTTTCGCTCCTGGGTGGGGTGAATACCTTCCTCCCCGCTGAAGCTCAGCCCGGGCTTTGGAAGAAGCGGCCGAGCCCCCTGCCTTCCCTGGCGCGGGTCGGTCCGAAACAGAGGAGGAAACTTCTTGGTGCCTCCCGGGATCCCCGCGCGCCTCGCTCAGTCCGTGGCTCCGCGGAGAGGCGGACCTCGCCCCTCCGCCGGGACCCGGCTGGTCTGAGGCTTGCGGCGGCTATTTTTGCGGCTTTGCCGACCCAAACGTCTAGTTCCTCGATTAAGCCACTTTCTCTGTGCCTGCATTATCCCGAAAGCGGGTTGAGCCAGCCGGCTTCCCAAGACTGCTGCAGCTCTGAAGGCGGGTTAGGCTAACAAGCATTGCGGGGCGGGCAAATGCTGCTGTTGGCCTTTCGCTGACCTGGGCTTGGTGGTTGTGCAAACACAGCCCGCGGGTGTCCTCGCTAGAACCCTCCGATTTGTCCACTGGAGCTTAGTGCAAGAGGCAACGCGAATAAACGCAAAACACGCTTAGCATCAAAGCTGGAGAGACGTTTTCCTGCTTGCCAAAATGGATTAAAATTGACAATTCTTCTTCAGAAGGAATTCCTCTCTGGTTACCCCATTTTTTAAAAATCTCAGCAGCAGCGTTTGTCTTGCCGTGCGTGCGTGTGTGTGTGTGTGTGTGAGAGAGAGAGGGAGGGAGGGAGGGAGGGAGGGAGGAGATTTTATCATGCTATTGTTAAATAAAAATCAGGGATTGTTTAACCCATCTACCTCAAATTTGTCAGCTCAGGAGATCTGTGTCTGTCAAAGACACAAACGTGCAGGTCGCCTCTCCTCTCACCACGCTGTGTTGAGTGTGTAAAACTGAAGAAACCAACCTGCTTTGGGCACGCTGTTTGTATTGATTGTGAATTGAAGATTTTTGTTGCTTTGGGAGATGCGCCAGGAGAAGCTCGGGGCTCGCGCGCACTTTGGATGCCGTCCGCGGCCGTGTGTTTCTTCGGGAGGGTGTGTGTGCAATGCAGCGTGGAGCCCGGTGTATAAAATGACTGCATCTCTGGCATGCGCGTGGAAGAATGCGTCTCAGGGGAGCTCATGCCCAGGTGGGAAGTGGCCTTGAAACAGACAAACCAAGATTGCTGGGTTTTTAGAACGGGCGACGGAGCGAGCATCTTGGCTCCCCTGTTCCGCTCCACACATCGCTTCCGTGCGCTCCCCCTTTCCTCTTGCGCTGTTTGGCAAGGAGCAGCTGCCTGTGTTGATAAATGTTGATGCCGCACAATCTGTCGACAACAAGCGGGGAGGGGGGATGTAGGGAAGTCCCGTTTTTGTAGTGTGTCAGCTCGAGGCTGATCTTTTGCAACAAGGCCGGCGGGGAGGGGGGGGCTACGTGGGAAGCAGAAGTGTGAAAGAGGGAACGAAAGGGGTTGGAAGGAACAGGGCGGTGTGGACAAACAGGTTGAGCATCAGTTGCAAGATGTGGGGGGGGGCAGCTGAGAGGCAGCAGGCTGTGCCGGGCGTGGGGTGTTGGAGCAAAGGAGTCCTGGAGGTTGAGTTGTGAGCCCCCAAAGCGAGACACACATGCCTAAAAATAACTGTGCTAACCCACCATTTCCGAACACAAAGGCCTGCTTTAAAAGATTAATAATAATCTTGCTCTGGCATACAAAGACTTGCAAAGGCCGCCTGGGGATTCCTGCGTGGGGCTGGAGAGGGGTGGGAGCAGATGGGCCGAGAATGTTGACTGGGTCTATTTCGTGCCTTGCCTGGGGTGGGTTCCCATGACACCTGAAGCCAGTGTTCCTCAGCCTTGGCCGCTTGAAGAGGGGTGGACTCCGACTCCCAGCATTCCCCAGCCAGCCATGGAGGAGGAAACCTCTTGGTGCCACCTGTGGAAGGGCGCAGGATCCTGGGGATCCCCATGGCTGGCTGGGAAATGCTGGGAGTCGGAGTCCACCCCTCTTCAAGCGGCCTGAAGCCCTTCGCTGGGCTTAGCAGGCCCCGATTGGTCTCCTTCCATGGCAGGCGGTGCCCAAAGAACGACACGCTATTGTGGCTGATAAATGCATGGTCTGGTTCATGCAACCCCAGAATGCAAACCAGGTTTAGACTGGCTTAGGATGCCGGGCTGCATCCAGCCACAGCGTCCTTCTGGCTGTCCTGGGCTGACTTCACAACAGCCCTGTGAGGTGGGTTGGGCTGGGAGAAGAGCAACTGGCTCCAGACTGCTGAAGACACTCCGTGGATTTGAGTCTCTCCTGTCTGGGAGTCTGCAGCAAGCACACCATGTTTTTTCCCTTGTCTCGCTGGCACGGCTCTGTTGGACGTTTCCTTATTCACCTGCCCTTTTTCGTGCTTGGTAGGTGCACATGGTGCTCCTCCTGCGTGGTCCTCACAACAAGCCTACAAAGTAGGCCAGACTGTAAAGCACAGCTCCCTGGCTGAAGAGAGGTGGTGGAGATGCGGGTTGGGACAGCAATTGCCACATGTTCCTGCAGGTAGCGTTGATAGGACAGTCTCAAAGCAAAGCTGCAAAGGAAATTGCAAAGTACAGGTAGTCCTTGCTTAACAACCTCAATTGGGACTGGAATTTCAGTTGCTAAGTGAAACGGTCATTAAATGAATCCGACCTGATTTTACGACCTTTTTTGCGGTGGTCATTAAGCAAATCATCGCAGGCACTAAGTGAACCGCATGGTCATTAAATGAATCATGCAGTTCCCCATTGATTTTGCTTGCCAGAAGCTGGCCAGGAAGGTCGAAAATGGCGATCATGTGACCACGTGACACTTCGACAGTCATAAATATGAACCCAAATCGTGATCACGTGACTGGGGGATGCTGCGATAGTCGTAAGTTTGAGGACCAGTCGTAAGTTGATTTTTTTCTAGCACTGTTGTAAGTCTGAACTGTCACTAAACAAATGGTCATTAAGTGAGGACTACCTGTATTTCTCTGTGCTACTCAGCAAAGCTGCAGTACGATTTATTGCATTTTCTCAGAGACCTTTAGCAACATCCATGGCCACACTGCCTGAGTTTTTCCCCGCAACAACACCTCAGTGAGGCTGGCTTGACTGAGAGGCATGCTTAGCTGGGTCTGTTAAGGACTTTAAAAACCTCGGTCCTGCAACACATGGAACTTAATTTTGATCTTGGTTTGTTGTTTTGTTCGTCGTAACCCTAACCCTAAACCCAGCTTGTTTGTTTGGTTTAGGATTCGGGAGAACTCTGAAATGCAGTAACCAGTTTGTGTGAATTAAGCCAGCGTGGAGCCCTGGGTCAACCTGGATCTCATTGTTTGACTTTCCCGACTCATCGTCCTTGGGGGAGCAGGGGACTCCCAGATGCAACTCCCATAACTGAAGCCCAGTGTTTCTCACCCTTGGCAACTTGAAGACACATGGACTTCAACTCCCAGAATTCCCTAGCCAGCCATACTGGCTGGGGGATTCTGGGCATTGAAGTCCACAAGTCTCCAAGTTGCCAAGGTTGAGAAACACTGATCTGGGGGGATTCAGCTGGGACTGTGGGCTTTCTACAAGAACAGATATGGGCAACATTTGGGTGCAAATAGTTTTGAAAGGATGACTAGGGGCTGTCTTGGGATTCCCCGGCATTTTTTTTTTTGCACCTTCCTTGTTTTAGCAGGCAGCAGAACCTTTGTGCCCTTGTTTGGTCTCAGAAGCTATGCAGAGTTGGCCTTAATTAGTCCTTGGATGGGAGGCCACAAGGAAATCCCGCTCCCCATGAAGTGTCCAGAAGTTGAGCCTAACTCCAAGGTGTTTTTTCCTTCATCCTTTTGTTTCTCTTTAACACCATGACAGTTTGATGCTGCACTTCCAAAGCTCGATGGGTGTGAAGTGGCGGGGGGGGGGGGCTGATGGACCGTGAGTTGCCCAGGCCCCTGCATGCCATCTCAGGAAAGGGGGTCTGTGGCTCAGATCTGCAACTAAGATGACACCCTGCCACGTTTTGTATCTGGCCTTTTGCTTCAGATACCCCAAAGCGATGGAATGGCTGGATTCCCACAACATGCTTAAATCGGTTCCTGAGTTCACCCAGATCCTGGGTTCAGCCAATGGGTCGACCCAAAGGGGCTGGGTTGGCACAAGAGGTGACGCCAGCAAAATCCACCCCCTGGTGCAAACACACCATACCCTGCGTGTTGTGTGAATGCAGCTGCTGTGCCCCCCATTTGCAATGCATGCTCTGTTTCCCTTTGATTTCAGATGCTGGGGGGTGCATCCCACGGGCTGCAACTTCCTTGCAGCTGAACCCCTTTTGCAGAATTTCCTCCTGTGAAGAAAGAGAGGTTTGGGCTTGGAGTTCTGGCTCTCGCAGGCCGGACGTCCCTTCTCCCATCTGTCAGCCCTGAGTCATGCCCTGGCAAATCCCCCAGGTCTTGGTGCGCCTTTCAACATTCCACAGCTGCTTCCCTTGCTCGGGACGAGGAGGGTGGATGGGTGCGCGTGGGAGACAGCAAAAGCTTCTCCGCCAGGCAAGGGTATGTGTGAGCACACACGTGTGTGGAACGCCTGTGACTTTGCACCAGCGTTCTCCAAGGACACCAGAGCAGACTCTTTGCTTGTAAGCGCAAGGCCAAAAAACGCCTCCCCAGCTTTGCTTCACGCAGCCAGTTGTTCCCGAAGATTGGAAGACTTTCCTCCTGCGGCTTCCAGGGGACGCAAGGCTGCCGGGCGCAGAGGGGGCCGGTTAACCTGTTTAGGCTGTTGGTGGATGTTGGTTGAAAGGGCGATGGGGAGGCTTGTACAACACAGTTACCCCTTTTAGGGAGGTGGGTCAAGCTGGGAAAAAAATTGCATTTATCTGGGGACAAATGGGTGAAGTTATCTCCTGACGATGTTCAAAGACTCCCAAGATGTTTCTTTAATCCCAACTCTCTTCTTATGGCCACGTGGGCACCCTTCCAGACTAAACACTCCGCTACAGAAATGTGCTGTCTTGATTTATTTTTCTTCTTTATTTATTCTTCTAAATAAAGAGGATGCCGGTGTAGCATGCCAGCTATATTATTACTATTACTGTATACCAAAGAAGGACAGGAAACCACAGCCATCCTAATGCTTATGGGCAGCATAACTGCCAACCAAGGTGTGTGCTGAGGCAGTGAGTCCAGTGCCCCCCAAAGAGATTTTCAGGGACTTAAAAATGCAGTGAATAATTACATTACCAACTGCATTATTAATGTTGGAGTCTGGTTCTTCTGCATTTTGACCTGGAGCTGGAAAAAAGCAGCAATATTTGCTGTGCTAACTTAGGCAAGTTAACAAAACAAGACAGCAACTTCAGTCTGGCTTAACTCCCGCCTCTTAGCACTTTTCCAACCCAACGATTTCCAGAAGGAACAGCACTTCCGTTCCAAGAATCCCCAAGCTGCCAGTGTGGCATGATGGGCATTGTAGTCCTACTCTACCACTCCATGAGGGCACCAGATTGGAAAAAACAGTTCTATAACAGAAGGTGCCAAGTTTGAGCCCAGGGCATGAAACTGCAGCCATTTTAGTCAAAAATGAAAATTTCAGGATCAAGGCAGTCGTTTTGCAAGATCAACAGAAAGTTTGCAAAAAAAGGGGTGCAATCTTTGTAGGACTGGTTTGCCAGGCCAGATGGTTAGAAATGCAGAAAAATAAAATTGGAAAGCAGAGCTGGATCTAGATCAGGCTGGATCTAGATCAAGTTTGGACAGAGCCTAAAAGAAAAAAGGTGTGCAAATGGATCCTATCAGGAGCAGAAGTACAGAAATGTCTCAAGGCTGGCTAGCTGGTTGGCTTTACATGCAGTGCCAAATTTTAACAAAGCAGCGTGAGTGTCCAAGTTCACAACACCCTGGTCTATGTATTGTGTGAACCTCGGTGCTGGTGAAAAGGAAACACACAAATTATTTGGGGGGAAAAGAAGATAGCAACTTGATCAAAGAAAAACAAACAAGCCGGCATTTTTCAGGATGTGACCCAATTCGCTGTGAATCTGCTTTGTTTTGTTTCTTCAATAATTTATTTCCCTTCTTTCTTTTTAATGTTTTAAAAGTTACATTGACGTTAGCAAGGAATGAATTTAAATCTGCTAGGGCTGCATGCCACTGATTACGGATGCCATAATTTTTTTTCGCTGCAAATTAAAAAGAAAAAAAAAATTGGTACGCAACTTATTCCTGACCTATGCAATTCTGCTATGTGCTTTGTCCAATAATCTGTTTTTAATGCGGTGTTTCTGCAAGGGAGCTGGGATGTACTTTTTCCAGATATCCAGGCGGATTGAGAATGAGTTCAGAGATAGCACATGACGTTTTCCTCTAAAAGAAATCCTTGGTGGGTTTATATTATCTCCCAAAGGGAAACATGTATTTAAGTCAATCTTTTGAAACTTGTCCATTTCACTTGTGTAGTCGAAATGTGTTTTTGATGGGTTTTGTTTGAGTTGGGTTCTGCGTAAGCAATTTTGGGAAGTATAGAATCTCCACCTTTGAGCAGTCAGTAAAAAAATGGGTCAGTCAGGTTCAAGCTTGCAAAAACTGCTTTCTCAATTATTTCTAGCTTGGAGGAAGTAACATTTTCTGACCTTGAGGGGATGTTTTTAGCTGCACAGTTGGGAGGGTTCGCCACCCAAATATTCTTTGCCTCCTTAAACATTAATAACAAAGTTTCTCATGAGCTAAGCTGGACACCTGGCCACAGTGATGATCTTTTTCTGGGATATTTTTTTTTATTTCCCAGGTAGCTTTCAGCTCTGGGATCTCTTAGTGGTCTCCCATCCAAGTGCTAACTAGCTCCAAATCTGTTTAGCTAATTCCTGGCAGAAGGAATGCTGGGAATTGTAGTCCAGTTGATTGGGAAGGAGCCCACTGGGGAAGACTGCCCTCAATCAAAACAGGGAATGCCGCAAGTGTTGCTGTTTAACTTTGTGCAAGAGAAGAGTGTTCTGTTGCAGTGCATTTGTGCGCACAGGAAACGTTTCTTTCTCCCCACCTTTTCTTTCCCAAGCAAGTGCTGCAAGATTTGTACGTGTGGCTGTGAACTGTTGCAATCCATTTTTGCACAAACTTCGACAAGTTTCTTCCACTCTTGGCCACCTCGCCGTCAAGCAATGCTGGTTTATCCGGGGCAGGTGGCCTTTGAGCATGTCCCAAGGGCCCCCCCTAAAAGTAGCTGGTTCTAATGGTGTTTGGGGGTGCCACACCACTTTGCAAACCACTTGCAGAGTTTTTTGACTTCAAACGTAAATGCAACCATGTGAGGGCCCTCCAGATCCCAGAGAAGCAAAGATTAAAATGGTGGATCCCCTCTGCGTTCCTTTTCCATGACCAAACTGCGGTGAAAGGAATAGATGGTATCTTAAATTCTCCTTGGTTTTCAGCATTGGAGGAAAATTTTTGTTGAAGCCCCCACGAACCCTTCCCTGGTTGTTTTGCACCAGATTTCTGCAAAACAGGGGCAAGCGCTGGACCAGCTTGCAAGGCCGCTCTGAAGGTGGAACTTAGCCAAACCTGTGCAGAAATGAATCGGCTTCTGCAGTGATGTTTCTGTGTCATAGGACGGTGTCTGAAGGGGGGATTCAAGAATGGGAAGTTCAAGAGTGAGAAGTAATCACGGCCCCACCCCCACAAAAAACCCCAGAACTGACTTTTAGATCAATCTTGGGGAAGCAAAGTTGTGTCCGTAGGTTAATCAGCTAAGTTTTAGATCGGTTGCGTAAGTAAGCCCGGGGTAAGAAAATATAAGTGCTGTCTGCACATAATGTGCCACGCCCAGACAAATAAGCTATATATGGTTTGATAGGATGATCTGCTTCACCCGTGTGAACATGAAGTCGGAGTTTCCATGCCAGGCTGAGCTGCACAGTGTCTAACCCCATTTAAGCCTAGCCTAGCAAGTTAGATGCTAGTTAAATACAATTTAACTGGTGGGGCTGAGAGTTAAAAGAAATTGCAGAAGATCTTCTGCGCAAGTCAGATCCATTAATCTATCTGACTCAAGGTTTCTTACGCTTGGGAGCAAAGGTGGTACTTTTGCCTGCAATGTACAGGTAGTCCTCGACTTACGACCATTCGCTTAGTGACCGAAGTTACGACGGTGCTGAAAAAAGTGACTTGAGACCGGTCCTCACACTTAACGACCATCACAGTGTCCCTGCAGTCACATGATCAAAATGGTGCTTGGCAGCCAGCATATATTTATGACGGTTACAGAATCCTGGGGTCACGTGATCACCATTTGCAACCTTCCCAGGGGGATTCTGACAAGCAAAGTCAATGGGGGAAGCCGGATTCGCTTAAAAACCACATGATTCATTTAATGACTGTGGCAAAAAGGTCGTAAAATTGGGCACAACTCACTTAACAACCTCCCCGCTTAGCGACAGACATTCCAGTCCCAGTTGTGGTCATAAGTGGAAGACTACCTGCATGTGCTTTGTTGCTGTCCCTTTGAAAAGTGAGATGCTAGTCCTCATGGTTCTAAATCAAGCACTGATTTGGAGACAAAATGGAGCTGGGATCAGGGGTCCTTCTAGCTCAGTTTGGCCCTGGGGGCATCTAAAACGGCTCAACATCACCCAGGCATTGAACAGGAGTCTTTATCATACTGACAATCTGGCATACAATGTTCTGCCATCAAAGTAAGCCGCTCCCCCGACTGAGGACGCCTTTATCCGGTTTGAAGCTCTTTCAGGTCTGGGTGCTCCTCAGGTGGGTTCCCGCAACCTCTTCAACTTGATTCTTGAGTTCATCTGGTTGTCTTGGTGCACAAAGGGGTTTGAACTCTAAAGGCCCCCGGTGGGTAGGTTCCTACTACTGCTGCAGGCAGGAAAGAAAAAAAAACTGGGTTTAAACTGTGCCACTTGGCATGCTGTGCAGATCCTCAGCCTTTTGCTAACTTGGTTCGACGTGTTGTGGGAACCCACCCACTGTGGTTGGGGGCAAGGCCATTCGCAGGGTTTGCCCACGTACTAAGATGGAAGATCCCCTCGGTCACATCAGCTCCCCCCCCAATTTACGTCTCTCTCCAAAGGGTTCTGCCTTTATCCTCTGGAGCTTGCTGAAAGATCTCGAGTTAATGGATGGCTAATCAGGCTTCCCACTAATTAATTCAGCTTCAAAGGCCCTTTCGCAGTTGGCAGGCAGCGAGAAGTCAGGGTTGATTAAGTAATTTGACGCTGGGGGCCGAAGCTTGGCTACTTTTACCATGCAAAGGGCACTTTCCCTCCAACATCATCTTCTTTTCTTGGCCCTGACGGGCACAAGGATTGTCAAGCAGTGGCAGCATCAGAGGGCAAGGGCCACTTTCCCCCAGCGAGCAGCTTGTGGCAGTCTTCATCACCCATCGTCCCCAGTGCATGGTGTTGGGGGAAGATGGTTCTGATTGCAGGTTGTTTGCAATGTGGGGAGCCCGGCATCAGGGGCACTCACAAAACGGCTGTGCCCTTTACAAAGCAGAATTGAAATTAAAATTAATTTTTAAAAAATTGTTGGAAGATTACACTGCTTGCACTAGACCCTGGTTAGATTAGTGTATATGTATCATAATTATTCTTCCAGATCATTGGGGAGGTTGTCTGCAAAAGGGATCTTTCATACGTGGTGCTCATGCAATAAAGTTGTTATTATTATAATTACAGACCACAGTGTGAAATCACAGCTGCCAGTTCTTTAGCTGGTGTTGGCCTTCGCTCGCATCGAGTCCTTCCCAAGAACCTGGGATATCATAATGTATCGGCGTAGTACATGCGCAGATCCAAGCAGTGTGGCCTTTGGTAATTGACAGATGGAAATTGTGTCCATGCGCAGATTTTCTAAGTGCCGCCCAAGGTTTTTTGGAATGGCACTCAGTGTGCTGATAACCACTGGGACCACCACTGCTGGATGATGTTGATGTTGATGATTAGTAAATTTGTTATGGCCACCCACTCCAAAGATTTATACCTTTCCAGTGTAAAATTTTCAGCTAGATAAACATCGCCACCAAACAAAGAAGTGAACATCCCCCCCCACCTGACACACCACCATTTTTGTTGTCCAGGAATGTCCACAAATCCATCTGGGTCCTGTGAGCCATTCTGGGGAATAAAAGCTTTGCTTTGTCCTAGGCCCCTCTCCCACTGATTTTTCTAAAATAAAATAATATTTAAAAAAAATTAAGAGTCAGGTGTGGCAAGGAACAAGGTGGAGGCTGAAGCTGAGGCCTCACGTGAGGTTTGGAGGGCAACTCCCTCCAGGGGAAATTTCAAGAGATGTGGCCGGCTACGGTTACCACCACACTGATTGCGTTGGCACAAAGTGTTCTCAGTGTGTGAAGCAGCCGCTTTCCTTTTAAACACGAGCTCCGTGCAAGACAGCAAGTGAAGTCACTGTGACTTTCAATTCTTCTTTTAGAGCATAGAAGAACCTTACTGGGAATTTGTCCTCTGGGTCGGCTACTCAGGGGCTCAATCCCTCCATGTCATAAATGTCAGAATTTGCATTCCTACAACATGTTAAATCTGGGTTAACAAAAAGACGTGAGGCTCAAATAAGCATCTTCTGCTTTAAGGGGATGGGATGGTTCACCGAACAGGGTGAGAAAATAGCTGGGCAAAATGCAAAATTCAATCCCCTTCTAACTTGTTGTGTGCTAGAAACGGTGGAAGCAGTCGGAAATTGACCGGAAGCGGTCAAGACACTGCTTAGCCTCTCCCAAATTTCTATAAAAGGGTGGAGTTTTGCACTGGCTGGAATGCTTTTCCAAGCAATCTCTTGTTGGCTTGCCTGATAGCTAAAATGACCACCCAGCATCTAAAATGCAATTAAAAATAGATCCAAGTGCTGCAGAAAAAACAAAATGCAGCTGCAGCTTAAAATAAAAGCCAAAAGTTGTCGCCTGCAGTGCTCTTGATAGAGCATGGTTGGAAACGCATACATTTTTGCAATCCTTTAAAAGTTGGGAATGGTGCATCTGTGTTATTTCCAGTGGCACAGAGTTCCACAGGCTGGGGCCCATGATGAGAAAGACCTTGTCTGTGTTGCCTGTTGTCCAACGGGGGTCGCAAGAGCTGGGTTTAGAGGGCAGCGTTAAAGATTAGGACATTCACATAGATTTATGTTGCAGTTGCACATCTGCAGTTTCTGCACTCCTGGTGACCAGTGGCCCATCGGTTACGGCTTAATTCTGCAGCATCTCTCAGTTGGTGACAGGAAGGACAAAGCCTCTCCGTTATTCATTCTTACCTGTTCTCATTCTAGCTGGTGAAAGGCCATTTCAGCACTTTGAGTGAAATCAGTGGTTGCCCGGCCCGTGTTTGGTGACTGAGCAGTGGCTGAGAGCAATGTGGCTGGAGGTACAGGTTGCGTTCTTCACTGGAGAATGAGTTTTCCGTGGCCTGCAACTTCCATGATATCCGGGGCATCAGTTCATTCCCAGGATAACTGCCTGGGTAATTACTGCAAATTGGGAGGGGCAGGCAGCCACACAGCTGCAGGATTTTGGAAAGATCTTTTTGCATTAGTTAAGTCAGGTGTGTGTGTTTGTGAATGCATGCATGCAGTTCTTTCTATTGCACAACCACTTTTCTTTCCCCAGTACGGAGCACCTCTCTGACTTTTGTAAATCTCAAAGGGTGTCCCCTGAAACAAAAGCCTCACACAGCACTTTCTCAGCCCTGGGAAGTAGGGGCAGCCAGGGAGGCTGTCGAGGAAGATGCACGGAAGAGAATCAACGTAGCCCACGCTCTGTAGGCAGCTTGAAAAGATGGCACCCACCACATGTGGTGGTCATGCAAAAAAAAAAAATCAAAAGTATTAGAAATAAATACATTAAAAAAATTCTAAAACTAAAATTTGAACTGGACCCAAAGGCATTTCTATTCAACATAATTCCAGAATATAAAATTATGAAAAATGCAGCTAAGATACCTGTTCACCACAGCAGTATAAACTTAGCACAGATTGGAAAAAAACCTTCGATATCAGAGTGGGAGACTAAAATTGGAGAATATGTTGCAGTGTCAAAATTGACTGCAGTAACAACCATTTGTTTAGACTTACAACAGTGCTGGAAAAAAACGACTTGCAGCCGGTCCTCACACTTATGACCGTTGCGGTGCGCCCCCGTCACATGATCACAATTTGGGCACTTGGCAACCAGTTCACATTTATGACCATCGCAGTGTCCTGTGGTTGCGTGATCACTATTTTTGACTTTCCCAGCTGGCTTCTGGCAAGCAAAATCAATGGGGAACTGTGTGATTTGCTTAATGACCATGAGGTCTGTTTAATGCCCATGGTGATTCACTTAATGACTGCTGCAAAAAAGGTAATGGAATTGGGTCAGTTTTGCTTAATGACCGCTTTGCTCAGCAACTGGAACTCTGGTCCCAATTGTGATTGTTAAGCGAGGACCATCCATCCATCCATCCATCCATCCATCTCCACAATAAAAGCTGAACTCAGTTCAGACAGGAATGGCTCCCTTACATACAGTTAGAACGCAGCGCAAGGAAGGTTTAGACATCTGGAATACGGTATCGAGGACTCAAATAGAAAGTCATGTCTCTTACTAATGCTTGATGCCGGGTTCAAATATCTAAACTGTGGCTAGTGGTTGGGGATACAAATGGAAGGGAAATGGAGAACGTATCATGTGAATGTAATTTACTTTTCCTGTTTTTTTTCACTGTGGTCTTTTAAAATTGAAACCCGGCAATCTTCTTGTTTGCTTGATCTTGTTTTTTTCTACTTCCTTTGTATGTCAATATTTTAACAATAAATGCACGGGTTTGTTTTTGAAGAAGCGCCCAGAGAAACGTGGAGCTTCTCAAGCAATTTGAGAAGATGGTAGATCCACTGAAGTCTCTTCCACAGGGGGAAGAAACTGAGTGAAATAGGGCAGGTTAAAGTCAACCGTTTTGTGGAATTCGTAAAGTTGGAGGGGACCTTGGACTTCATCTGGTCCAAGCCCACGGTCAGCGCAGGGTCCCCTCTGGCAGATGGCTCTCCAGCCTCTGAAAACTTCCTGCGAAGGGGCGTTCGCCACTTCCTGTGGCAGTCTGTTCCGCTGGCTGGCACAGTCAAGATGTTCTCCCTGGTCTCTGGCTCGAACCTCCTTCGTTGCAGTTCCAACTCACCCGTTCTGGTCCTGGTTCATGGAGCAAGCAAGAACCGGTCCACGTCCCTTCAACACCCACACTTTATTATTACGGTCACAGACCAGAATTACAAATAAAAAGAAAGGAAGAAAAAAATACATCGAGATGCGTTGAAATACATTAAATGAAATGAACAAAACACGATAATATATCTACAAATTGATAGAATTGTCAGCGGGCAGTTGAGGCCTGCCTAATTTGCAGATAGTATATCAAAATTTAGCTGCGTTCAGGGAAACTAAATCATTCTGATCAGATAGCAACAACTGAACATAAAAGAGATAAGAATTTCCTGGATATTTTATCAAATGAGAAGTTCTTAAATGGGTTGCGTCCCTTCTGTAAGAGGACCCTTCAGGTGTTGGAAGACCCCCCACATCTCTCCCCCTGTCTTCTCTTCTGCAAGCTAACATACCCAGATCCTTTACAGCTCTGTTCCTCATTTACTTATGATACTTCTATTCCTCTTCAGTCAGACTTGACCTTTAAGCATTCATCTTCCTTCCCTGCTACCCATTACCCCAGAAAAAAAAACTAATTTTGGGATTTTTTTTTTTAAAATCATTTTAGGTGTCACCCTATTTGCCAACAGTGGCAGCCTCGGCTTGGTTTTGAGCAACATCAAATAGCCAAAATGTCTGCAACCCTAGATTTGGAAAGAGGATGCACAGTGGATGAACTGTTACATGGATGCATTGAAGCCTTTGGTAAGGATGACAGCTGCGCAGTGGTGTCGTTGCACACATGACGCAATTCTCCGCCTGCGTCATGACATCTTTTGCAAACTTGCAAGTTGCGTTGGTTGCACGTTGGCTCTCTGGCTTCTCCCCTGGAGGCTGGATTGGAAACAAGAATTCAGGAAGTTTTGATAAGTAGATTTTATTGCAGAAAGTCTAAGGCGTCATTAGGAAGGGATTCCAGCAACTGCCCGGTGTGAAACACAAGCTCTGTTTATCATCACCGCTACTGTATTCACATTTCTTTGAGTCAGTTCAGTTTAACTGCTTAACCAGTGGATTACACAGTCAGTGGACTGCAAGTGAAGTTGGGGATTGTGGAACTCTGCCACTTTAGCAGTGACCATGAATGTGGACCATAAGTGTGGTAAGAGGATTCCTGCCTTGGGCAGCGGGTTGGACTAGAAGACCTCCAAGGTCCCTTTCAACCCTATGATTCATGATTCTATGACAGTGAGATTGGATTTGTGCATTTATTTTGTATTGTATTGTATTATATTATATTATATTAACAGAAAACTAATTCATGAAATACACTGCCATAAGATGTGGTTGGAATCCAACATAGCAGGACGGTCTCCAAGTTGGAGAAGGCAGGGTTGAATCAAACCATGGTCTATTGGTCTGTTAAGCGGCGCACCCATGCGTAGTTGCAGTCTTCCTCAAATCCAGAAACAGAAGCAACCTGGCATTTCCCTCACTCCTGTCTGCAACAGATGTGCATAATGATATTCCTCATTGTCAAAATAAACATTTTATTTATTTATCAAATTTGTCACTGCCCATCTCCTCCCACCAGAGGGACTCTGGGCAGTTAGATTCCAGAGAGATCTAGATAAAATATTATAAGTCCCCCCTATATATTTCTGATATCCAGAATTGTATCTGTATATGCTATAATGTGAGATAACAATATACCTAGGTGGATTCACACGAACGCCCACACATATATATGTGTGTATATACGTCTGTACCTCTCTATTTCATAGATACAAATAAGTGTGAGTGCGTGCACGCACACGCACACTTGGGGGGGCTTGAGAAGTGTACCTCAAGATATGACATTGAATGTTAGTTTTGAGCTGAAGCCTCAGCCTCCTTTCTAGAATAAAATATATATATATATTTAAATGCAAAACAATTTTTAACATGCAGGGATTTCTGCCTGTGTCATTCAACCCGGAAAGCTGCCAATAACTTTGGAACCTTCTCAGAAGAAGGAGGATTTAAACTCTCAGTAGAAGGGAGTGCAGGAGAGGGAATATGACAAACCACATTTTGAAACCGCTGCACGGCCTTGTCATGGGTTACTTTATCGGGGCTTATGTTCTGACATCTTTTTTGCTTTTTGCAGATGATGAGGGCAAGGTTCGGGACCCCCAGCTGGTCCGCATGTTTCTCATGATGCATCCGTGGTACATCCCGTCTTCCGAGCTGGCTGCGAAGCTGCTTCAGATATATCCTCTGGATTAGCGCCCAGTTCTGTCCCTCCGGTTTTTATCGTTACGGGACCTGTCTGTTTCTTAAGTTAACTTAGCTTAGCATAATTGATTTAAGGTAGCCATCCCCAGATGTGCTTGGACTGCAACTCCGGACCCCCCTGCCACCCTCCAGTGCCCATACGACTGGAGGACGCCTGCTTGAAATGCTGTCCATGGTCAGAAGACACTTTCACTCCAACGCTTGGCCCTTCGACTTCTCACTTAGACCAAACCTGGGTCACATTTTTGCAGGGGGTGTGTGTGTGTGCACCAATTTTTCTTTCGGTGGTCCCTGAAATGAGTTGGAGCAAATGGCAACCCGGCCATTCTCTTGTACGTTGTTTGAAATAGGCTGTCCCGTTAAATCAGGACGTGGTTGATTCGACTGGGCAGCGGCTGTTATTGAGAACTCAGTGGTATTTTGGCAAACCAGGTTCAGGGTTGAATGTGTGAATGATGGAATGCATGAATGAAAACAGAGCACAAACCCAAGCATATGTATGTGATGCAGAGAAACACACACACACTCACACACACACACACACACACACTGTCTCTTTTATTTGCTCCTTAACTCTGTCCTGAACTTACCAAGAGTCTCACGGATCAGAAAACAGCTCCTTGCCGGTTAAAACTTGCCATCTAGTCAGGTGAGTCCCTGTGATAGTTAAATGTGGCCATGTGGGAAGCAGGAGGTAGGGAATTGGAAATGCCATGTACTGTGGACCACTCTGCTGGAACGCCATTTTGGGCTGCTGATCAGTTCATTTGTCGAACTATATTTTCAGCAGTGGAATCCTTGATCCTTTTTAAATCCTGGGGATGTAAAAAAAAATTGAAAATGGTTAGCACTGCTTGAAAAGGACATGTTAATTCACACACCTATCCATCTGTGATTCAACTCACACTTTGTGCTGCGCCATCAAAAGTAAATTTGTTTTGGGCTTAGCACGTTGTGCAAAGTCTTTATCTATCTATCTATCTATCTATCTATCTATCTATCTATCTATCTATCTATCTAATGTATATGCCTCCTGACTCCCAGCAATTCTGCGGAGTTTACAAATTCTTAAAAACATTAAAACAAGTAACAGTGCAAACCACAGTTTATGGTGCAGGGGTGAAGGTGCTGGACTAGAAACTGGGGAACCCTGGGCACCAAAGCTGGCTTGATGACTTTGGGTCAGTCAGACACTCTCAGCCCAACCCACCTCACAGGGTTGTGGTGGTGGGGAAAATAGGAGATGGGAGCATAAAGTATACCACCTTGAGTTGTGCAAAATAAAGGTGGGATATACGTCTAATGAATAATATAAGCCCAGCTGTAGCTTGTTCAGCAACTTGCGAAGCAGACTGTGGCTGAGCCCAAAGCGCAGAGCTGATCTGGGTTTTAACGTATAGCTGGATGTCAGGTTAGTGCACAGGAAGAGAGGTGATATGGCTAAGATAATACGCCCACGGCGTGTCGCTGCCAAGACTTGGCAATGCAGAACAAAGTGAATATAATAGCCCCTCATTTTTTGGAGGAGGTGCCTTTGAGTCAGTGTTGGCTCCTGGCGATTGCCTGGACAAGTCCCTGCGGTTTTCTTGGCAAGGTTTTTCAGAAGGGGTTCGCCATTGCCTCGTTCCTAGGGCCGAGAGAGAATGACTGGCCCAGCTGGCTTTGTGCCTAAGGTGGGACTAGAACTCCCGGCCTCCCAGCTTCTAGCCTGGCGCCTTAACCACGACACCAAACTGGCTCTCCAGAGCCCTCTTACTGGGGGAAAATGGTAGTTCTGAGACAGCTCTCCCACCTTTCCCTCTCCACCAGGATTTGTGTTTCACTGAAAGCTGCGATGGCCTGACCCATCACTTGGCCCACCTCATGGCTTCCAATAGATTCATAGAATCATAGCGCTCGAAGGGACCTTGGAGGTCTTCTAGTCCAGCCCCCTGCCCAAGGAAGGGGTCCTCATGCCATCTTGATTCAGCCACAGCTCTGAGAATTTGTAGAATGCTGGAGTTGGAAGGCACTTTAAAGATCATCTGAAGTCATCCCTGACTACTACTAAGTCATCTGTTCCTCCTCTTTCTCCTCTCTCTTTTCTTCTCTTCTCTTCTCCTCTTCCTCTTTCTCCTTCCCCTTCCCCTTTTCCATGTGCTGTTGAATCCTAGCAAACTCATGTATGGCAGCTTGCCATACAACACACAATAATATTGATATATTATTGTCATTATATGTTGTGTCTATTATAGGATGACATAAAACAACCATGTACAAAAATCCTCCAGAAAATACTCAGTAAAACCAAAACATAACAATATCAATAAATAATACAAAAGCAGCAAAAGAACGGATGGCAAACACCCATTTCCCAAAGGTCCTCTGGAAAAGCTTCACAGCTTCTGGGAGGCTCTTCCCAGGAGGGCCAATTTAACTTCTTGAGGGAGGCTGTTCTAGAGTGTTGGCCCCATAATGGAAAGACCCCCCGCTTTGGCCACAGCAACCCCTGGTCTTATGGAATTGAGGCACCACCAGCAGTTTCTCCCAGGAAGATCTTCTTGAGGGGGTTAACTCAGGAAGGGAGGGAATGGGCCTGGAGGTCCCTGGGTGCCATATTGGGCTTTTTACATCAACACATTTTGTAAGTTTGAAGACCTTCAAGAAGGAAGACCCTGGCCAGCGCCTGAGATGTCCACCTCATCTGAAGATGCCAGGCTGTGTTGTGGCTCTCTGGCGGGGAGAGAAATCATTTTTCCCAGAAGACACTCAGTCTGGGGCATTAACTGCTCCCTCTTTGTTCTGACAGGTACTGGATCTCAGCCTTCCCTGCAGAATTTGACCTCAATCCAGAACTGGCGGAGCAGATCAAGGAGCTGAAGGAACTTCTCGGGCGGGAAGGGAGCCGTCGACACAGCAACCTTATTGATATCGAGAGCGTGTAGGTAAACGGCAGGACAGGACTTGGCTCTCCGTAACTATCCTTCTGACCCTCCTGCAGCACTTCTGGCCTCGTTGAGGGCAATTTCTGGATGGATTTGCCTTCCACCTCCAAGTGGGTTAACTCCAGAGCCAGCAGCTGCATTTGCCTCACACAAGATGTGATTCGTTGTGAGATGAGTTGGATTGATCGTTGAGGTTTGGGGGGCTCAATATGTTGGGGGAACCCATCCCAGTTGGGGAGTTGATGATTTGGAGCATTGTGCAAACTCAGGAAGTAGGTTCATTCAGGAACCAAGTTAAAAACCTAATCAGTTGGTTTGAACTCTGGCAGAAGTTAAGGTAAGATGTGGTTCAGGTCAGCTAATATTGTTGATGTTCTTGATGACAATCCCAAATTTCTCTTCTTTTCTTGAGTTGTTGAGTTCAGGGTGTTTTGTTTTATTTTTTGGTGCCTCCGTCCAGCCCGACTTATAAATGGAAGAGACAAGTCACACAACGGCACCCCGTGGCACAGAAGAAGCGCAAGATGTCCCTGCTTTTTGACCACCTGGAATCGGGGGAGCTGGCAGAACATCTCACCCACCTTGAATACCACTCCTTCAACAAAATCCTGGTGAGTGCCTGGGCGAGTGGGAGAGAAGGACTTCTGCTCCCATCATCGCTGGCCAGAAAGGCTCTGATCTGAGGTCCCAGCCCTACCTTAAGGCCGAATAGGGCAGTGGCCTCTGAAAGTATATCTTAGATGACCCTTCCATCTCTTCATGTTAGATTTCCTGGCTGTTCCTTTCTATAGGAGAAGCAAGACTGTACATGAGGGCAGCCTTCTCCAGTTGTGTGGACATCAACTCCCAGAATTCTTAGCTGTGACCACGGTGGGACTCTGGAGTTGATGTCTCCACATCTGGAGAACATCCAGACTGGAGAAGGCTGGGCTAAATTGTCTCAGCTACAGTCAGTCAGTTCTGTCCCCCTAAGGTCCACACCTCCCAAATTAGGATATCTAACCTAGCTTAGTGTTCCTCCATGATGTTAACAAACCTGGCTATTACATAGTAAGCCTGAAAGATTTCTTTTTTAAAACCAGAGATATTTTGCTAATTTGCTTTGCTGTACCAGACCTTTCTTCTGCCTTTGTTCCTGTTCATTCTCATTCTGCTGGATGGAACAAAAATGGCTTTTGCTGTCGTTTTTCTCTTTTTAAGGAAAAGGAAAATTTGGTGAGTTTCTCCTGGGTGTGATGCAAAATTCTAAGACTGATTTGAATTACAAGAGGACCAGAGAGGGGGCAGGAATTTCTTTTTCTAACAATAGCCTCTTTGGCTTCATATACTTCCTGAACCCCATGGGGGAGCATGCAGGAAAAGAAAGCTTCCAGGGAATGGGAAGGCCAAGTTTTGCCCAGAATGCTAAATTCTCTTTGAAATATGTTCAAAAGCCGCTGCTTTCATTGCATGAGACTATTACCTGCCATTGCATGAGACTATTACCTGAGAGCAACATGGGCCTTGGAGGTATCTCCAGAACTGCTGCTTGCTCCAATTTTTACCCCGCTTCCTGAGCCTTGAAAGCTGTCCTCCTTTTTCTCCAGTTCCAGGACTACCACAGTTTTGTTATGCATGGATGCACAGTGGACAACCCCATCCTGGAGAGATTCATCACCCTCTTCAACAGTGTCTCCCAGTGGATTCAGCTCATGGTGCTTAGCAAACCCACCGCTCAGCAGCGGGCCCAAGTCATCACCCGCTTCGTCATGGTGGCCCAGGTGAGTTTACCAGTCCTGGAACACCATTCTGTGATTTCTGCCTGCATCTTTTCCCTTTGGTTGCATTGACTGATACCACCACCAGTCAGTGGACCTTCTCTCTGGCCACAGAGTGGCCTTCAACACCCAACATTCCCTGGAATGGCCTCCTTGACTGGGAATTCTGGAAATTGAAGTCCAAGCCTTGGGGGAAGGGACATGTTGAGGAGAGCAACCAGCCCCTTGGTGTGTTGGCAGAACTCCTAAACCTGGGTTAACACAATGGTTGTGTTCTCACAGCGTCCAATGCCTGAAGAATACCATATGGCCTAAGGTGGAAGACTAGTTTACAGAACATGGTCTTGATTCCATCACCTCCTGAACTGTAGACAACCTGACTGTGCTTTAGCTTAGTCTAGTGGGCTGTGGGAATCTGTGTTATGTCACATTGACTGCAGAAGTTAATTTCTGAATATAAAGAATGTAGAGTTTGCAATCTGGACTTCCACCAGGGCTGAAATTGTGGTGTGGTAGGGAGACTTCACCACCATCTATTTATTGATCTTGGCTCAGTTCTGGCTCTGGCTGTGGTCTTGAAGTTGGGTAATGGCTAGCTTGTGATTAAGTAACAATTAGTCCTCCTGGACATTGAAATAGGGGGCTGGAATGGCCACAAAGCAAAGCCAGTCTTGCAGCAGTATCTCTGCTGCTCTGGTCTGTCTTTTCATCCCTCTCCCTTGGGGGAGCTGGGTGAGATAGATAAAATTATTCTTTGTCTCTCTAGGCCAGTGTTTCTCAACCTCAGCAACTTTAAGATGTGTGGACTTCAACTCTCAGAATTCTGGGAGTTGAAGTCCACACATCTTAAAGTTGCTGAGGTTGAGAAACACTGCTCTAGACCATTAAGTTGTATTCCAGCCATCCCCAGACTGGAAGTCAGGAAGTCTCTTGGATTGCAAAGCCCAGAATTCCTCTCTCTGACTGGGAATTATGGGGCCGATAGTCCAGCATATTTGGAGGACATTAGCTTAGAAAAATTAGCAAGCAACATCTCTGCGAATGATGCTTCCTGTTTCATCCGGGGGACATTTTTGACAGAATGTCCTGAGAGCTGAGCCAGAAACTGGTTGGGTTCACGCAACACAGTTGCCCAAGCTGAAATGAGTTTGGGCCATTTGTGGTTGAGCGTGTAGCACGACCCTCTTCCATGATCTTAGCAAGTTGTATGAAGCTTACGGGGCTACAGCTTCTCCTCTGCCTGGGACAAACTGGGCCTTTTGTCCTTTGAGCTCTCCATAGAAACAGGATTAGCCTCAGGGTTTTGGCAGGGGTAAGAAATTTTCCTGTCATTTGAGATGGCACCAGTTGGAATATAAATAGTATAAATAAATAAATACCAGATAACTAAACTCAGAGACCAGGAACAAGTGCCCAGATTTCATATTTTGGGCTGTGTTCCTCTAGCTCCTTTTAAGCAGAAAAGGGGACTATTTTTAACTGGGGGCTCTGTGTTGTTGTTGTTATTATTACTATCTTTTCAAGAAGTGTGTTAATGACAGCACAACTGCCAACCTCATTTCAAGGAGGCTGAAATTTAGGGTTTTTTAAAAGTGTACTAAAAAAATACATATAAGTTCCACTTGGCAGAAACTTAACACACATCTTACACACACACGCGCACACACACCAACTTGGCACGGAGTTAAAAGAAATATCCACAATCCTGCCACAGTCTCTTCATGTTTTGCTACCAACATTTGGCGGTGGGCTTTGCTGCAAAAATAGGCTGGGGACCATACGTGGCCTATGGGGGGGGTGTGTGATGGTTATGGGCTGCCCTCCCCTGCTTCTAAACCCAGTGGTATCTGTTGTTGCAAGCTTGCAAGCCCATCTTTCATCGTTCCTGGCAAACACAAATTAGAGCATTTCCTTTCCAAGTTTGCTAGAATTTCAGTACTGACGTCTCCCTCCCTCTTTCCAAATTCCCAAATGGCTCTCGCTCTCTCTGGCCCTTTAGAGCCACTTCGACTGCCCAGAAGGACTCAGAACTTGAGTTGAACAACACTGCCTGTTGCATTATTTTGCACAAAGGCTCTCTGGCCCTCCATTAGCAGGAGTTGTGGCTATGTATATGTATATGTGTAAATATAAACCAGTGTATTTGGTTGGTGTCTATGCTGGGTGGTGTGAAGTTTGGAACATCCTTTTTTACCTGGATCATTTTCTCTGAACAGCAAGAAAGAAGGGAAGGCCCTTTGGTGACCCAATAAACATCTGCGTATATGGTTGCAGATTGAAAAAGAAGGACATCCAGCGCCTTTGGATAAAAATCAGTCCAAGAAATTTGCAAAATGGTGCATTTTTCAGGCGGCCCCTTTTTTCCCTCTTTTTAATATGCCTCCACAGGTTCCTTCTGCATAAGGGGGTTTGGAAAAGTGGCATTGCTCTAAATCGGTGTTTCTCAACCGCGGCAACTTTAAGATGGGTGGACTTCAACTCCCAGAATTCTGGCTGGGGAATTGGGAGTTGAGGTCCACCCATCTTAAAGTTGCCGCGGTTGAGAAACACTGCTATAACCAGTTAGACGGTGCTTTTAAAGAAAAAAGGCCTTTGTGATGTGCTTTGTGTTATTACGCCCAAGCATGGTTGAGCTTAGTGGGACCCCGCATTAAATTTATGGTAGTTAAGATACAAGTGAGAGCCAGTTTGGTCTAGTGGTTAAGGCGTCAGGCTGGAAGCCGGGAGACCGTGAGTTCTAGTCCCGCCTTGGGCACGAAGCCAGCTGGGTGACCTTGGGCCAGTCACTTTCTCTTAGCCCTAGGAAGGAGGCAAGGGCAAACCACTTTTGGAAAACCTGCCAAGAAAACTGCAGGGACTTGTCCAGGCAGACTCTGAAAACCGGACACGATTGAATGGATTAAAAAAAAAAAAAAGATACAACCAGTATCCATGGATTTGTTTTAGGTTAACCTATGTTAACCTATGTGACCATGGCTTTTTATCTCATTTGAACCCAAATTGATGGTGGATAGTATAATAAATAAGTTATAAATAAATAATGCATAGCTAAAAGGGAATGACATTATAAGGCATTATTATTATTATTATTATTATTATTAAGAGGGCAGAATTTAAAAAAATGATATTAGAAGGGATTAGTAGTAGTAGTAATATTAGGAAGAGGGCATAGCTAAAGAAGAAAAGTGGAAAAGTGCATCGTGGATTGCAAACCGTAGGAGAAACCCGCATGAAAATGCCTGCAACTGTGGTGCAGGCTTTCTAAAAAAGCGTTTTTCAAAAGAAGCTAAAACAATAAAGTAACACCGCAATATACATGAATGGGCAGCAGACCTTGATTTCAGGAATCCAAGGGGCAGAGCTGGACCTGGTTGATGCTTGGATGGAGATCACTGGGAGATGCTGGGCTAGACTGGAAAAAGGCACCAGCGAGCCTCTTCCCTACCATTGCCCAGAATGAGGCAGGGATGTGTCCATGACGTCACTAGCAGCCCGGCTAGATTCAAAGGAGATTATTTTATTTTATTTTATTTTATTATTTTATTATTTTAATTTATTATTTTATTATATATTTTATTTTATTTTATTTATTATTTCCTCCAAGAGCTCAGCTCCGTGGCAGTGCTTAGCTGACCTCCCAAACCAAAAGCAGGACCCAGTATGGATGGGAGACCACAGGGAAGCCAAAAGGAGGTGTGGTATGTGATGGTCTGCCACTGATGGCCTCTCTTCCCCTTGCTTCCCTCCCAAACCCCTTGCCCCTTCTGCCTCCCTTTCCAGAGACTTCTTCATTTGCAAAATTTCAACACCCTGATGGCCGTGATCGGCGGGCTCGGCCACAGCTCCATCTCTCGCCTGAAGGAGACGCACAGCTTTGTGAGTCCAGAGACAACAAAGGTAAAGGAATGGCGGTGGGGGCAGGTTTCACCAAAGATGCTGAGGAGCGAATGGAAAAAGTCCTAGCAATAGAACTAGGGGAGCCCTTGACTGAGGGAGGGGCTGGAGGCATTTGGGTGGAAGGAGAGAGCCGCCTGTCAGACTCTCGCATTGAGCCGAGGGTTGGACTAGATGCCCTCAAGGGTCCCTCCCAATTGGCCTCTGATACAGCAATGAATGCCGGCCATGAGGAATAGTTGGGTCAGTTTGGTGGTGAGCTCCTTACAGAATAGTGACTCTGGGCGGCTCACCACAGTTAAAAAACAGCACTCCAGTTAAAAAAACAAGTTAAAAACCAATATACAAGGACAGAAAACCATCCATAACTGCTTTAAAACAAATACCAATGAGGAAGAGAAGCAAACATCCTCTCTGTTGGGAGACATCTCCCCAAAGGACCTGTAGCTCTGTTTTGCCTCTTGTTTCTTCCCCACGGTTCCCAGTCTCCCAGCCGTTCTGAGCTTTGTCCTGCAAACAGAGTCAAGTGACTAGTACTCATGGGGGATGCCCTCCTTGCCTGGCTCTGTTGCAGGTCTGGGAGTCGCTGCTGGAATTGCTTTCATCAGCAGGGAATTACAGCCGCTACCGGCGGCGTTTTGTGGAGTGCGTGGGCTTCAAGTTCCCCATCTTAGGGGTCCACCTCAAGGACCTGGTGGCCGTCCACGTGGCGCTTCCCGACTGGCTCGACCGGGCGCATGCCCGTCTCAATGGCAATAAGATGCAGCAGCTGTTCAGCATCCTCAGCGACCTGGCTATGGTGCAGAGCATCCGCCCTCCCTTCGAGGCCAACCCTGATCTTCTTAATCTGCTCATGGTAAGATCTCCAGCCTGGCCCGCCCTGCCTTTTGCGCCCAGTGGCTCCTGCGCCTTGCTTCGTTCCGCTTCTTTACTCCGCTGGGAACCGGCGGGGGGGGGGTGAAGAACGGTGGAGCACCACTTCCCAGCTGTTTCTGGAAGATTGGAATCGGTGAGGTTTTATTGGACTCCTTCAAGGTGGTTTTGGCCTTTCAGAACGCAGAGCAGGTTAAGAGATAAATGCAATTCAAAAAACAACCATTTTGGGGGAGAAGGAGGATCGATTGAGGGCTCCGTATTCTGACTTCGGTGTGCTTCTGTGCTGGATTTGGTTGATTGAGCGTGTTTCTGGCAGGTCTCCCTGGATCAATATCAAACAGAAGAGGAGATCTATCAACTCTCTTTGCAGCGTGAACCCCGAAATAAGTCTACGGTAAGTGCAGGTGACTTGCAAACCAGGGTGGGGACCTTCAGATCACACCTGCCTGGGGAAGGGTGGGTCTCTGGGCCACACTCCAGCCCTGTGAGGTGGGATGTGGAGTTCCGGTGAAAAAGGGATGCTGAGGATCTCTAGATGGGTGGTGTGGATGGAGATCAGGATGGGGGGATGTGGGGATCGGGCCAATGTGACCACCAGAAACTCTCCTTTTGAAATAATAGAAATAATGGTAGAAGGGTGGGTTCATTTCCACCCCATAAAATACAGGTAGTATTTATTTAACTACCACAATTGGGACCAGAATTTTGGTTGCTAAGTGAAGCGGTCATTAAGTGAATCCAACCTGCTTTTATGACCTTTTTTGTGGCAGTGGTTAAGCGGATCACTGCAGCCATTAAGCGAACCACATGGTAAATCACACAGTTCCCCATTGATTTTGCTTGCTGGAAGTTGGCTGGGAAGATCAAAAATGGTGATCACATGACTTTAGGACGCTGCGACAGTCGTAAGTGCGAGGACCACTCATAAGTCGTTTTTTTCAGCACCATCTTAAGTCCAAGCTGTCACTAAACCAATGGTCATTAAGCGAGGACTACCTGGAATCAAATATCTCAAGCCCTATAATGTGGACATTTACTTTGAGTCACTTCATGATGCATCCTTTCAATTCTGGCAGATGTGATTCCTTCTTCTTTCTCTGCTCCAGCCTTCCAGCCCCACATCCTCTACCCCACCACCCCAGCCTGTGATGATTGAAGAGTGGGCATCGGTGCCCAAACCGAAGCCAGACCAAGCAATTGTGCGCAAACACATCGAGAAGATGGTAGAGGTAGGAAGCCGGGATAGCTGGTGTGGAGAGTGGGTGGTGTGTTGGGCAGTATCAGCAGACGTACTTCATGCAGCGCCCCAAATTCACTCATGATCTTCCCAGCCCAACATGCTGGTAAGATTCCTGGAAAATATGAGCCAGCTCCGCAGAATGATTATCTACTAGATAATTTCATTTTAAAGCCTTCCCCAGCTCAATGCCCTCCAAATATGAAGATGCCAACTCACAGAATTCCACAGCTAGCACAACTACAATTTTGAGTATTCAGCCATAGGGAACCAGGGGAAATTGAAAGAAGCCACGGCCCTTTAGTTTTTGTCCGAGAGCTACTACCGTAGGTGCCATGAAAATCCATGTTGAAAGTAACCTACTACAACTTACAGAAAAATTGACCAAGGAGATGATTTTTATTTTTATTTTTATTATAAAATTCTCATAAAAAATAATGGACATCTGTATTTACAGTCTGCTTAAAAAAAAGTTAATCATCCACATGGCCAGTATTTCTGCTGGTTGATGATAGGTAGCACTCTGGATAGACTACTGTTATATCTATTTAATAGCCCTAGAATGAAAAACAAGGGAATATTGAATTGAAGCTTGGTTTGCTTTGGTAAAACACTGAAAACATTTTTAGAACAAAATATTCCAAGTTGGGTGGCTTTGTTATGAGTGTAAGTAAAAAAAAAAGTATTTTTTCTTCTACTACATTGAGATGTAAGATCCTAAATCTGAAAGCAGGTGAAGAAAGGCATTGAGGACCATTGGTGGTGCTGAAAATCCTTTAGTTTTCATTCAGCTATAGCTTTCCTCCTTCATCCCAAACACCTTCCTTTCTTTTAGTCTGTTTTCCGGAACTTTGATGTGGATGGAGACGGGAATATTTCCCAAGAAGAATTCCAGATTATCCGGAATAATTTCCCATATCTCTGCAAATTTGGAGATCTGGATGCGAATCAGTAAGTGCCAAAGGTGAAACTTGGCCCTCTGTCTTTCCACATTTAATCTGTTTCCTTGTACATTATAGTATTTGTGTGTGATTTAATTCCAGCAACCCCCTGGCTATCCTTGGCTGACCAGTGCTTGGTTTAGTACTTGGATGGGAGACCAAGAGGAAAGCACAGGGCTGGAAGACAGACTGGGGAGTTAAAAAAACTTTCTGGAATAAGGCAGTGGCACACTGTTCAGAAAACTACATACAAGTCTTCATTAAGTTAACAAGAGTCAAACTTGACTTGAACAGGGCTTAATTATTATTTAATGATTCACTAGAAAGAGATCCCTGCTTTTTGGGTCAATTCAGTGAGCTTATGTAAAAGAAAAAAATCAATCACACAACCAAAGGCTTTATTATTAATGTTGCAGTTGCTGCTGCTGTTGTTTTATTACTATTGAAAGATGCTAGCACCCCACCCTACCCCCAAATCAACTTGGAAATTACACTTTCTAAATTGTCCCTTCATACAACAGGAAAGTCCCCTTGTGTTCCACTTCAAAGGTTTCCAAGTTTGCAAATTAGGATGTAAAAATCTGAATGCCTGTTTTCAGGCAGCCTTGCATAGCAGAGAAAAACAACGGGATTGGGGTTTGACCGGTGTCTTATTGGAGCCTTCCAACTCACCCTTGTTCTGCGCTTCTGTTCATAATTTGCATATCATCAGCTGCCCTACTTGATCCCACCTTTACTGCAGGATGCTGATGGTTTTACAGTATTCACATGATGCGTTTACCCATCATGGCTGCTGTTTATGGCATTCAACCATTTTTCCAAGTGGGCATGACACATGTTGTGTGCAAACCTGGCCTCTACAGGTAGTCCTCTCTTAACAACCACAACTGAGAACGGAATTTAAATTGCCAAGTGAAGCAGTCATTAAGCGAACCTGACCTGATTTTAGGACCTTTTTTATGGTGGCCGTTAAGTGAATCACCACAGTCATTAAGTGAACCACATGGTCATTAAGCGAATCACGCGGTTCCCCATTGATTTTGCTTGCCAGAAGCCGGACGGGAAGGTTGAAAATGACGATCACGTGACCACGGGATGCTGTAACAATCATAAATGTGAACTGGTTGCCAAGTGCCCAAATCATGATCACATGACTGCAGGGACGCTGTGACCATTGTAAGTGTAAGCATCAGTTGTAAGTTGGTTTTTTCAGCACCGTTGTAAGTCTGACCCATCACTAAACAAGTGGTTGTTAAGCGAGGACTACCTGTATGGTGAATTTATGGTTGTTTGTGTCATGCAAACCCGGAAAAATGGGTTGCAAAACTTGTTGTTAGATTTTTTTTATCTCAGACTTTTTATATACTCCTGCCTCCTCCTATTGTCCCCACCATGACAACCTTGCAAGGTGGGTTGGGCTAAGACAGATGACTGGCCCAAAGCCACCCATCTGGCTTTTATGCCTAAGGCGGGACTAGATCTTACCATCTCCTGCTTTCTAGGCCAGCCCCTTCACCACCGCACCAAACTGGCTCACAAACCTGGCCTGTATGGTGAGTTTGTGCTGTGTGTGTCGTGCAAACCTGGAAAAATGGGTTGCACAACATGTACCACATAATATGCAAACCTGGCAGCTGTATGATGCGTTTAG
This sequence comes from Candoia aspera, assembly GCF_035149785.1. Taxonomy (NCBI): domain Eukaryota; kingdom Metazoa; phylum Chordata; class Lepidosauria; order Squamata; family Candoiidae; genus Candoia; species Candoia aspera. The sequence goes on from NC_086169.1 coordinate 7,578,883, forward strand.
GGCTCTGGGTATCGCACAACCCAGAAAACTGGGTTAATTCCATGAATAGGCTGCTTGGTGGTTGATTCATGTTAAGGAGAACGGGAGCCCCCTTGCCTCTCTCTTTGGGTGGCCTTGGGGCCCAGGTATTGCACAGACCGGAGGCCCAGTCCCTTGATCCCACTGCTAAGCATGGCTGAGGGTCTCTCCAAGGGAAGACAGTGGCTGAAAGGGACGCTTTTCCTACTAGACCCCGACAGGTCAGGGACAGGCGGAGAGTGCATTGTCCTGGGATGAAATGATGCACGGAAAGACGCTGAAGCGGTTGAGGAAGGCAGGAAGGTCTTTCATGCAGCTCGATGGGCAAGGGGACTCTTCCAGGCACAGAAAAGGGGCAAGGGGTCCCTCCAGAGGGGCATGGGCTGTGGAAGCCCAGCTTGAGGGAGGGGGAAGAGGAACTAGAGGCGATTGGAACATGGAGGGGAATTGCTTCACTATGGAGGACTAGAACCTTGAGATTGGTGCACAGCCCTAAAATGGAGAAGCTACTGTGGAGCTTTCGGGAGAGAGTTAATATAAGGGCAGGAGGTTAAAAATGAGCACGGCAAAGACCTGATGCAACTTGAATGTGAAATATGGGAACAGGCAGCTATATTTGGAGGGGAACTTAGCGTGATCTAAGAATTTCAGCTGTGGAGCAGGATGAGTCCACAGAGAGCCAGGTCAGGGCTCAACTTGACTTGTTTTATGCTGTTTCCCTCCCTCCCTCCCTTTTAAAAAAGGGAAACTGCCTTGCAAAACACCAGCCCCCTGCCTGCCTGCTATTTCCAAAAGTGCCTCTTTGTCTCCTGAGGTCCGAGGGGTCATTTGCAGATACTGGAAGTAGCAATTCAATTTTAATTTCCTTTAAAAATCTGCCCCCAAATAGTGAAGATTCCCAGCAATGATATTTTTTCCTTCCTGTCTAAATGCAGCCATGAGAGGTAGTTTCAGTTCCCAGGACCTGAAATTGCATAGACACACTTTCTTCTCTTATAATCCCAATGATAACAAAATAATAATAATAATAATAATAATAATTTCCCCTTTAATTTGCTTTATAGTATAACTGTTACAAGACATAAGTAATACATTATATTACTTGCGTACAGTGGTATTCATACAGTGTTGATTAGAGATGATTAACACTTAAATTATTTAGATAACATAATCTTTATTTAAAGATAAAGAAAAAGAAGTTTACATCAATATTAACTATAACTCTGGTCTGTGACCGTAATAAAAATCCTATCCTATCCTATCCTATCCTCCTATCCTATCCTATCCTATCCTATCCTATCCTATCCTATCCTATCCTATCCTATCCTATCCTATCCTATCCTACATTAACTCTGATTTCTAAAATGTCAATGTCTACAAGCATCGGGTTGTTTAAATTTTACATCCAAAGCTAAATGTGGCATTAATAAGCAACTGCAAATTACATCAGGTTATTTGATAAACAGTAAAGGTTTCTGTCTAAAACTTAATACCAAGATCTCCACTGTACTGTTAATTATTGTTTGTGCACGTTAAAGGCAAAAAACAGGCAAACAAAATTTATTTATTTATTTGTTTCTTTTTCAAATTTCTGTCACCTCCCATCTCTCCCGAAAAGGGGACAGCAACAAAAAGAAAAAAGTTTTTAAAAAGTTAGTTTCTAACTTTCCCCTTTTTGTGCCTCAACCAATATGCGGTATTTTCAGAATAAACCAGTGTTTCTCAACCTTGGCCGCTCGAAGATGTGTGGACTTCAACTCCCAGAATTCCCCAGCCAGCCATGCTGGCTGGGGAATTCTGGGAGTTGAAGCCCACACATCTTCAAGCCACCGAGGTTGAGAAACACTGCTATAAACGTTTAGGCCCCCTTGGCCACAAGCGTTTATATTGGCCATGCTGCATAATGTGTTTATCTACCTACCTACCTACCTACCTACCTATCAATCAAATTTGTCACCGCCCATCTCCTCCGAACGGATATATGGGAACCATTCTTGCTTGAATAATCATACAATTTTTGGTAGTAATTATATGATACGAGGAACCTGCCCAGCCCGTGTTCATTTTATCAGGTGAGATTCACCGCTTATGGCAACTGATAAAAGGAACTCTGGCTCACAAAAATCTGTAGCTGCGGCGATGCTTCGCATAACGACAACGGCCACAACAACACTCTGTGCTGGAGTTGCTGCCCCAGATAGATGCACCTTCCTTTGGAATCAAACGAGGAGCTTTTTAAAACCTTTTTCTGCCTTCGACTTTGGGGAAGGAAGCCTTGACGTGCCGGAGAGTTTTTCTGCGTGGCTGAGCAAGGGAGGGAGGCAGCAATGAATGTTGTGTCCCATTTGCAGGCCCAGATGCAAGGCCAAGTATTTTCTGGCAACGCTGCCCATCCCTTGGGAAGGAACCCGACCGCGGAGCCCACTCCCCCTTTGAATTCAGCTGCAGCCCTCTGTGGGGAGATGAAGTGCAAACCTCTGGAGAGGCAAAGTTTCTTTCTCAGACAGCCACATCTCTCCTTATTTGGTGCTGTTCGCCGCCGGCTCGGCTACCGTGCCCTGTCATTCTCTTGTCGGCCTTTGCGGTTTCCGGGAGCAATCTTCCCCAGCTCACAAGCGTGTGGGAAAAGGGGGGAAAAAAAATAGGTGGGGCCTTTGTCAACAACTGCTCCCTACCTGTACGGCTACTGGGGCTGCAAAACCCTCCTTTTCTCAGCTGGTAACTTGTAAAAAAGGGAAAATCAAGCTCCCTTTTGGTCCAAGCTGGGATGGGGCAAGGGTGGGGGGTGTTTAAAGCAAGTGCCCCTGCAGTGAAACATCCCTTTTCCTTCTTTTTCATCATGTAAAATCCAGCAGGCTGCATGGCCCTTTCAGAAAAGTCTGTTTCAGGGCAAAAATCTGCACTGGTTTTCCAAAAGTTGTGCAGACTTTAGAGCTCTGAAGAACTCTTCATCAGGCCTGAAAGGGAAGGCAGCCGAGGCTGGCCTTTTCTCTCCCCACCCTTCCTTTTATCTACTGAAAATATTTTTTAGCAGGCACGCCTGTTTTTCTGCCCCTGCGGTTTCTGCAAGAACGGAATAATGCTTTTTTATTTTTTTAGTACTGCCTGCAAACTACCCCAAATGATAAAAACAGGAAAGGAACAGGAAAAAAAAAACCCACACAGGATCATGAGGAAGGATAGCGATAGAAGGGGGCATGGAAGTCTGTTGTGTCCATCATATTTTAGCAGGATATTGCAGTGATGGGATAAAATGATCAGCTGCAGGCGGCAGGCATGGATAGCCCTCTTTTGGCTGGAGATATAAAGGCCCAGTGGTTGACCATCTGCTTTGTAGGTGGGAGATACTATATTTTCCACATCCCTCTTTTAAAAGTGTCAAATAATAGATGGTAGGAAACATCGTTCTTGGCCTGAGAAGTGCAGCTAGTGTTGAGCTAGAGCAGTGTTTCTCAACCTCGGCCATTTTAAGATGGGTGGACTTCACACTGGTCTAGAGGGCTGAAAGACCTGGTTCACAGCACATAGCAAACCATCAATGACTAAACAGGCTTGTGCAACAGACAGAGCTGCTGGAAAACACACCAAGGTTATCATGGTAGCGATTGAGGCAAAGGCAACTGCTAAGTCTTTCGTTGACCTGGAAAAGCGGGTTGTGTGAACAGAGGCAGTCTTGCTTTCTGTGGGAGGTGTTTTTGGATTTTTATTCCAGGGTTGCACTTCTGCAATCAGGGGACTTCAAAGTGAGGGCCATGCAGCTTCGTTTCTTCTCGCTTGGCTAAATCAGAGGTCCCCTGATCACCTGGCCCCATGGATGGGATCCCTGACTGGCTGGGCAGGGATGGGATGGGATGGGAATGAAGCAGAAACTGGGAGCAATTAAGAGTTCGCTTTTAAGCAGGGCGCTTGAGCATGGCTGGCTGGGGAATTCTGGAGTTGAAGTCTACCCGTCTTAAAGTGGCTGAGGTTGAAAAACACCGTTTTGCAGGACAAGCGAATAGCCACTGAGTTGAGGGCTACAAATGGGGTTTCAGGAAGCAATGGTGGGGGGCCAATTTTCAATCCACCCCCAAACATGCCTGTTCTGCTGTGGACGTTGATAAGCTAAAAAGCAGAACGAAAATAGTTTTGGGGGCCCCAAGGAAACTTCTGAGTTGCGTTTGCCTGGCCTTACCAGACAAATATTGTTCGGGCTGCTGGAGTTCAGCTCCCATTCTGGCTGGGAATGATGGGAATTGTCTCACCCCTCTGTAAGTAAAGTTTTTAGAGAAATCTGAAGTTTAGGGGTTTCAAAGTCTGGAGCTGAACCAACAGCCACAATAGTGAAATCAGAACAGGGTGGAAAATATTCCTTAATTGGACTCAGTCATCGGGGGGGGGGTGAAATATTTGGGAAGGGTGCAGCAAAGTTTAACGCAGTGGGCGGAGTTTGGGGCAAGGGGTCATCTACAATGAGTAAATATTGGGAGTTTTGCAGCCCACACAGCTTACATCTGAAATCTGTCAGTTTGTCTTGCCCTCTCCTAGACGTTGTAATTATATGATCACTTGGGCAAACAGCCTTGTAGTACAGGTATGATGGTAAGAGCTGCCCTGATATTTATTATAGGATATTCTAAGCTACGCTGTGCTGACTATGGAGATTCTATTGCCCAAATGAACCTAATGGCTGTTTTCTGTTTTCCTCCTCCCTCCTCCCCCATCTTTCCTTGCATGTTGTGTCTTTTTGATGGTACACCTGGAGGCAGGGCTTCTTACACAATTCAGATCAGCATGGTTTTTGAGCTAAAAAGTGGGTTTAAAAATGCATTCTTTTAATGAGCAATGACTAAACGAAGACTTGGAAGGGCTGGATTTTGAATGGCCGTCCTTCAAACGATTGTCATATCCTGGGGCCCTCTTTGCCAACGTGGTTTCCTCCAGACACATTGGCCTGCAACACCCAGGATTTTACACTGGTTAGGAATCATGGGAGTTGTAGTCCAGCACAGCCAGAGGCACCTGTTTGGGAAAGACTGCCTTGGGGTTTGGTTTTTCCAAATGAACTGCCCCCCCCATTAATGGAGTTCCCTGCCCAACAGAGATGGTTGCATCAGTCGAGAAGAAATGGTTTCCTACTTCATGAAGTCCAGCATGGAACTGAATGGGAAAATGGGCTTCATCCACAGCTTCAACGAGACCACGTTCCTGCGCCCTATGGCCTGTCGTCACTGCAAGGGCCTGGTGAGCTGACTGCCCTATTCCTCCCGATCGCGATAGCCCCTTGGGCCTGCTGGATTGGAGCACCAAAGCCTGATGAGTCCAGGCTTTCGACTGGGGTTGGACTAAATCAATGTTTTTCAACCTGGGCAACTTGAAGGTGGGTGGACTTCAACTCCCAGAATTCCCCAGCCAGCATAGCTGGCTGGGGAATTCTGGGAGTTGAAGTCCACCCACCTTCAAGTTGCCCAGGTTGAAAAACTCTGGACTAGATGACCCATGGTATCCCTTTCGCCTCCATCATTCTGTGATTGCTGCCAAGAAAATTATACAGATGTGTCCATAAGCCACTGAGAGTCAAGCTCACCTCAAGGGAGATTTTACCTTTAGCGTCATCTGCCTTGAGCATCTCCGATTCGGCAGCCATTTAAGGCAAAGAATTATATTTCAAAGCTGGTCAGCCGCCTCTTAGCAGCACAACTGACTTTGTATACAACTAACCGATTGATCAAAGTTTATTTATGGTCTAAGACCAACTGTAAGAAAAAGACCGACAGTACAATAAATATAATAAAATAATGTTAAAAATTGCAAGAAAATCCTGAAGCCACTAGCAGCTGCTTAAATTCCAAATCCTCTGCTTCAGTTCAACCAAAGTTCTATCAAGGCCCAAAGCAGGGAATGCTGGCAAAGAAAGACCAAATCATCATTAATTTGACTTCTTAAGGTGGTAGAGAACCTGTCTAGCAACGTGAGGTGGACCAAGGATGTTCCCCAGTAGATTTGCTTCAGCCAGAATCTGAGATGGCAGAATTTTAATGGGTTCCCAAGAGAAATGCAGGCTAGCTCCAGTCATATTAAAGCATTAGGGCAGTGTTTCTCAACCTGGGCAACTTGAAGGTGGGTGGACTTCAACTCCCAGAATTCCCCAGCCAGCCTTGCTGGCTGGTGAATTCTGGGAGTTGAAGTCCACACATCTTCAAATTGGCAAGGTTGAGAAACACTGCATTAGAGAGTGAATAAGGGACTTGACTCTGTGTGCAAAGGTTTAGGAGTTCTGTGCAAAAGACTGTGTGCAAAAGACTGATTTTTCTGCATTTGAATCCAGCTCCTGTTCCATTAAAAAAAAATCCAAAAGTGATAAGGATAATCAATGCGTCTACAACCAATCTTTCTCTTTCTCTTTCCAGATCCTTGGCCTCTACAAGCAAGGGCTAAAATGTCGAGGTACCTTGAAGACATTTCCATTAGTCTCCCCACAATTTTAGCTGCAACTCCCTGGACAGTGCTTGCTTATGTAAACTTCAACTCCCAGAATTCCTAGCTGTCTAACATGGCCCTTGCTAAGAATTCTGGGAGTGGAGGTCTCTCCATCTGGAATTCTCCAGGGTTGAGAATGCTGCGTTACAGGCTTGATGCTGGCTCTGCTCAACTCTTTTCTCTCTTTCCTCCCAGCCTGCGGGGTCAACTGCCACAAGCAGTGCCGGGATCTGCTCTCGGTCGAGTGCCGCAAACGCACCAAGAGTGCCAGTCTTGATGGATCAATATCTCTGCCGGCCCGGTCCTTTAGTTTCTCCCTGCCTCGGCCTGGTCGGACATCCCTGCGACACACAGGTATGGTCAGTGGCGCCAGGTTGCCTCTGAGAGATGCAGAGGGACGAAGGAGATCACAGGGCATCCCTCCAAGCCCAACATCTGGATCCTGGCAGCAGCTGCACCCAGCCTTACCTTAAAGCAACAAAATTCCATGCCAGATCCTGGCTCACTGACACTGACGACCCCCCTCCCCAATTGCACGTAGTTCCCCAATGCATGCAAGCTGGTGGCAGTGAGTTCCGCAGCTGAGATTGCCAGAACCTCTGAGATTTTGGGGATCCCAGCTTTACACAAGATTTCACAATTGCCAGCTTTGTTCTATCTTTTGTCTGTTGGTGGTAAGTAGTAAGAAAAAGAAAAAGTTGAGTTAAGATGCAATGGGAACTTTTCCCTGAACTTAATTTAACTTTTTGGCAAGGATAGAAAAGCAGTCTGCCTTCTTTTGAGATGTTTTTCGATTTCTCAGCCTTCCTGGTGGTCTCCGGTTCTCACCGTTCTGGGCTGTTTGAGATCAACCAAGGTCAGCAAGGTCCTGTCACCTCTTAAGAACTACTAAATCTGTTTAGAAAGCTCTGGGGAGGGATGTTGGGTTGCCTTAGAAAATGTTATGGTGCGATGATCCTGGCTTGCTCACAAAATTTGCAGGGAATCCAGATATTGTTGGCTGTTCACACAACCTGCCTAACAATGAACCCATATTTGCACAACGGGCTAAGCTCAATTAGTTCTAGTCTTCCTTCCTTCCTTAGTCTGTTGTTTGGACCCATATTCTGGATTCACACGGTGTCTTGAACCTTCAACAAAGCAAACCAGTGGAACTCGCACAGCCCACAAAGCAACAAAACAATCCATCAAGGTTTAAAGTAACCAAGCTTTGCACGGTGTGAAAATACAGCCTCTCAGTCTTTACTTTCACCCAGCTCCGCGTATGGCGCAGGGCTCATGTTCTGTTGTCCGAGACCAAGAGATCAAGCGTTGTTCAAGCCTCTGGCGTGACCCGGCGGCCGGGAGGGGGGGGAAGGCGTCAGAAGCAACAAGACTGCAGTTTTGCAGCTTTCCCTCTGCAGAAGTTGCATTTGATGTTTGTCAGGCTTAAGCAGAGCAGATGAAATTCCATGCTGAGCGAAGAGGCCAGTGACCTTAATAAGGAAGGAACCCCATTGAAATGGGGTGCCAGAGAGAGAATCGGTGCCCCCCCCCATTTCTTTCTCCTCCCTGCAATGCAGCCCTGAATAAAAGTCACTGCCTGCCCCCAGTTTAGAGCTTCCGTGGATTTTATAATTTCTCAGTCTCCTCCTCTGCAATTTTGGACTTGCCTCTTCTCTCTCGGCCTGGAACGCCTTCTTTTCGGATTGCCCTTTCTGGGTGACCGCAGACCTCTTTTATTTTTTAACCCTCGGACCAGGGAGACCACAAGCGGTTTTCAACATCGCTGCACCCTCGTGGCCTCGCCCTGTGAGACAAATCTGCTTCCTTCCCCAGTAACATACCAGCCCTCTTGGGTTTCCTGACAGCTGCTTCCTTTAGACGAGGTGCTGTGTTCACCGGGGCAGGAACTGGTGGGGGAGGAAATGACCTGCCTTGATTTGGGGCGATAAATGCGAGGCATTGCCTTCCTGGCTTTGGCAACAAAACGTCTGTGGGTTCACACAACAGGCTGAAGATTTAAGGGTCTGCATTGCAGCATGTTCAAGCTCAGCTAGTGTGAACCCAGGTGACTTTTGCGCACCCAGCCACCCATGTGCATGGGTTTTAGAAAGTTGGGCAAACCCAGCTGGGTTAGGTTAATGAATGCTTCAGTATATTGAGCAAAGACAGAAAAATGGGTGAGTTCAGGATCCAGATAATGGCAATTGAATCAAATCAAATCAAAATATTTCTTTTGGTCATTGACCAGCATAACATTACTGTACACGGTCAGCCCAACTATTTGATTGGAACAAAATAGTCAAAACAGTTGAAGAGCAGAATAAAACAAAATGTTTATTTCTGCTAATACTATAACTCTTAAGACTAAAAAAGAATTGTTGTTAGTACCGATACCATCACTCTGTAATTCCCATTACATCTGTATTTCTGTCTGTAAACTGGTGGTTAGATCTAAAAGACATAAGCCAAGAAGAAAGACTTAAATCTAAAACGTCCATATTTATGAAGCTGGGGTTGCTTATGGCTAGCTTTTGTGATTTCTATTGCTTGACAAATGGGCAGCCATAAAAATCAAATCAATAACTGAATAGGGTGGGCTTCTACAGCACACTAAGATAAAACTAACCATGATTAGTTATGCCAGTGCCGCTAGTAAAGAAGCAGGATCTTCTGATGACTAGTAATAGCCTTTGGGGCTTGAATTGTAGTAAAACACCTCCCTCTGCTGTTCAAAGAAGTGTGGGGCAGAGAAATTCTCCAGCTTTGCTGTGCATTTCCCCACACCAGTGTTTCTCAACCTGGGCAACTTTAAGATGGGTGGACTTCAACTCCCAGAATTCCCCAGCCAGCATGGAATTCTGGGAGTTGAAGTCCACACATCTTAAAGTTGCCCAGGTTGAAAAACACCGCTTTACACTTTCTTCTTCAATCCAGTAAAATTTATTCTGTTTGCAAGTAAGAATTGGGGCAAATTCTGATAGGTGGACAGTGGTGCCAGCTACCCTTCCAGGCCGTGCTCACCCAAGACGCAAATCAAGCCAGGTCGTGTTGTCCCGACACGCCCAACCAAGCAAAAACTTAGCTGATGCATTTGCATGGCAGGCCGCGCAGGTTGGAGATAACCATGGCTTATTCTTTTGTGGTTTGGCCAGTTTGGTTTCATCCAAAGCCAGAAAATGGGTTATAGCTAGCAACCCAGTTAAATGCTGTTATGTGAATGCTGCTAGCCTGGATCTTGCTTTTTGGAGGGAGCAAAAGCCTCTTTCAGTTTGCATTCAGCTTACCCTATGCTGTTTTTATTTCAGAAATCCAGGAGGAAGCAGGACAGGCTGCGGAAGATGGGATTTTTGATGAGAAGCTATGAGACCGGATCAGCTCAGCGGACTGCCCGGAATCTAAGCATGAGGTTGGGGTTGCAAACGGTTTCTGATTCCCCCCCCCCCCAATTCTCTCTCTCTCTCTCAGTTTGCTCTCACCTGGTTTGAAAGGGGGACTGGACTGGCTCAGGAAGGATCAGCCCATCCCATAATTTTCTGTCCTTCAGAATAATAGGCAGAAGACCTATGTTTGCTGCTGGGAAAGGATGGTGGGAGGGGGCTTTCAGTGGGAGGGGGCTCTTACCCTCCAAGATGCATCTGCCTTGGGGTCATGAAGGCCAGACCGGATCATATAATCACAGAACTGGGAGGGACCTAAGAGGTCATCAAGTCCAACCCCCTGCACACTGCAGGATTCACCGTACCATCCCTGCTAGATGACTATGTTTGAAAACCTCTAGTGAAGGGGAAGAACCCCTTCCATGCTGTTCCACTGATTGGCAGCTCTTCCTGTCAAGAAGTTCTTCCTAATGTCTAACTTGTATCTGCATCCTTGAAGCTTCATCTCAGGGCCCGAGGGCTTGAGCTGGGCTCTTCCCATATGCGCGTGTCCTCCTGAGAAGAACACCTCAAGGTGTTCGGCATCCCAACACCTGCTTCTTCTACTCCAGATTCTGGACCTGAAGCATCAATATTTTGCAGCAGTCAAGACTGCTGCGTTTTAAAAACAAAGAAGTGGGGCTTAAGTACTTCGAAGGAATAAGGAGGAGAACTCCCTCTGGAGTTCGACCTCAACTGCAGAGATGAGGCCAGAGTAGAGTTGTAGAAAAGCAAGGGAAAGGGGGTATCAGGTTTTAGACAGACCCCCAGCCCCTGAAAACGTTACCACAACTGCTGTGTCAGCCCTACAAGCTGGACCAGTCTAAGACACCAGTGCCATGTAGGTCAGGGCTATTTTATACTAACAGCTCTAGTACCAGAACCTTGCAAGTCTGCCTGTGCTTCCCCCTCCCTCCCTTTATTGTTGTGTGAATCAGGGAAGGGGCTGCCTGGGACATTTTCTCAAGTTCTTTTCTTGGCCGGGGCTGACCCTTGCCTTGGTAGCAGCTCTTTCTCCAGTCCTTCAAGGCCATTCCTCATACCCTCTCCATCCTACTCTTAAGACATTACTACTACTCCTCTTATCATTGTTATTGTTATTATTATTATCCCAATAAATATCACAGCCTTAAATGTCTGGATGTTGACTCCAGTATTGGCTAAGGACCTGAGAATCATAGAGGTATTGCCATAAAATGTACAGTTTGCTGTTCCAAATAGGATGGAATCTGCAAAACTTTCAGTGTCCAGGCTAGAAGGTTTTAAAAGTTTAAAATTTCTAAATACAGATAGTCCTTGCTTAACAACCATTTGTTTAGTGATGCTTCGGACTTGAGATGGTGCTGGAAAAACTGACTTAATACCAGTCCTCACACTTAGGACTGTCAAAGCGTCCCCAAGTCACGTGATCACGATCTGAGTACTTGGCAACCGGTTTGCATTTATGACCATCGCAGTGTCCCACGCTCATGTGATCGCCATTTTCTACCTCCTTGGCTGGCTTCTGGCAAGCAAAATCAATGGGGAACCACGTGACTTGCTTAATGACCATGTGGTTTGCGTAACGCCTGTGGAGATTCTCTTAACAACCGTTGCAAAAAAGGTCATAAAATTGGGTCAGCTTTGCTTAATGACCGCTTCACCTAGCAACCAAAATGCCAGTCCCAGTTGTGGTAGTTAAGCAAGGACTACCCTGTATTTTGTGAGTTCTTTTGGTATTATACCAAGAGCTCCTATTGCAATCAGTGCGACAAGTTGGATGGTTTTTTACATCCTTTCGTCGGGGTTTGGGGGCTCTGGAAGACCTACAGCAGTAGACCACAACTGCTGCAGATGTTTTACTGTGCGTTCCAGCAGCACTCCATGGATGAGCACATAACGCATGCGTCTACTGCTGCAGGTTTTCCTGAGCCCCCAAACCTCAAAGGATGTACAAGGGTCTAGGTGACCACTATTCCAATACATCATTTTTCCATCCATAATCTTTCAACCGCCGTTTCTAAAGCACAGTATTTGAATTCCAGTTGTTTTCCACCCATTCAGCTGTCTCCAGGTGTGGCCATATCAAAGGTTCATGCCCCCTTCTTTTCTATAGCAGTCCGGTTTGGCGTATGAAGTTCTAAGCGCCTTCCCGTCTGGAGTTTGAAATCCTACGCAATTTTGATCTCTCCATTTCACATCACCTATCTACCCAGCAAATCTTTCTTATTATGGGAGGAATCACCCTTCCTCTTGACTGCCTTCACACATGGCATCCAACTCTTCAACCCAGGTCAAAAGCACACCATGCCTGCACTCCCAGATAAGAAAACCAGTCTGGTCTAACGGGGTGGATTGACTCACATGACAGACTCAGAGAAGGGCTGGGTCCCCACCACATCTTGAGCCCCAAACTACTCAGCCCCATTGGGGCCTGGACTAGTCTGTTGTGGGAACCCATGAGGGTGGGATGTGTTCCGTTGTGAGGCAGAGGTCCGTGGAAAAGTCAAACGGGAAAAAAAGGGGAAAGGACCACTCTATCTTGTGGCAATCAGTTCCACAGGCTAAGAATGGTCGATTGTAGGTCCTGAATCTCTTACTCTCAGCTTAAGTTCTCCTCTTGTGGTTTGTCTTTGCAGAAACACCTCGTCCTTCTCAGCGGCCACGGCTGGTCTGCCAGCGAGTCCTTGGTTGTACTCCGTCCCCCAAACAAAGTGGGGCGTCTGCTTTTGGGGATGGACCTCTCCCTTTCGAAAGCACTTTGGCAAGGGGAATCGGGAGAGGTTTCTGCCCCTGCCCCTTTTAGAAATGTGTGTATATTTGTATCAAGAACTGGATTCAAAGATGTAATAATAATTATAATAAATTTGACACCTGCTCCGCACGTCCATTCCTCCTTAAATTGCTAACATATTTTGCAAAAGAAGGGTTGAACTGGGGAAGGGAGTACCCGCATCCAGTCTTGATGCTGGATGACTCTGCCCCCTGATGGCTGAAAAATAAGTCTGAAAACTGTTTTTCTTCTGCATGTTTTAAAAATGTCTGTTGTTCTCGGGCTCAGAGAATTGCACTGGGCTAACCCAGACACCTCTTACCAGTGATTCTGCCAGCACACAACCTCCCATTCCCCACTCTGTAATGAATATGAAACATTAATTTGGGAATTACCCAGCTCCCACCATATACTGAACCCAGCCAGTCACTGACTGAGTCAAATCTCCATAACACACAAACCCAGTAACTGGGTCAGTGAGGTTGGGAATCACAGATTCTCCATGCACCTTCTTTAGTTCTTGCACCAAGACTGCATGGTTAACACCAGTGTTTCTCAACCTGAGCCACTTTAAGATGTGTGGACTTCAACTCCCAGAATTCCCCAGACAGTCCACACATCTTAAAGCGGCTCAGGTTGAGATATGCTGCACCAGGCCCTTCCCCATTGGCCAGCTAGACAGCAGTGGGTGTGGCTTGTCCACTGCAGCCAATGAATGTTTGGGTGGTGTCTCCTCTGTGTCACTTCTGTAATGGAGAGGCTTTTTCAGCCGCTCTTTCTCTCCAACTCATTTTCTTGGAGGATTTGTTAGGCAACACAGGGCAATGGATGGGCAGCCTTTCTCAACCTTTGGACCCTGGAGGGACCCTTGAAATATTTTCTGGACCTCCGGGAACCCCTGCCCATTCAGGCTCAAATAGAGGCCAGAAGTTACAAAATTATTATATTCGTTTCATGGGTAGGCCTGTGTATATGTACAAACAGTGTTCTTAAACTAAAAATAAAGAATTAAATTTACCTCTTTAATTTGAAGTTGCCCGAATTTGAAATAATCTTTTAAATAAATTTTGATCTCCCACAGAACCCCCAGTGACCTCTTGCGGAACCCTCGGGTGCCATGGAACCCTGGTTGAGAAACCCTGGTGTAGGGGTTCCCACTACACAAAGTGGATCTAAGTTAACCCTGGATCCACTTTGGGTGAACCCCCTGAGGATTAACGGGCTGATCCAGGATGGAGTGGGGAACTGCAGATTCTTGGGGATGGGGTGAATTTTGAATATATATAGTGTAACCTTATCATTTGTAATTTAACAGGAAGGCCACTGTATTAAGGGCATCCTCATTAATATCATTATGTTATTCATTCTATTCAGTTTTAATTGTGTGCTTTGTGGCTTCGTCCTAGCTCCACCTATTTCTGATTCTGCCTATTCTGGCTTCACCTACTTTTTCTGCCCCCCCGCCCCCCCCCGTAAAGCTGCCTCCTTTAGGGACTGGCTGTAGTGCGTTTGTCGAATACCAAAGCCACCTTCATACAACACATTCAACTCGGTTCCTGGACTAACCCGTGTTCTGGGTTCATGCTGGACATTGAACTGCCCACAGAGTAGTCCTCAAAAAGCTGTTTTCACATGACATGCTAAGCCCCTCCCCCCCAAAACTAACTGAGGTTAATCCTAGCCAAGCTTAATGTGTGAGTGCAATCATAAGGGTCTTACCCTGGTTAGGCATGTTGTGTGAACGCGTCCCCAAGTGGGGTCCTAGGCCCTTCTTCCAAAGTTGCACACCTATTACTAGAAGAGAAAGTACAGATAAAGTGATAGATTCCCCCCCCCACCTCTAATTTTGCTCAAGTCTGGCCGAGGCTGAAAAGGGAGGAGGGAATCGGAAAAAAAACCAGCATTGATTTTCCTTCTCCAAGTGACAGATCTGTTCCCTAATCGCTATTCCTCATGTCAATACTGGTGTCACGGTGTCCTTTGCTCCTGGCAAAGTTCTTGATGCCAAATTTCTCCCTTTTGCCCCTTCCTCAAACTTGCCGCTGTCTTGGCTGGGACGGCAGGAATGAGCTGGAAGCAGAGCTGGTCAGCGCCAAGTGGAAAGTCCTCTGTTTGTGCTCAGAGGATCTTTGGCACCCTCAGCGTTCCTCGGCTGCAACCTGGCTTTGATAAGAGAAAGATGCCCTTTTGTCGCTTTTTTAAAAGGGAAGAATGGGGGCCAAGAGAAGAAAGCCTGTAAGCGGCGATCGAGGACAATGGAACTTCCATGGTGAGGAGCAGTGTACCACAGAAGGCTGAGGACCTAGGAGAAAAGAAGCTGGTTCTTTTGAGGCCAGTGAGGTTGATGTTCTGCTGAACGTAAAGCTCTTAGAGGGGATAGAGAGGGGAAAAGGGAACCATTCATAGGCCACAACTGGATTTGTACCCATCCAGAATTCGGGTTTTTCCATGCTTAGACTCTGTTTTGGACTATCTAAATCAGAATAGACTTTCAGTAATATGCACTGAATTTACGATCTTTTATAATAACTTACCCTGTGTTGACTGTGGGTCTTGTTATTAACGCTCAGCGTAGAGCTTAAAATCAATTCTCAGTCTTTAAAGATAATATATTCAGCTACTCATAATTAACTAAGGTTACATTGGACAGTTATAATCCCTGTGACATTTTAAAATCCCTTGTCTATTCCCAGGCATTTTATTTCTTATTCTTTTTTCATGTTTCTTCTTTAATAGTTAAGTACCTTTTTAAAAAAATGTTTAATAAAAATACAAAAAAATACAAAAAACCAAAGCTATATTTTTAAAAAAAAGCTGGGAAAAGAGAATTACACTATGAAAAATATTGATTAGGGCCTGGATGGCTCCTGTGATAAGCAGGAGGCAGCCTTCAGCAGCCAATATCAACCGGGCCTCTGCTGTTGCCTTTTTACAAGTTAAGTGGATGGGGGGAAAAATTGAAATAAGACATGATTTTTCCAGGGATGTCATCAATGCCTGGCTGCCTGGGAGGCAGAACAGTCTGGACCAGAGTTTCTCAACCTTGGGAACTTTAAGATGGGTGGACTTCAACTCCCAGAATTCCCCAGCCAAGATGATTTGTTGCCCCAAGCGACTGGGGCAAGGACACACGGCAGCTTTCAAACTAGCAAAAGCTGGTTTAATTTGGTGGGTTACCTCTGCTGTCTCCAGCTTTATACGTATGGATTGTGGGACTACAACTCCCAGCAGTCACAGCCATGAGCAAAAAAAGAGGCTGCAAGATCCTATTCATTTATTTAGGCTACAATTGACCAGCTGTTCTTCCTTCCAGTAACTAAGGTTAAAACATAAATCAGTAAAAAGGAATAAATTTCTCACTGGGTCATCCTTGATCACGGTAGTCGTCAATCATCTTGACAGCCTGCCTGCAACTCATGGTTAACTCATGGTTAACCAATCATGGTTTATTATATTATTCTAATTGCCTGGATTGCACAGTTGGCTAAGCCCTAAATTTAATGAAATGTTGTTGCTGTGCTCAGAAAAAAAACAGGCCACAAATCAGCCAAGTTCTGGCTTAATGTGTTAGTTGGTTCACACAACATGTTAAAAAAAAGGCAGCAGTTTGGGCCTAATTTAACATGTCATGTGAACTGAGCCATGGAGACATAAACTGGGTTCATATCACCTGCTAAACAGCCAATATGCTAATTACACTTTCAGCATCTTACATGAAATGAAACTGTTTCAGCCTAAGGAAACTGAGACCTTTTTCACTTCCTTGCAGCTTCAAATTTTCTGGTACAAATGCAGGATGGAAAAAAAAATCAGGAATGGGGAAGAAAAAGGCAAAAGTTATGAAGAATAATTTATCTGTGGCCAAATAATTACGCATGGGTAACTAATGCATAAAACTCAATCAGTGCATTATACAAGGGTGAGAAGTTTGAACTATCTCAGTGCAATTTAAGCTTGGTTGTATTTTTAATAAAAGGGCATATAATACCCATTAAATTGCTCTCCACCTTTTTGTCTCCTCCCAGTAGCCTTTTATTATCTTGAGAACAATGATTGCAACCATTAAAGGCTAAATATTTAAATACACTTTAAATGCCCTTTTTTTTAAAAGGCACTTTACATGCTCTGTAATTAATATACTTCAGGTGGCCATTTGCAGCTTGTGCTCCTGGGTGTGCCCACTTTTGAGTAAAACAGCACGCCGGCATCTGAACGCTGCCACCGTATCTGCTATGAGGTCACCAACTTTAGAGTGGGCTGGGGAGAAAATCTGAAAGGTTCAGACTGAAAATGCAGTGTTTAAGATAAGGCCCCCCACCCAGGCAGCTCAAGAGGTGAGAAATATCTCGGCAAAAGGAAGCCGGGCTTTTTGAAGGGGCTTTTGAATGGGGCAATTGGTCATCCATCTCAGTTGCAGCCACAGGGGTGAATTCTGCAGGCCCCAAAAGGTGACTTCAAAACACAGGCAAGTGGCCAGGAGTGTCTGTAGGCTTTTCTGAAAGTCAAGATGGCAACTGCAACAGTGTGATTGAAGCTCTATGCATGTGTGTTGTGCATAAAAAGCAGGTGGAACTTCAATCACACCGTTGTGGCTGCCATCTTGACTTTTCTGACCTTACTGGGTAGACACGCCTGCTAGGTGCCATAAAATGCAGTCCTGAGGGCCATGTAATTCAACTCTCAGCTTGCCCATCTCTGCAGTAAGTCCTACATACAGGTAGTCCTCGCTTAACAATCAGAATTGGGACCACAATTTCAGTTGCTAAGCGAAGCGGTCATTAAGAGAATCAGACCTGATTTTACGACCTTTTTTGTGCTGGTTGTTAAATGAATCACTGCGGGTATTAAGCAAACCACAAGGTTGTTAAGTGAATCACACAGTTCCCCATTGATTTTGCTTGCCTGAAGCCAGCTAGGAAGGTAGAAAATGGCGATCACGTGACCACGTGACGCTGCAACGGTCATAAATGCGAACCACTTGCCAAGCGCCCAAACCGTGATCATGTGACCATGGGAATGCTGTGGTGATCGTAAGCTTTGCAAGTCGTTTTTTCAGCACCGTCGTAAGTCTGAACTGTCACTAAAGGAACGTTTGTTAAGCGAGGATTCCCTGTAGTGTATCAAAATGGAAGCCATGAAATAGGATGAGGTGGCCAATTTAGGTGGCTTCCAATAAGCCAGCCAGCTGTCTTCAGTGACCCATGGAAATCCACTTCCAGTGCCGAGGCTGAAATAAGGCACATTTGCCTTGTGTTTCTCCCTTGTCTGGCTCTGCGTTTCAGATGACTCTGATTATCCCTGGGCGCTTCTTGAAGATGGAAAGAATGAGTGCCCCTTTCTTGCTTTGAAGCACTGGGCCCACCGGCTTGATGAAGTTGGACCTGGCCTGCTTTTAGCTACATCGACTATTCAAAATAGATAGTTCGTATTCCTTCTTTTGTTGTTTCTTTCCTTCTTTTTGTTTAGTTTGCTACTGCTTTTCCTGGTTGTTTTTTAATACGTTTTTCTTTGGGTTTTTTTCACCCTGTGTTTGTTAAAACTTGTTAGAAGACATACATGTTTGGTGTTATGGTGAAGGTGCTGGCCTAGAAAGCAGGAGGCGGTGCGTTCGAGTCCCGCCTGAGGCACGAAAGCCGGCTGGGGGACTTTGGGCCAGCCCCTCTCCCTCAGCCCAACCCACCTCGCAGGGTTGTTGTTGTGGGGACAATAGGAGGCAGGAGGATTAGGTACGTTTGCCGCCTTGAGTTATATATACAAAAGGCAGGATAAAAATATTATGACAACAACAACAAAACATTTGGAAAAAGTCAACCATACAAAACAGTGTTGGTAATTAATTAATATTATTTTTTTAACTCTTTGGAATGAGGAAAATAGAATTTGCCTTCAAAAGTTTTTGTAAGGAAAAGAGGGTTAGGAACAAAGGGAATTACAACACCAGTCGCCTAGTGACGTCTGCTTTGTGACACTCTGAGCCACCAATCATGGCCACATTTTAACTAGGTTTGTTGTGGGTACTTAGACCATAAGGGTAACTTATGATTCAGTAAGGAGCACCATGGTTTATGGAATTAATCCTAAAAAGTGGGTTCATGGGATAAACAGACGTCTCCAAATATATTTGATCATGCAGCGTTATCAGGAAAAATGTTTGTGCATGCACACACACCCCAGTCCTGCTGTGCTGCCACATTGTGGCGTGTGTGTGTGTGTCTGTGTGTTCGTTCCTGGGAAGGATGTGCGAAGGACGTTGGGAGTGTATGCCCAGAGCACAGATTCCCAGCAGGGTCCCCCAAGGCATGAGGGTCATCCCAGCTGCCCAGCTAAAGCCAGCAGGCGCCTCTTTTGCGCAGCGGCAAGGCATCAGTTCATACTGCGCAGGAGAAGGCAATGGGAACCCCCTCCCGTAATTTACCAAGAATGGATGGAAAATATGAAGGGATGGACGATGGGTCCCTCGGGTCAGATGGCACTCACCATGCTACCGAGGAAGAGCCAAGGCTCTTTCGGAGCACTAATGGTGCTCCTGACCTGGCTAGATTAAAGCCTTCGGGACGCCCGGTTGCTGATGTCGCAGTACCGGAAAAGAAAATCCGAAGCTGCAAAGAGAATTACGGTGGGGACATGGAGCATAAGAACCCCAAGTACGGGAAAATTCAACACAGTGAAAGATGAAATGAAATGACTACAAATGCTCATCTTAGGCATCAGCAAATTGAGATGGACAGGGATTAGACATCTTTAATCAGAATTTCACACAGTTTATTGCTTGGAACATCAAAAACAAGAAGGAACAGTGTTGTTTTTATAGTTAGGAAGGGTACAGCAGGAACACTCCTTGGCTACAATACAATCAGTGATCAAATATTATCAATTAAACTTCATGGACAGCTCTTTAATATGACAATCATCCAAGTTTATGCTTTAACCCCTGATGCAGAAGAAGAGGCAGTTGATGAGTTTTCTGATCAAGTCCAACCTGAAATCGACAGAACGTGCAAGCAAGAAGGGCTGCCTGTGACTGGAGATTGCAACGCCAAAGTTGGAAATATTACGGAGGAAAATGTAGGTGGGACGCACGGGTCAGGAAGCCGAAATGAAGCAGGAGAACAACTTCTCAATTTCTGCCACTCCAGTAATTTATTCATAGCGAGTGTGATGACTGCCTACTCAGTTTACCATTAAATCCGATTCATACGTGTGAAGTAGAAATCTCTTTAATGGAGTGTAGTATGCAGTTCAGAGGTTCCTGCACTTTCCCCAAATTAATCAGTCCAATGAACTCAACCCCTCCCCCTTCTTCGGTATGCAGCCCCCTTTTCGTGCCAGTCCATTCGGTTCTGTGCAGGCGTCTGCAACGGCTCTGCTGGTTGACCTTGGATGCCAGAGATAGTCCAGGTAAGAGGCTTCCTCGCTCCCGGCTTGTCCCCCCGCCACTTCTACTCACTCGCAAGTCTCAACCCGGGTTGATTCCATTCATGCATGCGAGTCGGATCAGATGTCCTGGGAACATTTGATCTGGGAGCCTGACGGCTAGCACTGTCTTCAAACGACTAAAACAGCACCTGCATACATGGACATCACCAGATGGAGTACATAGAAATTAAATTGACTGTATTATTGCTAAAAGGAGGTGGGGAAGCTCAATTACAGCATCAAAGACATGGCCAGGTGCTGACTGCGGAACGGATAATGAGCTGCTCACGTGCAAGCTCCAAGTTAAGCAGGAGGAGGAGGAGGAGGAAAAGCAGGAAAAGGAGAAGGAAGCCAGTCATTCCACAATGTGATCTTAAGCATAAACCCACTATTTTCAAGGAGAACATCAGGAATCGCTTCGGAGTCCTGAACCTCATTGATAGGGAACAGGAGAATTATGGAATGAACCGAAGGACGAATGTGAAAAGGGACTGCCAAAAATGAAGGAAGAGAAGGAAGCAAACCGGATGCCCAAACAAACTCGAAATTGCCGAGAAGAGAAGAGAAGCCAAAGCCAAGAAAGACAAAAATCTCAGAAAGGGACTTCACAAATGGTTTCAGAGAGCCGTCAGAAGAGTTACACCAACATCTGTAAAGACACGGAGGAGGGAAACAGACATGGAAAAACAAGGGAAGTCTTCCAAAGGATCTCTGTACTCGGAAGGAGCTTCCACCCTCGAACTAGTCTTCTAAAGGATGCCAACGGACAGGGAGTAACCAATTCAAAGGAGATCAAACAAAGATGGAAGGCGTACAGGTAGTCCTTGCTTAATGACCCCAACTGGGACCGGAATTTCGGTGGCTAAGGGAAGGGGTCATTAAGTGAATCTGACCTGATTTTACAACCTTTTTTGTGGCAGTCTTTAACTGAATCACTGCAGGCGCTAAGCAAACCACTGGTTGTTGAGCAAATCACGCAGTTCCCCATTGATTTCGCTTGCAAGGAGCCAGCCGGGAAGGTTGAAAATGCCAATAACGTGACCGCGGGATGCTGCAGCAGTTATAAACGAGAGCTGGTTGCCAAACACCCAAATTGTGTTCACATGACTGTGGGGGATGCTGCGATGGTCGTAAGTGTGAGGACCGGTTGTAAGTCATTTTTTTCAACACTGTTGTAAGTCCGAACTGTCACTAAACGAATGGTTGTTAAGCGAGGACTACCTGTATACTGAAACGCTGTACAACAGAGATGTCGACGTTCAAGATAGCTTAGAAGATACTCCCTGTTTAAAAGAACCTTTCGAACTAGGAGGTGAAGTTACATCAGCATTCTGGTCGTTACCACGTTCGAAGCTACAGGAACTGACGCGACACCCACTGAACTTGGGCACACAGCAGAAGAAGAAGGAGAAGAAGGTTCTAACCAAGCTGGGCCAGCAAATTTGGAGAATGACGCCTCGGCCAACCGATTGGAAGAGGTCAACCTACACTCCAGTACTCCAAGAAGAAGACTTAAGAGAGTGAAGTATTGTACAATATCCTTAATTTTACAGGCTAGCAAAATAATGCTTAGGATCATCCAGTGCAGATTAGATTACATGGAAAAAGAGATGCCACAAGAATGGAAATGTATTATGGAAGTCATGCTCATTCCAGTCTGAACTAGAGAGATTGATCTTGACTTACTTATATCTTCGTTGCAGAAAGTCGGAAGTTAGTATGTATGTATGCATTATGTAGTATTTATACCCCTTTTTTGCATTTTCATGCTTTTTAGTTGCTTTTTTCTCTTGTAGTCTACTTTATTTCATTTCTGGTAGTTTTTATGCATTTGTGGAAAAACTCAATAAAGCTTTATTAAAAAAAGAAACAGAGAGGCAGATGTTTAAGCTGGCTTTAGAAAAGGTCAAGGACCACAAGACATCATTGCTGATGCACCCCAGATAACTGTGATGGCCCAAGAATATTGAAAAGAAGTCATGGTGTACTTCATTGATTTCAGAAAGGCCTTTGATTGTGTCAATCACGTCAAGCTGTGGAGCACGCGCAGAAAAATGGGAACTTGGGAACATCTTATGGTGCTCCTGAGAACTTATTTACAGGTCAGGAAGCCATGGGGCAGCCAGAACATGGTGAAACAGACGGGCTCCAAGGCTGTATCCCCTCCCCTTATTTATTCAGCCTATATGCTGAATATATATTGAGGGAAGCTGGGTGGGAAGAAGATAAGCGTGGTTTTGGAACTGGAGGAAGGAACTTCAATAATCCGCACTCTGCTGATAACGCTAGTCAAAAATGCAGAGGATCTGCGAGCTCGAGTCATAAAAATCAAGGGACACGGTGAAAAAATAGGCCTACAATTAAATATAAAGAAGACCAAACTAAGGGTGACAGACAGAACAACCAGCCTTAGAATCGGCAGTGAAGATATCCAAGGGGCGGGTAGCTTCTGCCTCTTAGGATCAACCAGCAACAGTAAAGGAAGAAGCAGTCAAGAAATATGCCGTAGATTAGCATTCAGTGCAGCAGCCATGAAGTCCTTGGAAAAGGATATTCTATACCAGTGTTTCTCAACCTTGGCAGCTTTAAGCTGTGTGGACTTCAACTCCCAGAATTCCCCAGCCCTACTAACATCATCCTGGCAGGCTTGCTGGCAAAGACTTGTTTAAATTTATCTAAGCGTGTTTCTAGATCTGATTTCTGCTGCGAAGATACCCTTGGATCTTTGGATGTTCAGTTTCTGACAAAGGGCTATGCCAGTATTTCTCAACCTTGGCAGCTTTATGATGTGTGGACTTCAACTCCCAGAATTCCCCAGCCAGCAAGACTGCCCAGGGAATTCTGGGCATTGAAGTCCACACATCTTAAAGCTGCCAGCGTTGAGAAACACTGGTCTATACCTACAAAGATCAGAACTGTGCAAGTGATATAGTATGTTCCCTTGACCCTCTATGGAAGTGAAAGTTGGACTTTGAAGAAGCAAAGTCTTTTGAATGTTGGTGTTGGAAAAGTCCCCTGAGAATATCGTGGACAACCAAGAAAACAAACCGATGGATTATCGAACAGATCAACCCAGAGTTCTCCCTCGCAGCACAAATGACCAGGCTCAAAATTATCCCACTTTGGACCTGGCAGCTCTCTGGCGAAGGCTCTGATGCCAGGAAAGATGGAAGGAAAGAAAAAGAGGACCACTCAGTTACAGGAGCAATGGGGCTTGTCCCCCCACACACCACGATGGTTCAATCGTATTGCTTTCTGAATTAATTTTTGAATCATGTGGCCACAAAGCCCGCTGGGTGAAGCAGGTTTGCAAACCTACTGTCAGTTTGGGTGCATCAATGCTAAAAGCAGTAAGACAGCTTTACTCAGCATTCTCAAGGGTCCAGAGCAAAAATGCTCAAGCAGATTGGCCTACAGGTAGTCCTTGACTGACAAACACAATAGGGACTGGAACATTTGTTGTTAAGTGGTGCAGTTGTTAAGCGAGGCATCACATGACTGCACCCGATTTTACGACAGTTTTTTGCAGCAGCCGTTAAATGAGTCATTTGGTTGTTAAGTGAACCACATGGTTCCCCATTGATTTTGCTTGTTGGAAGCTGGCTGGGAAGATCGCAAATGGCGATCACTTGACCCTGGGATGCTGCAACCATCATAAATAGATGTAAGTGTGAGGACCAGTCGTAAGTCACTTTTTTCACTGCCGTCATAACTTTGAATGGTCACTGAATGAATGGTCATAAATCGAGGATTACCTCTATGTGATTTTTTGTTCCTAAAACATCGTGCAGTAAGCCAACAGACTTGCTCTGGAACCAAAGGATTTTCTTGATGGATATCAGGTTTAGCTTAGATGAGATCCTTCCTGCTGGGGTGGTTCATCTAGCAATAAAAGGGGGGTGGGGGGTGGCCAGGCCAGCTGGGACTCTCAGCCATTCTCCTGGAATATCAAGGCTGAGGCCCAATTCCTATGTTTTTCTCCCTTTATTCCAATGAATATCGCTTCCCCCCTCAAATAAGCTTTTATTTGCTAGAGTCAGGGATCAACCAGTTTTATACAGACAACACTTGAAGCAAGGACAGAAGCAGAGGTCTGTTCACAAGCATGAGCTGAATGATGTTTGCTTAGTTACAACCCTTGTTCGGTTAAGAATAAAGAGGGGGAAAATTCAGAATGGTCCACAAGAAAGATCTTACGTGTTGTGCTTGGTTTGATCAATCCTGACACACACACACACATACCCTTGTCCATAAACACAGAAAAATATTGATCTCTATTACATGGCAGCTTCCCTGGCTGCCCAGGTTCCTGGTGTGTCCTTCTAGGGGGAATTTTCCATCCGGCTTCTCCCTTTGGGATTGAATGCAAATGCAGGAAGCCAGAACAAGCAAAGGAGGAGGGCAGCATCCACATATTCACCGCCCCCCAGATGTGCAAACATCTTTCTGTTGCTTTGCAGCCTCCCTGGCTACTTAAAGGGAAGGAAATGTCACTCCTGGGACTCCACAGGGGGAAGCCAAGGAGGCTAGAAACCATGGGAGAGAGGATGATGCAGTGATAGGATGTTAGCCCTTCGAGGTAGGCCAGGTCAGGAAACAGAGCCTATTCACTACTGGAACTCTTATTGCATTGTAGCTATAATAACAGGATACAGGTAGTCCTCGACTTACGACCACAATTGGGACCAGAACGTCCATCGCTAAGTGATGTGGTCGTTAAGTGAGTCGCACCCAATTTTACGACCTTTTTTGCCGCAGACCTTAAGTGAATCACTGCAGTCATTAAGCGAATCCGGCTTCCCCCATTGACTTTGCTTGTCAGAAGCCCTCTGGGAAGGCCGCAAATGGCGATCACGTGACCCCAGGACGCTGCAACCGTTGTAAATACATGCTGGTCGCCAAGCGCCTGACCCCAGTGACACTGCAATGGTCCTAAGTGCGAGGACTGATTGTGAGTCACTTTTTTCAGCGCCGTCATACCTTTGAATGGTCATTAAACGTATGGTCATAAGTCGAGGACTTTTGTTGTTATTTGTTTAGTCGCTTTCGATTCTTCGTGACTTCATGGACCAGCCCACGCCAGAGCGTCCTGTCGGTCATCAACACCCCCAGCTCCCCCAGGGACGAGTCCGTCACCTCTAGAATATCATCCGTCCACCTTGCCCTTGGTCGGCCCCTCTTCCTTTTGCCCTCCACTCTCCCCAGCATCAGCATCCTCTGCAGGGTGTCCTGTCTTCTCATTATGTGGCCAAAGTATTTCAGTTTTGCCTTTAATATCATTCCCTCAAGTGAGCAGTCTGGCTTTATTTCCTGGAGGATGGACTGGTTTGATCTTCTTGCAGTCCAAGGCACCCTCAGAATTGTCCTCCAACACCACAGTTCAAAAGCATCGATCTCCCTTTGCTCAGCCTTCCTTATGGTCCAGCTCTCGCAGCCATATCTTACTACCGGGAACACCATTGCTTTAACTATGCGGACCTTTGTTGTCAGTGTGATGTCTCTGCTCTTAACTATTTTATTGAGATTTGTCATTGCTCTTCTCCCAAGGATTAAGTGTCTTCTGATTTCCTGACTGCAGTCAGCATCTGCAGTAATCTTCGCACCTAGAAATACAAAGTCTTTCACTGCTTCTACATTTTCTCCCTCTATTTGCCAGTTATCAATCAAGCTGGTTGCCATAATCTTGGTTTTTTTGAGGTTTAGCTGCAAGCCAGCTTTTGCACTTTCTTCTTTCACCTTCATCATAAGGCTCCTCAGTTCCTCTTCGCTTTCAGCCATCAAAGTGGTATCATCTGCATATCTGAGATTGTTAATGTTTCTTCCAGCGATTTTAACTCCAGCCTTGGATTCCTCAAGCCCAGCACGTCGCATGACGTGTTCTGCGTACAAGTTGAATAGGTAGGGTGAGAGTAGACAGCCCTGCCATACTCCTTTCCCAATCTCAAACCAGTCCGTTGTTCCGTGGTCTGTTCTTACTGTTGCTACTTGGTTGTTATACAGATTCTTCAGGAGGCAGACAAGATGACTTGGTATCCCCATACCACTAAGAACTTGCCACAATTTGTTATGGTCCACACAGTCAAAGGCTTTAGAATAGTCAATAAAACAGAAATAGATGTTTTTCTGAAACTCCCTGGCCTTTTCCATTATCCAGTGGATATTGGCAATTTGGTCCCTAGTTCCTCTGCCTTTTCTAAACCCAGCTTGTGCATCTGGCAATTCTCGCTCCATGAATTGCTGAAGTCCACCTTGCAGGATCTTGAGCATTACCTTACGAGCATGTGAAATGAGTGCCACTGTTTGATAGTTTGAACATTCTTTAGTGTTTCCCTTTTTTGGTATGGGGATATAAGTTGATTTTTTCCAATCTGATAGCCATTCCTGTGTTTTCCAAATTTGCTGGCATATAGCATGCATTACCTTGACAGCATCATCTTGCAAGATTTTGTTCAGCTGGGATGCCGTTGTTTCCTGCTGCCTTGTTATTAGCAATGCTTCTTAAGGCCCATTCAACCTCACTCTTCAGGATGTCTGGCTCTAGCTCACTGACCACACTGTCAAAGCTATCCCCGATATCGTTATCCTTCCTATACAGGTCTTCCGTATATTCTTGCCACCTCTTCTTGATCTCTTCTTCTTCTGTTAGGTCCTTGCCATCTTTGTTTTTGATCATACGCATTTTGGCCTGGAATTTACCTCCAATGTTTCTAATTTTCTGGAAGAGGTCTCTTGTCCTTCCTATTCTATTGTCTTCTTCCACTTCCGTGCATTGCTTGTTTACAAATAATTCCTTATCTCTTCTGGCTAACCTCTGGAATTTTGCATTTAATTGGGCATATCTTCCCCTATCACTGTTGCCTTTTGCTTTCCTTCTTTCTTGGGCTACTTCTAGTGTCTCAGCAGACAGCCATTTTGCCTTCTTGGTTTTCTCTTTCTTTGGGATGTATTTTGTTGCCGCCTCCTGAACAATCTTGCAAACTTCTGTCCATAGTTCTTCCGGGATCCTATCTACTAAGTCCAGTCCCTTAAATCTATCCTTCACCTCCACTGCATATTCCTTAGGGATATTAGTGAGCTCATATCTAGCTGATCTGTGGGTCTTCCCTAATCCCTTGAGTCTGATCCTAAATTGTGCAAGAAGAAGTTCGTGATCTGAACTACAGTCAGCTCCAGGCCTTGTTTTTACCGACTGTATAGATGTCCGCCACCTTTGGCTGCAAAGGATGTAGTCAATCTGGTTTCGGTGTTGTCCACCTGGTGAAGTCCATGTATAAAGCCGTCTCTTAGGTTGTTGGAAGAGAGTGTTTGTTATGCAGAGTGAGTTGTCTTGGCAAAATTCTATCAGCCTATGTCCTGCTTCGTTTTGTTCTCCCAGGCCAGGCTTACCTGTAATTCCAGGTGTCATTTGACTGCCCACCTTAGCATTCCAGTCTCCCGTGATGAAAATAACATCTCTTTGAGGCGTGTTGTCCAGAAGGTGCTGCAGATCCTCATAGAACTGCTCTACTTCAGCTTCTTCAGCATTTGTGGTTGGGGTGTATATTTGGATCACTGTGATGTTAGATGGCTTGCCCTGAATTCGAATTGAGATCATTCTGTCGTTTTTTGGGTTGTATCCAAGCACTGCTTTAGCCACTTTACTATTAATTATGAAGGCTACTCCATTTCTTCTGTGGTCCTCTTGTCCACAGTAGTAGATCTGGTGGTCATTTGATGTGAAGTGGCCCATTCCAGTCCATTTCAGTTCGCTGACGCCCAGAATGTCTATCTTTAATCTTGACATCTCACCAATAACCACATCCAGTTTTCCCTGGCTCATAGATCTTACATTCCAGGTTCCAATGGTGTGTTGATCCTTAGAACATGGGATTCGCCGTTCACCACCAGCACCGTCGGCCGCTCGCCGTCCTTTCGGCTTTGAGCTAGCTGCGTCATCACGTCTGGGGCTAGTCGAACTCATCCTCGGTTCCTCCCCGGTAGCATTTTGACCATCTTCCGACCTGGGGGTCTCATCTTCCGATGGTATACCGACATCTCTCTGGTTGTACTGATCCATTGAGTTTTCACGGCAAGAATACCGGGGTGGGTTGCCATTCCCTTCGCCGGGGATCGCATTTAGCCTGACTTCTCTGTCACGACCTTCCCGTCTTGGGTGGCCCTTCACGGTTTAGCTCACGGCATCACTGAGGTGCTCAAGCTCCAGCACCACCACCAGGTAACGATCCTTTGCTGAAGAAGTCGAGGACTACCTGTATTGAAAGCCTGGCAGAGTTTTTCTCTCCCTCCTCCTTATACCGAAGAGAATCAAGAGTTTCTTCCTCAGTCCTTCCTGTCTTTCCAGGATGAGTTCAAGTTTTCTTTACAGCTGCCCCACACCTCCTTCAGGCTATCTCCATTCTTCTCTCCACTCTTGCGCATCTCTCAGCCCCAAGGGCCTCCACCCTCCGGCCACAAGCAGAGAATGTGAAAGACCCTTCCCTGCCAAGGAATGGCCGACGCCAAGTCTTTCCTCCAGCTGAGCGAGAATCCCTCCAAAGAAGCAGGGAGGGTGATCAGTGAGTTTGCTCAATGGCCTTAAAGATTGCTTCATTGTCCCACAGCTTGACAGAAAAAGTTATGGGATCCCCCTCCTGTCCCCCAGTCCATGCCCAGCTTGGGGATGAGTCTTTCGGGCCTCCTATTTCTCAGGAAGATCTTCATAGCAGTTTCCACTCAGTTTCCTTCCTGTCTTCCAGATCTGGGAAGTGTGCCTTTCTCAGGAGGGAGAAACTAAGGGCCCTCCTTGCAAATCTTTCCAATTCCACGGTACAGGCAGTCCTTGCTTAATAACCATTTGTTTAGTGACGGTTTGGACTTATGACGGTGCTGAAAAAAATGACGTACAACCAGTCCTCACAACTATGACTGTCACAGTGCCCCCTTGGTCCTGTGATCACAATTCAGGCGCTTGGCAACCGGTTTGCATTTATGACCGTCACAGCATCACGTGGTCACATGATCACCATTTTCGACCTTCCGGCAGGCAAGTAAAATCAATAGGGAACCGCGTGATTTGCTTAACGACTACATGGTTCGCTTAACACCCACGGCAATTCGCTTGACTGCTGCAAAAAAGGTCGTAAAATTGGGTCAGGTTTGCTTAATGACTGCTTCACATAGCAACCAAAATTCTGATCTCAGTTGTGGTTGTTAAGTGAGGACTACCTGTAGAGAGAGGATTTCAGCACTGAAGGCCATGCTCCACAGCAATCAGCCTTGCTAGAGAAGTGAGGGTCCCCCAGTATGGTCTAAAATCTCCAGGGAGGTTATACCTTTTGAGACCTCACCTCCAGGAGAAGGCTTGGCTTGAGTCAGGTGAAGGAACTGGACCAGAGAAGGAATGAGCATGCACAGAGTGCCTTGGGGCCCTTTGGCCAATTAAGGTTTTTAAATCGGCCGATTGTCCAGAGCTAATTTCAAACCCTTCTTTTGGTGAACACTATGAACTGCTTTGCCAGTTGCCCGAGATCATCTCTTCACCCACCAAAAGGCAAAAGGAAATTAGTCCCACTTTCTCTGAGGGCTGCAAAAGGGGGGCTGGTTGGTGTATGCAGCCCCCAGACCCCATTTAAATTTAAAAAACCAGTGCTGTTTCTTTTGTCCTTCCTTCCGACCTCCTCACAGAGCCTTTTCTGAGCTTCCGGGGCAAAGGCACCCATGATTTTTAGAACGATAAATGACTCCGCCCCGGCTCGCTCAGGGCTCCAGCTGGTTGGGAGCTGATCCATCCCCTGACCTTCGCCTGCCTCAGCCTCCCCTTTCCTTTGTGGCAAGCACAGGAAGGTGGGCTTGTGAGTTTGCAGGGCCTCCCCAGGCCTTCTGTAGCTATTGAGTTATTCCCTTGGGGGGGCAGTCAGCAGCGTTGTGCAGCAGGTAGGAAAGGAAGAAGCAACTGGGTGAGAAAAGGAAAGGATGCTACTCCTGGTCGGTATCTGTGACATCCCAGGCGTCCTGCCCTTGCTAATTGTCCTCGCTTCCACCCCATCTGCGCACTGCCTTTATAGTTTACTGAATTATGGGCAGGCTGCTATTCCCCACCTTGCCGTTGCAACATGGGGGTGCTGTTTCACTTGCATCGGGCACGGGAGGAAGTAGCCGCTGCTCTCTTGCCAAAACTCAAGTCCTCTCCCTGGATTGGAACCATCACAGAAACATCTGCAGGCAAAACGGGGGTCACTCAAAAGTTTGCTTTCGTTCCCCAGAAGCACGGCAGGCTGGGCGTCTTCGGCCTGGTGTGATTTAGAAGAAAACCGTGCAAAATGTTTCAAGGTCAGACCAGCCTCACCTGTCTGGATGTGGCCCTTTCTCCAAAGGGGAGATCGCATAGCAAAGTGGCTTCTGTTTTTCTACCTTATTCTGGGGATGCTTGAGAATTTTTCCTGAATTTCTCCTTCCGGAGTTTTCAACCTGGGCCAGTTGGAGAGGGTGGAACCCGGGACTACATTTTTTGAACAACACATCTGTCTATCAGACTTCGCCGGCTGTGAACGCTTTCCATGCTGAAAAAAAGTCCTTTGGGAGATAATTCTTCCTGATTAATTGGAAGTGTGGGAGGCCAGGAAGGCTGCAGAACATCGAAGAAAAGATTCTGCAGTGGAAGGCCATGCATTCTCTCTCACGCACTCACTTGCCACTGAATAAATGCAAGACTCCCATATTTCTGCCCTGAGAACTCCCCCCTCCCAATTGTTTCATACTCTGCCAGGCATTTTAAAAGCCAATTCTCTCTCCTCCAATTGACAGAGAACGGTGGGGGGGGGGGATATTGCAAGAGATATTTTTGGCACAACACTAGCTTGTTCAGAAAACCTAGTTAACTAAATAATGCCCCTGCAGGCTGCAACCTGCCCACCCCCACCCCCGTGGCTGGTCTAGAGTCAGGACCCCCCCCCCGACATTCCAGTCCTTCCTCCTGTTCCTTGCTTTCGTCCAACCCCCCAGTGCACCTCTGCCGTGCACAGCTGGCTTACTGGCAATGATGCTCCTCCTTTCGCTGACCCCCCTCTTCAAAACTGTGCTTGATCTTAATTGCTTTTGCCAGTCAAGGGCAGAAAAGGTCATTTGTGACTCCATTGGATCTTCCCTGGCAACCCTCAGCCCTGGATGCTGGGGGGCTGCTAAGCAACGCTGGCTGAGGTTCACTCCAACCAGACCAGAGGTCCTGGCACCGCCGTGCCCCGTGGTTATTCCTGTGCCTGGAGGCTGGGAAGTGGGGTGGGGTGGTAAGCAGTGGAGGGGGAGAGAAATTAATTCAATTTGCCTCTGAAGAAGTGCTGGTTCAGACTCTGCCTGTTCCAAATTTGGCTCAGACCCTTTTCCTTTTTTAAAAGATATTTTTTATTATTAGAGTATGTACAGATAGTCCTCACTTAACGATCACAATTGGGACTGGAATTTCAGTTGCTAAGTGAAGTGGCCATTAAGTGAATCCAATCCATTTTATGACCTTTTTTGCAGTGGTCATTAAGTGAATCACCAAGGTTCCCCATTGATTTTGCTTGCCAGAAGCTGGCTGGGAAGGTCAAAAATGGTGATCACATGACCACAGGATGCTGCGACGGCCATAAATGCAAACTGGTTGCCAAGCACCCAAATCGTGATCATGTGACTGTGGGGACACTGTGATGGCCATAAGTGTGAGGACCAGTCGTAAGTCGGTTTTTCCAGCACCGTCATAAGTCCCAACCGTCACTAAATGAATGGTCATTAAGCAAGGACTACCTGTAGTGTGATTCAGTGGGGAAGTCTATGTGAGATAGTGACAATAGAATAAAATAAAGTGATACAGCTACTAAGCATAAATAAAAACATTGTGGGAAAACTTTTTAGTGACTGATTCACCCCTGTTCTTCTGTTTTTTTCCCCAACCGCTGACCTAGAGTTTATACTTTATGCTGAACATTGAAGATTATTGCTGGTGTCTATTTAAGTCCTTTCATCTATTACCATACATACGTGCAGATAAGCTGAGAATTTTAGGTGCCAAAATGCCCCTCCAAAATAGGGGTCTGCTTATCTGCGGATAGGCTTATTCGCAAGTATATACAGTAATGCTATTTTAAAGTACCCATATTTCCTGTATTTACTTGCAGATAAGCCCATCTGCAGATAAGCTGACCCTCAAATTTTTAACCCAAATGCCATGAAAAATGCAGGTCGGCTTGTTCACAGGTGGCACATTTTTCATGGCCTTTGAGTTAAAAATTTGAAGGTCAGCTTATCTGCAGATGGGCTTATACGTGAGTATATACGGTATTTTTAATCGGTCTCATCCTGTACATTTTTCCTAGAACCCATATTCCAAAGGTCTAAATTTGCCCTTCGGTGTCATGTGTAGGACCCATTAGGAAGGACCCATTCTTGCTTCAATTTGGTTAGACTTCAATTATGGATATTTACTATCAATTTTGTCACTGCTGTACATTTGCCAAGTTTGGCCTTGCAATCCGATAGCATTGGCAAGGTTCCTCTTCTGCAAAAGCACGCCAGATCTGTTCAGCACATCCCTTAGTAAATTGTGATTTTTTTCATGTATGTTTTCTGGGATTATACTTAATAAAAATATTTGTGGTTTCAGTTCCGATTTTATTTTTAGAATTTTCTGAATATTTTGAGGTATTTCTTTCTAGTACTTTTGAGTTTCTTTTTACACAACTACCACATACAATAAAATGGGCCCTTTTCCAAGGATTGGACGACGCTTGTCTCATTTTTGAAAGATAAAGTAGGAAACTATCCCTTGCATCAGGCTCCACTCCTGATAATTTGATGGATGCGACTGCATCGTTTTATTTATTTATACAATTTATGTAGCTAACAATAAAAGACTTTTCCTTGGCAACAATATTTTACTTATTTATACCATTTTGAGGCTGCCGGACAACTTCAAAAAGACTCTGGGAGGCTTACAATTTTTTTAAAAAAAACACCATAGTATGAAACAGGGTTTTGACTCAAGCTTCCTGCCCTGGGAATGCCTGGTGGTGTCCCATCCAAGGAGCACCAGCTTTGCACCTTGCTTAGTTTTTAAAGTTCAGCCAAGCTCAGTTAGAGGCTGCTGTTGCTAGGATTTGAAAAGTGTGCTGGGGAGAACATATAACATTGAAAAAGGCAATTAACTTAATGAAGGATGTACACATCTGGAAGTGATTTTTTTAAAAACACCCTCAGTTTCAAGGGGCTGGGGGCTGTTTAGGGCAAGAGTGTAGAGCTGAATGTGAGGATCCAACTCAGCACTAGGAGCTGCAAATGCATTCTGGCCCACGATAGCAAGTCATGGGAACCGTGTCTGCACAGCTACAGGTAGTCCTTGACTTATAACCGTTCATTAGTGACCGTTCGAAGTTATGACAGCGCTGAGAAAAGTGACTTAGGACTGGTCCTCGCACTTACGAACATCGCAGTGTCCCTGTGGTCACATGATCAAAATTCAGGGACTTGGCAACCAGCTCGCACTTATGGCGACTGCAGCATTCTGGGGTCAAGTGATTGCCATTTGCAAACTTCCCAGCTGGCTTCCGACAAGCAAAGTCAATGGGGGAAGCCAGATTTGCTTAATGACTGCGGTGATTCACTAAATGACCATGGCACAAAAGGTAGTAAAATCAGGCATGACTCACTTAACAACCACCTCGCTTAGCAACGGAAGTCCCAGTCCCAATTGTGGTCGTAAGTCGAGAACTACCAGTACTTTTTATTTTCCTTAAGAGAGTTAGGTCAATCCAAGATTCAAACCAGTTGTCATTTTTTTTCTCCTCTGACACTCAGATCACAACAACCCTGTAAAGTAGAGTAGGCTGGGAAAGAAAATGGGGGTGGGGGGCTGATTCAAAGATGAACTGGTGAGATGGGAGCTAACTCTTCCCCGAAAATGCCCACTTTTCCTCCTCCGTCCCTGGCAAATTTCCTTCTCTGCTGCATGCCTTCACTTTACCTCCCTACGGAAAGCGTGCCGGTTGGTTCCCTTTCTCAAAATTTAAAAAGTTCCAAAGAAATTAATTTCCCCCTAGTGAAAGACCAAGTTGGCTTTTGTTCTTGTTTTACGTTAATGAATCCAGGAGGTTGACTTCCTGATTAAAAATAGCATATTTTAAACCACATTTACCCTGACTTAAAGTAGAGTCTTGATTGATCTGCAGCATGGGTTAATTTCAAGTCCCATAATCCCCAGTGGAGTGTGGAAAAGGCCAGCAAACTTGAAAGCCTCATTATCCCTGCTCTGAAATGGCGAACCTCTTTCTGGAGAGGAAAGAAGTAATCCGCTGACTGCAATGAACAAAAGGCATTTTGGAAAAGAACGGAGGAGAACGTCTGTGCGCTTTCAGCCAGTGGCCGAAAAGCTGATCCTCCTAAATCATGAGGACTAGGAGCAGGGAGAGAAATTAGACTGCAGGAGGGGGTGGGGCAGGGTAGCAAACAAGCTTTTGGCCATATTAGCTGTTTTTATAGGGGGAATGGAGAGTTTTGAATAAGGCAGTGTTTCTCAACCTCAGCAACTTTAAGATGCTGGCTGGGGAATTCTGGGAGCTGAAGTCCACCCATCTTAAAGTTGCTGAGGTTGAGAAACCCTGGAGTAAGGGGAGGCCCATCTCTCACACTTGCACAATTTCATGGACCACCAGGAGGCAGTACGTGATCAGCTTCATCCTTTTTTTTTTTTGTGCCTTCGAATCAGGGTTGACTCCTGGTGACTGCCTGGACTAGTCCCTGCAGTTTTCTTGGCAAGATTTTTTGGAAGTGCTTTGCCCTTGCCTGCTTCCCAGGGCTGAGAGAGAGTGGCTGGCCCAAGGTCACCCAGCTGGCTTTGTGCCCAAGGTGGGACTGGAACTCCCGGTCTCCTGGTTTCTAGCCTGGTGCCTTAACCACTACACCAAACTGGCTCTCTAGTTTAGCCTTGAATTTGTGCAAATCCAGAAGATGGGTTTAATTCAGTAGCCAAGCGCAGTGTATTGTGTGACCAGCATTGTTGTGTATTTCCCATCCCAAAGTGATGGAAAAGTGAGGTGGAGTAAGCACGGCTGAAGTTTTGGGAGGCTGAGGAAGGGAAAGGGGTTCACCTCTGCTCCAGTTGGCCACATTCACCCAGTAGAAATAAACCAAGATTAACTCTAACCAAGCTTAGCCTTTTCTGTGAATGCAGCCACTACGTCTTTCCCAAAGGTTTGCACAAACCCAGCCTCTGTTTCCTCCCACGTGAGTGGAGCAGATGGTGCATGATGATCCAGCGACAAGGACGAGGCACCCTGCACATGCTCAGGAGCACCACTGCTACCTTTCTTTCCGCATCACTTTGGCAAGGGTGGGTGCGCTGGCCTGGCTGAAATCCCACAGGATTTCTTAAATGGAGGGTGAAGATTGGGGGCCCTTTTCCTCCCCTCCCCTGTGTGCCAGCCCCTGCCTTTCGTGGTTTGCACACAAAAGAGCATCCTGGTTTGCTCAGGGCAGACAACCAGGGCCACTGCCAGCAGCAGATGGAAGTAAATTCAGACTGCTGGGTCAAACTAGCCTTTCGAGGTCGAACTATGGATTTCCCTTCAAAGCTGAGCAAGCTGCCAGCGTCTTCTCGGAGAGGGAATCAGTTTGAAGCAGCAAAGCAACCCCGCTGGTGGGATAAACAGAGAGCTGTTTATCTGGGCATGAACGGAGGGCTGTCCTTCCCTCCCCCGTGACGGAAGAGCAGGGGAGTGATGCCCAGCCGACTTCTCGGTCAGTCTTCTTGCCTAGGCCCTCATCTCCTGGAGCAAGGGGGAATACCCTCTGTGCATGCTCAGAGGCTCTCTGCTCTTGAGAGTTGCTTCAGGGGCCTCTAGCCTTTGAAAAACCTTCAGCGTATTCTCCTTCCAGGTGAGTCTGTGCAAAATGGTTAACCTGGTTACTGCACTGCTGTAACCCTTTCAGGGGATTGCATGGAGTAGACAGGCTCTATTTGCGGGCCCCAAGCCAGAAAGGAGCCCCCAAACCATCCTCTGACCTTGGTTAAAACTAACCGAGCTTAGCGTGTTGTGGGAAGGAAGCTGCTTGGTCTCTCATGGGTTCTGCATATTGTGGGAATGCAGCCTTTGAAGTGAGGTGTATCAAAATGACCCAACGGTGCCCCATTTCTGGCCTAACGTTTGGGGGAGGGATTAAAACAAGTCACTGAATAGCTTTGATTGTATTTATTGTTGTTGTTGTTGTTTAAATTTATTATGGCCACCCACTCTATTTAATTTAATTGTATCTGAAGTCCATTTTCCAGCAACCAGAAAGATTTATTTACATTTTTTAGGAAACTAACACCCTTCCCCCGTAAAGACTGTCGCTGCCCTAAACTCCCTCCATTCAAAATGTGGTTCTTTCCAGCTTTTGTCTTTCTAGCCAGGATTTTAGGTTACCAGGAGAACTGTCCAGCAGTGTAAATTAGCAATTGCTGTTTTGACTTCAGTTGCGCAACAGTGTAGTTGCTGGGACAGCTCCCAGCTGGATTCAGACAACCTGCTAGACTAGGCTAAAAGTAGGTCAGCTGCTGGATAGGATTCCTCCACTTGTTCTACCTGTGGTGTGAACCAGACCATTTGATTAAGCCAGGTTGCGGTTTTGTGGGGGTGTCCCCTGCAAGGCAAGCACAACATTGGGTTTTCTTAATCCAGGTTTAGGGTTAAACAGGTTGTGTGAACCCAACCCACATCTTCTTGAGCT
Organism: Candoia aspera; assembly: GCF_035149785.1. Lineage (NCBI taxonomy): Eukaryota > Metazoa > Chordata > Lepidosauria > Squamata > Candoiidae > Candoia > Candoia aspera. The sequence goes on from NC_086169.1 coordinate 7,615,645, forward strand.
GTCCTCAGGGCAGGAAGGGTTAGGGTTAGGTTAGGCTTCGAATGCAACTCTTTCAAAAAAATTAAGCCCAGTTTTCCCACCACCGTAAGCTATATCCAGAAAAAAACTTAAGTTGAAAAGATGCAGAAGGCATCTCAACCAAGTGTCTGGTGCAAAATTCCAGGTGTGTACTTCTATCCGATGGCCTCAAAGTGGACTCTTTTTCCCATTTCCTGCTTGATGTCATTTGCTCTATAGGTAGTCTTCGCTTAACAACTGGGACTGGAATTTAGGTCGCTAAGTGATGCGGTTGTTAAGCGAGGACTACCTGGTACATCAAAATGAGTGAATGGGGCTTGGTTTGATGTAGCACTGCAGAACACTCAAAATAGTGGGAAAGTTGTACGTAATGTTTATTATGGCCAAAAGACCTGGCTAGCAAGGGACAGATATCATCAGAAGTTTTGGCCTAAGATGAAACAGTTTGGCAGGTACAATAAGTTGATAGATAATGCATAAAATATTTAAAAACTCAAACGGATTGTTAGTAAATACTTTATTTTTAGAGCCGTAGTAAGCATTTGGCTATTGCCACTGTAATTTTGGGATTATAGTGGGAGTGAAATTTTAAAAAGATTGAAAAGGACGTTGCTTCTCTAAGTCACTGTTCAGTCAAGAAATCTGATCCTGAGAATGTAAAGAATTGGGGTCTCTCCTCACAAGTAGACTGCAGGCAAATGAACCTTAACATTAGTCCGACTCAACCAACCCTTCCCCCGCAAGTAGTCTTGCAGGTCCCATGTTCGTTAGGATTACAGTGGCTGCATCCACACAATCCACTTAACCTGATTACCAAATGCATCCATTTTTCTGAGTTTGCATAATCCGTTAGATCCTAACTATCCCAGCATCTGAGTTTGCAGAGCTTGCTAAAAGATGAGAAAAAGATCAATCCAGTCAAAATTAACTAAATTTACCAGACTTTGCAACACGTCAGTATCTCTTAATCTGATCTGGTGAATGTGGTTGTGTGAACGCGGTCTGTGGATCTTTCTTTGATTATGAATTTTTTGTTTCAGTTGGTTCTTTTCCTAAAAACACTCTGATGGGATTTTGCACTGCTCACTTTGTTCCCAAGATTGTTTCCTGTGCCTTTAAATGATGCTTCATGATTTACTTTTTAAGTTGCTGGGAAGGACATTTTCCCTGAAAAATGGAATATAAATTGCCCACGCAAACTAGGTTATCATCCACCCCTTGTTTCTTTTAATGCTGTACATTGAGTTTTCGGCACAGAGCTGCATTGTAGCCTGCATGCAGATCATGGTTCTGCCCGCTTGCAAAGAGGCAAAGTTTGAACATGTTGGTTTAGAAACGAGCAGATTCAGGAGAAAGGAGAGAACAGAGCATTAGGATGGGGTGTCCTTAAAAGCTGAAGCGATGTTTCTGGTGGAAGAAAAGTGAGGCGCTGGTGCTTCACATCATAAATCAAAGTGGAGCTCAGTTCATATGTGAAAATGCCCTCTGCTTTTAGGCAGGGAATCTGGTTCTCTGCTAAACATAAAACAGTGTGTCAGCTAACCGAGATGTGGGAGGCCTCGTCTGCAGGCAGGTGAAATTTCGTTCTTTAGAGATAATACGCAAGGCCTTGGCAGGGGGAAGACTGGAACTGAGGTGAATCCAGCTTGGTGCACAACCCTTCGATTCTTTCCTGAATCTAGAGGAGGAATTATTTATGGCTGTGTGAATCACGGACCACGTCCCTCTCCGCTGTGGCTGGGGAATCCATTACCTGTGCATTTTGATTTATCAATTCACTGGCTCCAGGAAAATATTTTAAGCCTGGGTTTCTCTTTATTAACTTGTAATGGGAGAGTGAACGATGCAAAATAAAGGGTGTTCTGCTGCATGACTCAGACTGGGTGCACTGGGATGATGCGCTTAAGGAGAGCAGGAAAGGTGGTTACATTTGCACTTGCTAACCTTGGTTTTGGGGAGCTTAGCGTATTGTGTGAAAGGCTGTTAGTTTATAGGTTAGTGTATCGCGTGAACCTAGAAAATGGGTTCATTCAGTACACAGTTAAGTTTAGTGAATGCAGCTTAAGAGTTGAATGCATTAGAGGCAGGGGTTGTACATACAGCAAAAATTCAATTTAAGAGACCATTTTTAAGGACGGAGTGTCTGTTAAATCTGAATATGCACATTATATATTATATATGAGATATGAGATATATAATATATATATATATATCTCCATTCAGTTGTGTCCAATTCTTGGAGACTGCCTGGATGAGTCCCTGCAGTTGTTTTGGCAAGATTTTTCAGAAGTGGTTTGCCATTGCCTCCTTCCCGGGGCTGAGAGAAAGTGACTGGCCCAAGGTCACCCAGCTGGCTTTGTGCCTAAGGCGGGACTTGAACTCACAGTCTCCTGTTTCTAGCCCAGTGCCTTAACCACGACAACAAACTGGCTGTCTTGATATAATTTACTTACTTTTAAATATATGGTACATACATTTACATATATGGATGGGCAGTGATAGAAATTTGAAAAACAAATAAATAAAAATATTTCTGTAATACGTAAAATTATTTAAATCTCACATAAATTACTTCAATTTTACATAAAGTATATCAGTGTATGTCAAAGAATTTAAATTTCTTCCGACTTACTCACCAAATGATGGGCTTTCCTGATCCCTGGGGGCAAAATCCGACATCAGATTTGGTCTGTTACATCCAAAGTCTGCTAAATGGGATTTATAAAACTGAAGCTTTAGTGAACTTTATTTCTTGAAAACATTAACAATATTTATAGATACTGCTGCTCTTGGGGATATTTTGTTCTAGACCAGATTTCTAGATTTAAGAAATCGATGGTGCAATAAAAGTTCAGTCTGTGCATCTCTGGTTAAAGAAGCTATGACATTAATCCAATATGTCTGGAAAAAGTTATACCAGAGAAATCTGGCATCCATCCATCCATCCATCCATCCATCCATCCATCCATTTTATAAGGTTGCCCAATTCTATAATTTCATTGGGCATTTGCAATGACCTCTATTGCTGCCAGGGTTCACACAACATGTGTACCCTGGTTACAGACTTAATCCATGTTGTAGTTTTCACAATCCGTTGGACTAACTGGATCTACCCCTTACGTCACAAAACTTCCAACCCAGGTTAAATTGACCCAAGTTTGTAGCTGTGCGAATGCAGCACTTCAGATTTTTTGTTGACTGGGTTAAGCATGTTGTGTGCATAAAGCTGCTGGCTGAGAAAACCAAAGGCTCTGTTCCTCGGCAGGGTGGAAGCAGGAAGCCGATCTGCTTCTGGCCAACTGCATCCTGCTCTGAGTGTGGGGTGGGACTAGATGACCTCCAGGGCCCCTTCTGGCCGATTGATACAAGACTACATTTCTGAAGGCAGCAAAAGCATTCAGTGTGGGAAGCACCAGTTCTAGCAGCAGAAGGGGGGAGGCGGGCATTTCCCAACCCACGACACCCTTCCCGTCTGTTCTCAGCCATCTGCCTGACAAAAGTCTGTCTTGTGAATGGAAATGCCTTCCCTATCTGGAGGAAAGAGCTATGGTATATATGTGGCCTTTGGGGGAGCTTAGGCAGAAATGTGGGGGAAGAAAGCATTCTGGCATTAGGCACTCTCTGGAAGCCAGGGCCAGGGCCCGAGTGAGAAATATTCTGAATTTTGATGAGCAAAAGCACTCAGATAATTGGGATATAGGAACCTGCAGCTTATTTTTCATGACTCCTGGTTATTTATGAGTTGGCATTTGTTATTGCCTACTAATGGGCTGCTTTCCCAGCGAAGGGGGGCCGAGGGACCTGAGCTCCCATCTTGGTTTCAAGCAAGGGGACCCAGGATGGGGTGGGAAAATATTCACCTGCAGGACAAGGGGGTGGACTTGAACTTGGCTCCGGCAGACGCCGAGCTGGCATCTTCTTGGTTGCTCTTTTTCCCCAAGAAGGCATTGGCGGCAAGCAGGAAGAGAAAATCTGCATTTCTACACCCACACCCCCGTTTCAGTTGGCCAATAAAAATGGGCTTTTGCAGTTTCATTCGGATGAGAAGAAGAACGTTGGCGAGATCCTGTTCATTTGGGGACGGTGAGATTAGGCAGCTCTTTAGCAATCGGGGCCAGAGGCTGGGGCTGTGGGGCAGGGTGGGTGGCTGCCCCACCTTTCCTGGCCAAAAATCAGAAGCCTAATAGCACCTTTTCCAACTAATGCATTTTATTAAAAGGCAGAAGCTTTCAGGAACTGGTTTGTTTCATCAGATGCCCAGAGTGCTCAACGGATGCAGGATTCTCCTTTCCTTGCACACCTGACTCTCTGATGCTCTGTAGCCTCCTGCCCCCGCCCCCCCACAAAACCCCCGCAATCTATTCCAAAGGAAAGAATTTGTCCCCTGTAAGATACATGCAGAAGATTGGAAATTGGGAAGCAAATGGAAAATGTGCTCCAGGAAACCACATCCCAAGCCGTTGCCTTGCCTGCAACAAATCGGTTGCCACAAAAATACAGGAAATTAGAAGGCGCCTTTCCAACCCTCTCAAGCAGTGTTTCTCAACCTTGGCAGCTTCAAGCTATGTGGACTTCAACTCCCAGAATTCCCCAGCCAGCCACACAGTTTGAAGCTGCCAAGGTTGAGAAACACTGCTCCCAAGAATAAAATGGAAAAACAGATATCACAAATATTGGTTGATAACATAAACATCTTATTGCTAATATATAAGGAACACTACCAGTTTAAATATCAATATGATCTAAAGTGAGAGGAACATCTTGGGAAAAGTGTTCATCTTAACCATCAAAAAATCATCCAGACTCTCTCATTCATTACTATATACCTTTACTTAATATAAAGAACTTTCTCCATCTTTTCTTTCCTAGGAACCCCAATTTCTTTCACAAATTTAACCCAGGTTCTTCTTCTTCAAGCTCCACAGAACAATCTTATCCAAGTCTCTTTCTGACTCCAAGCCTCTAATTTCCATTTTATTCTTTAAAAATCCTACTTAGTCCTTTAAATATTAGGCATCACTGTCAATTTTTTCCAAGGGAGCTCTTTAGATCGATGGCTCAGAATTTAGCTTTTTAGATATCTGTGTTCCTCTTCCTCCTGATAAACATGTTTTCTTTTTTCAGTGCTACTGTAGTCTAATTCTTCAAAAACCAGATGCTATCCACACACCAACTTCTCCAGGCTTCACCAAACTGGTACCTTTCCGGTGGGTTAGACTACAATTACCACCTTCCCCTGCCCACACAGGTGTACAGAAGAGGCAGAAAATGTATTTGGCTGAGACAAAGAAATGATGGGGCCTACTTGTGCTCACCACAGTATGGCACACCATGTTTTTTAAAAATCTATTTTATTACATGTTATAGTTAAGGTTACCAAATAAATAGATAAATAAATAGAATACAGAAATACAAAAGGTCAACAGTGAAGCAAGGAATGAAATATTAAGAACAGTTAATGAACTACAAAAAAACAAAACAAAAAACCCGAAACAGAACAAAAATAGGGGGAAAAAGCCCTTGATATACATACATACATAGGTAAAGGTAAAGGTTTCCCTTGACATTAAGTCCAGTCGTGTCCGACTCTAGGGGGCGGTGCTCATCTCCGTTTCAAAGCCGAAGAGCCGGCGTTTGTCCAAAGACACTTCCTCCGTGGTCATGTGGCCGGCATGACTACACGGAACGCCGTTACCTGCCCGCCAAAGTGGTACCTATTAATCTACTCACATTTGCATGTTTTCGAACTGCTAGGTTGGCAGGAGCTGGGATTAGCAACGGGAGCTCACCCTGTCACGCGGATTGAACCACCGACCTTCCGATCGGCAAGCTCGGCAGCTCAGCGGTTTGACCTGCAGCGCCTCCGCATCCCCACATACATACATACATATATATTAAAAATCTTGGTCAGATTATTATTTTTAATCAATGAGGAGGAGGAGAATAAACTACGATTGCTTTTTAAAATATATATTTAAAACAGGCTTCAAATCTGGATTAAAATGAATCCTAATCCTAAATTAAGAGAGCTTCACACAACGTGTTTAACTTGGTTCCTGGATTAAAACATTTCCCTCATTTGAGCAAGGCAAGAAGATAGCCCAACAGGCTGGATTTGCACAGCACCACAAAAAAATCCCCAATCAGGGTTATGCCTGAATTGATGGGGTGACATACCAAAGAAAAGATTTCACCAAAGGGAGAGGGGAAAAATTCAGGGTTCTGGTGCCAGGGAGATGTCAGACCGGGTTATCCCCAATAACCCCCAAACCTTTATTGTGCGATGATCGTATCATGTCCTGATATGATATACGGTTATTATACATTACTATATAATAGAGAATCTGGTTGGGGTATCATCCAATAACCCAGCCAACTTTATTGCATGATTATCATATCATCATATCGTATATTATATCATATCCTGATTATATGCTATTATATGATACTGTTATTATATATAATTCTATAATAAAGAATCTGGTTGGGGTATCATCCAATAATGCAGCAAGCTTTATTGCATGATTATCAGGTATAAGGACTATATTATGTAATCATTGAATTGAATTGAATTGAATTGATTAAACTTATCTGCCACCCGACTCTCAACGGCTCTGGGCGGCTCAGAACAATTGAACAAAGAAACTACAATCGGATCAATAAAACCGAAAAGGCTGGGGGGAGATCCAGGCCTTCTCTGCTCTTCTGAACGACGGCAGGGAGGGGCCATACGGATCTGGGGGGGGAGCCTCGTTCCAGAGGGCAGGTGCTCTTCCGGGGTCCCAGCAGGGGGCACTGTTTAATCAATGGAGCCCGGAGCGCGCCAACCCTGCCAGGTTGAACTGGTTGGGCAGATACTATGGGAGACAGGTGGTCCCTCGTGCCACCAGGCCCGGTGCCATGTAGGGCTTTCTAGGCAACAACCAGCACCTTGAATTGCACCCAGAAACAAACCGGCAACCAGCGCAGCTTGCAAAGCAGAGGTGTTGCATGGGCGTGTCGAGGCGTGCCCATCACTGCCTGAGTCACCGCATCCTGGACCAGTTGAAGCTTCCAGGTGGTCTTCAAGGGAATCCCCATGTAGAGCGTTTTGCAGGAGTCAAGCCGCCAGGTGACTAGGGCATGCGGGACTGTCTGAAGCCCCCCACCACTCTAGGAAGGGGTGCAGCTGGCACACCAGATGGAGTTGGGCCAAAGCCTTCCCAGCCACAGCCGACACCTGCTGTTCAGGCAGGGGCTGAGTCCAGGAAGACCCCAGACTATGTGCCAACCTTGAAGGGGGAAGTGCAGCCCCATCCAAGGTCAAGGTTGGCATATCCCCAGATCTGGGTGGCCCAAACCCCACTGCCACTTGGTCTTGGGAGGACTGAGTCAGAGACGGGGCCTCCCCATCCAGACTTGCCCAGCCTCCGGGCCCTGGGACAGGAATTGACAGCCTCACTGGGCTGGCCCAGGGCCGACAGGCAGAGTTGGCTATCATCAGCACACGGATGATACTGGGCGCCAAACTGGCTGATATAATGAAGAAAATTATTGGGCTTTTATCCAGGACCCCCGTTGGGTGTGACGATGGCTCCGTATAGACGGTCCATACAGGAACTTTCTCCCAACCTGACGCTCATCAGATGTGTTGGGACTACGACCCCCAGAATCCACTGCCAGCATTGGAGTTGTAATCTCAGCCAGCCTGGCAGGGGCTGACGTTAAGAAAGCCGTCTGAACTCTTTGCAGGCGCCCGTTCCGGGCCTCCAGGCCGTTCCACATTTTTCCTTTTGACAAGCTTTTGATCTTTAATCATTTTAGCAGAGACTAGATTACAAATCTCATTTCTGCAAATGGCTAGATTGGATTATGGGATAAATCACATGCGTGTTTCCGTTTTTATTGAGCTGGGTTATCTTAGGAACTGAATGCACTCCACTCCGTTCAGCTGCGCACTGACACGCAGGGAAAAGTGGGCGAGGCCATTCGGAGAAGCAGTTGCTTTTCATTTGAAGTGTTAAAGATGGCCTCAGGGAAGTGGATAAGAATTGATTTTATAGCCCGCGATCAAGGAAGACACTGTTTTTTTTCAGTCCTGGGAATAGAGCCAGAGCCAGTGAGGACCAGCCTAGCCATGCTTGCAGGGATCTTATTTTTCACCTTTGACTTTGTCCTCTGCTCTGGGGTAATTCACAGTCTGGACTGACTCTATTAGCAGGGGAAGAACGGATGTGGACCCCCTGGACTGGATTAGGATCACGTCAGCAGGACGAGGCCCATCCTGCGGCCAACATTTACTTTTAAAGCAAAAACATGTGACCAGTTGTGCTCTTCCAGTGGGGAAGGGCTGGGGACCCTTCTGGGGACCCCACTCCAGGTGTTGTCTGAACCCAGCCGGCTGGGCCAGTGGATGCTTCTTTGTATTGCCAAACCTCCAAACTGGGTTTGTTTTAGTGAGCCCAACATGATGTGGGGCCCCAGCTGTGCCAGGCTGCAAGGAGTGTTGAGACCCCATTGCTAAATCCCACAAGGTTTTCCTTTCGTAGTAGAAGAGAGCCAGTTTGGTCTAGTGGTCAACGTGCTGGGCTAGAAACCAGGAGGCTGAGTTCGAGTCCCACCTTAGGCCTGAAAGCCGGCCGGGTGACCTTGGGCCAGTCCCTCTCTCTCAGCCCAACCCACCTCACAGGGTTGTTGTTGTGGGGAAAATAGGAGGAGGAAGGAGTATCAGGTATGTTCGCTGCCTTGGGTTATTTATATAAAAAATAATAATAATAAAGGTGGGATAAAAATAAAATAATAAATAAATAAAAAAGAGACTTCGCGTTTTCTATACCTTATCCAGCATGCTTGGAAATTTAATTTTAATTTTTTTTTTCGCTTTTTTATCCAGCCTCACAGGCTGCCCAAATGTCCTCTTCTGAAACAGCTGCTCAGAAGGAGTTTCTGGATGGAATGGCAGCTTTAAAGAGGTGGGAAGAATGCCAAATGCAGGAGAAAGGATTGTGTGAAGGCAGGACTTCCCAGCTGATTTATTAGATGTATATCCCATTTCACATTCAGGAGATCAAGGCAGTGTCCAGGTGGTCCTCGACTTACAACCGTTGCAGCATCCCTGCGGTCACATGATAAAAATTCAGGTGCTTGATGACCAGCATGTATTTATGATGGATGCAGCTCCCCAGGGTCATGTGATCACCATTTGCAACCTTCCCAGCCGGCTTCCAACAAGCAAAGTCAATGGGAGAAGCCAGATTCATGTAATGACCAAGTGATTCACTTAATGACTGTTGTGATTCGCTTAACTACTGTGGCAAAAAGGTCATAAAATTGGGCATGACTCACTTAATGACTGCCTTGCTTAGTGACTGAAGTTCTGGTCCCAATTGTGGTTGTAAGTTGAGGACTATTTCTACAGATTTTTGCCCACAACGGCCCTGTGAGGTAGCAGCTTCTGTGGCTGAGGGGGCATTAGAACCTGGGTCTTCCCCCTCCTGGTCCAGCACCTTCCCCACTACACCTGATTGGCTCTTGGGCTGAGAGGGAGGGATTGGCCCAAATTCAGCCAATGAGCTTGTATGACTAAGGGGGGATTCCACCCTCCTGGTCCAGCCCCTTCCCCATTCACTACCCGAGTCTGGTTCTGCCATGTCATCACTTGGAGATGTGTTCTCACAACAAGCTTAACCCAGTTAGAAACCTAGAACTGCCTTCTCACAACAAGCTGGCTTCTTTTAATCTGGGCTGGGTTGAGGGAGGGGCTTAGTATGTTATCTGAACTTGGGAAATGACTTTTCAGGATCTGAGTCAAGCACCATGCATGAAGGTAAGCCAGTAACTTCAAAAGTGCTGCTCACTGCAGAATTGTGTCCAAATTCTTCTCATCTTTTGGGGGGGAAAAAACAAAAGAGTCCCCTTTTCAGGACAGGTGGGCGGTTATAGAAATTTGAAATATAAATAAATAAATAAATAAGTAGGCAATCTCTTTTTCTAATAAATTGGGGGGATCAAGAGAAAGAAAGAGAATACTTTAATATAGCTTTACCTATGAAGGCATATGGTTGAATCTGAGGTTTTCGTCTTTGTCAAGTAGATGGAAGAAATGTTTAAATATTTAAGATCCCCAATTTTGTTACGCTGATGAGAAGACTTGGGCTGATTTGAACCCATTACCGAACTGTTGTTTTTGCCAAGTGTGTTTTGCTCCATAGCCAAATTGCCAGGGCTTGGGCTGGGCCAGGAAAGAAAGCGAAATACCAAAGGGGATCTGCGATTGTCTCAGTTACCCTGGAAAGGACACAAGCAGTTTGAAATGTCAGCCTGCACATTCACACAACACGCTTACCCAAGTAAAACTGTTCTGGTTCCATTGAGGCATGTGATGATGATTGCTGACTTTTAACCTTGGTGAGCTTTTGTAGCTGAGTGGGGTCTGTGATCTGGCCTGCTGGCTTAGTTTGTGGTTTAGCGTCTTCTGCATATCCAGAAAACGAGTTCAATTACTAAGTGGGTTTGGACAAATGCCACCAACGTTCCTCCGGAACAGCTGGGCTAACAGAGGCCCATCGGTGTTAAAGCAGCACGTAATAGCTACCAAAGACCTAGGCTCTAATGTGAGTTGCTTGTCTCTGGTTTAGTGTAATGTGCTAACCCAGCCGGTTGTGGTTTACTCAAGGCTTAGCAGGGATGAGACCCTTAAATTCATAATTTTGTTACTCACATACCTCTGCTTTCACTGTTTGTGAGTTATGTATTTCAACTGCTGTTTGGTTTGAAATTATAGCGAAAAAATACAGAGTCACCAACCAGTGTGGGCAAATTCTGATGAGAACAGTCAACACGTTTTAAAAAGGAAATGCATAAATAAACCTCTCTCTCTTCTCTCCATATCTAAGCTTCCAGAGTTAAGTTCTGCTCCACTTTGCTTTTCAATCTCGTCCCTCCCTCTACTGCAGTGAGTGCTTAGCTCACTTCCTTAAGCGATCTGAAAATGGGCCCTTCCCTTTGGGCTGGGGATTGGCCCCAAGTTTGCCACAAGGGGAGCTGAAGGCTCCTGGTCTTTGCAAGGTGGAGCCAAGTTGCTAGTCCCTGTTGCCCTTCCCCTTCTACTCCTTGCTGATTTCCCTTCCCCGTTTCATCTCTTGCAACTGTCAGCCTTTGGCTGAGCTGCTGCAGATCAATACTGCATTACTGCTCCACACCACGTTTGTGGAGAGAATGGAGCTGGTCTGTGTGTCCAGGCAGGCAGCTGCCTATGGTGAGGTCTGGCCAATACGGTGGACGATTGGAGCAAAATTTGATGGGCTTGAGGAACAGGAAGGAGGAGGCAGCCTATAGCTGAGCAAGTGGCCGCTCTCTCTTGCCTGTGCAGTTCTGGGTTCCTCTTGAAGTGTCGGAACAGAAATGGTGGAATGGAACAAGAGGGGTCCATTAGGAAAAAATAGCATTTTTATTGGGGGGCAGCGTGTTACCCCATCTTCTAGGCTGCACAAAACCTTGGCTAGGTTTGCAACCCCTCTCTTGGGCTGAGAAAAAGGGAGCAGCTGCACTTGCACAGCTTGATAAACCAGGTTAGATGGAATCTTGGGGGGGGGTTTAGACTGGGTTTATATCTGATTCGACGGTGGCATCCTTGGTTCACGCCACGTGAGGAAACAAGAGCTGAGGCCTTGCAATACTGTGGGTTTAAAAGCCCTCTGCACGGTGCTCAGTTTAGCCCAGTCTGACATTTTGCATGGAACCCGAACTCACCAAAATTGCCCACCAACTGTAGTCCTGGTTGTACTACAATCCCCAGCATCCTCAGCATTTTAATCAACAGGGTGAGCTTGGTGGGAGTTGTAGCTCAAGCATCTGGGGTTTATGGATCTCCTCTCCTTCTTCCCTGAGCTAATCATACAATACTAGGATGGAAGGGGGCTTAGAGGTCATCTAGTCCAATCCTTTGCTCAGGGCAGGATCCACAAGAGCCTCCTCTTGCAGCCTCGACTTGAAGACCTCCAACCAAGAACTTTTAGTTCGTGTGACAGCCTGTTCTACCGGCTGATGGCTTGTACGAGCAGGAGGTGTCCTCTGGGACAGTGTTTCTCAACCTTGGGAACTTTAAGACGGGTGGACTTTAAGCTGGCTGGGGAATTCTGGGAGTTGAAGTCCACCTGTCTTAAAGTTCCCAAGGTTGAGAAACACTGCTCTGGGGCAACAGAGGCGCCACACCCTCTTCTCTGTGACAGCCCTTCAGATATCAGACTGCTGTAAACACACCCAGATCCTTTAACCGTTCATCAGGAGGCTCGGTATCCAGATCCCTCAGCACCTCGGTAGCCTTCCTCTGAACTTGCTCCAATTTGTCCCTGTCCTTTTAAACTGTGTGCCCAGATCTGGACACAATACTCCAAACGGAGGCTAAGTAGAATGGTATAATTGCTTCCTATGATCTGGACTTTATGTTTCTATCATGCACCTCAAGACTATATTTGCCTTTTTAGCAGCAGCATCACACTGTGGGCTCATGTTTAGCCTGTGGTTGACCAGAACACCCAGCTCCCCTTCCCATATTCTGCAGCCAAGGCAGGTCTTATACTGTGCTTAAGTTTTTCCGACCAAGATGCGGAATTGATATTACTCCCAAATTCTCCCCTTCAGTTCAGCCCACTACTCCGACCTGCCTAGATCTTTTGTGAATCTTGTGAGCAATAATATCATCTATCTGTATTTTATCATTTTATGAAGCAGAAAATAATGGGAAATTCTGTCAAAGGCTTTAAGTTCAGGTATATTATGTCTGCAGCATTCTTCTTATCTACTAAGCTAGTAACGATCAAAGAATGAGGTAAGGGTAGTCCAGCATGATTTGTTTGCAACAAATTCCAGCTAATTGAAGCATATCTATCCAGATGCTCACCAAAAAGGACCTTGCTGAGTATACATTTCAGGTTGCTAGATCTGTTTCCTGGGTTCTCCTCTCTTCGATGTTTAAAGATGGGAACAATATTTGGTGCAGTGGTAAAAATTTGGTGCTGGACTAGAAACCAGGAGACTGGGTTTTAGTCCTGCCTTAGGCATGGAAGCCAGCTGGGTGACTTTGAGCCAGTCCCTCTCTCTCAGCCCAACCCACCTTGCAGGGATGTTGTTGTGAGGAAAATAGGAGGGAGTATTATATATGCCACCTTGAGATGTACAAAAATGGGAAGGATATAAATAAAATAAATATGCTGTCTCTTATGGGACCTCACCACTCGCAGGGAGTTCTTTATGATTGAGAGTAGTCCATCTCTCCAATGAGGCCCTTTCCCCAGAAATTACAGCAATAGTGCAGTCTGCACGTTCTCAGAGGCACTCTTTACTGGCAAAGCAATTTCAAAAAGAAGAAAAAAAAATCACAATTGTCTCTGCAAGCCAAAAACAGGCAGTTATCTCGGGGTGCCCACGGCCTGAAAAATCACAGGCTGGTCCTTTTGGGGGAAAGGTGAGGCTCAGGGCCCCTTGTTGATATGCAGACGGTCCCAGGTTGCACAAGGTGCCCCTAAATTCCTGACAAATGAGATGCATCTTGCACGAGCCCAACCATTTGATTAATTTATGGTTCCACATCCTCTGCAGAGCCGGAAAATGAATGAATGCAGTCCCCAGACCTTGGCAAACAGAGCTAAGGAGTTGGAAGGGGCCGTTGAGGAGGGTTTCCATAGGATGCCAATCTGTGGTTAGCATGTCAACCTGGCAAACCATGGTTCCAACAAAAAAAGGGGCAAATGAGCTGCACTTCTTGACGTTCCTGTCTCTTTCTCAGCCGGGCCTACCTCCCAGGTCTGGCGTGGTGCTGTGGCCGCCAGGGAAAGTCTGCCACCAAGATACCTCTGCCCTGCTCAGACCAGGAGCTTCAAGGACCCCCCCACCCGCCTTCATTGGCAAGAGCAGGGGCTAGCCTTGGGGGTTCTGGGGGGCTTCGCTGCTCCCGGCCACCCCCTTAGGACCCCCCTGGGGGCAGGCACTGCAAGAACCCAAGAAACGGGGGCCATTCCGTTAGCAGGTTAAGCCTAGCTGGGCGGGGGGCGAAGGAAAGAAAGCCTGAAGGTTAAAAGGGGTAACTTTCCGGGGCGGGGGGACGCTGGGCCCGCGGCTTCCCGCCAGGGCCCCTTCCCCACCTTCTCCAGCCTGGGAGGCGGGGCCCGAGGGGTGGGGGCAGAGACCGGGGCAGGTGGGGCGGCGGCGGCGGCGGCGGCGGGCTGGGGCGCGCATCGCGGCGCGCGCCCGGGGCTCCTTCCCAGCGGCCACGGGAGACGGAGGTGAGCCGGGGGGTCCCGCCGCCCGGCCGGAGTCTCCTGCCTGCGCTGGGGGGCGGCCGGGGCGAGGGAGGAGCGGAGGGGCGAGCCGGGGCGGGGCGGCGCTTGGCGGCGGAGGCAGAGGAGGAGTCCGCGGCCGCCCCGGTTTGCCGCGGGAGCCGGGCTCGCCTCCTCCTCCTCGCTTCCTGTGCATCCCGGGCGACAGCGACACCGGGGAGGAGGAGGAGGAGGAGGAGGAGGAGGAGAGGGCGACGACGAGGAGGGCCGGCCGGCCGCCGCCCCCGCCGCCTCCCCCGCGCGGTCTCCGGAGCCTCCTGCGCGGCGCAGCCTCGACCGCCCGCCTGTCTCCGAGCAGGTACCAGCGGCGGCTGCGCCCTCGCGCGCCGGGCGAGCGAGCGAGCGAGCGGCGGCGGGGCGGGCGGTGGGAGGGTGGGGTTCCGCTGCGCCCCCCGGCAGCCCGGGGAGGACTCGGGGGTCTTCGGCAGAGGCCCCCCCCCCGCTGCCCCGCCGGGGCCGGGAGGGCGCAGAGGGGGCGCGCGCTGCGGTCCCCGCTCCCGGCGGGGTCCCGGCTGGCGCGCCTCCTCGTTGCAAGGCGGAGGGGGGCGAAGCGGTTGCGGGGTGCGCCAAGGCAGGGCGGGGGCGGGGGCGGCGGAGGGAGGCGAGGACATTTCGGCGGCGGGGACAAGGGTCGTCGGGGGAGGGCGGAGGCGGCTGGCCTCCCTGGGCTGCCCGGTTCCTTCGGCCCCGGCCCCCCCGCGCCATTTCCGCGCGTCCCCATCGAGAGGGAGCCTAACCTTGGCGGGGAAGGTGCGAGAGGCGCGGGCGGCTCTCCTCCCGCTCGCCTCGAGCCTCTGAGCATCCTTGGTACGGATCTCGTTCTCTCCCCCCTTGTTTCCCTGGGTGACACCCCCAACACCAACCTCCCCCCCGCGCCTCTTTGGGCAGCTTCTCCCTTATTCCCAGGCTCAAGACGTTCTGCTGCTTTTAAAAAACGAAGAAATGATAAAATTCCCGGACCGCCGTTTCCTGCAGCCGCCGCCGCCGCCGCCGCCGCCGCCTCCTTTCTCCGAAACTCCGCGTTGAGCGATCGGGGGGAAAATCGAGCCTATTTCTTGGATGGCTCCGCATTGCCAGCGAGCTTTCCCTTATTTACTCCTGGCCAGCTACCATTCCCAGCCTGGCAGATCGGCTTTTGTTAGGAAGTACGAATATTTGGGGCGGGGGGCGGGGGTTTTGAAGCCTTCCCTTCCTGCCGCTTTTAGCCAGAATGATGCTATGTGTGTATGCATTTCTTTTTTTAAAAATAGCAAGTTGTATAGCGGAAAAATCAGGGTTTTTCCTCCCCTCTGGCTGCCCGTGTTTACAGGGTAGCAAGCTTTGGGGCTTGGATTTTTTTTTTGACTGGATACTATGATGAGGTGTGCAGAAGGGTCTCAATGCCTCCCCCCCCACATTGCCTTAAGGATACTTAAGGACTCTGCTCTCTGAAATTGGCGTTTTTTTGCCTTTTTCTGCCCCCCCCCCCTTGGATGTGCTTGGCAACCTATGTCAGAGTGGTTTGGGCACTGCTGAGGGGGAGGAGGCGAATGGGTGTGGGATTTAATTCTGGAAGAGGGGGTGTTTTCAAGGAAAGGCTGGGGAGGGCTCCTTGCCCCCCCCTTCTCCTGAGCTGGAGAGCAGATCTCTGCAAAAGAGCAGGCTGAGGGTCTTCGTCATGCGGCGTGAAGTCATAGCCCTTCTTTTAAAGGGGGAGGGGGGGGTTGCCAAAAAAAAAGATCTTTGGCAAGAATTGGATAGGGGGTGGGGAAGAAGGGTCTCAATCCAGTCTTGGTGCTGTGTCCCAGGAAGAAAGGCTGGCCAGCTAGTAGTTCTCTCGCCTGGCGTGTTTGCAGGCATTTATATTATTAATTTGGGGTTGTGGATTACTCCAGCCTGACATTTTATTCCTCCCCTGCGTCCACGCTTCCCCCATTGCATTGATGGCCATATAATATCAGCATTTAATTTTTTCTTTTTAAAAAGCCCAAAATGAAGGCATGGATCTTTCTACTCATGTACATATTTGTAAATAAGGATCAGCCAGCATTTTGCCTTTGCTCACGAGGGCCCTTTCCTGCAAAGAGAGAGGAAGGGAAGCAGCCAAAAAATAAATGAAATGAAAATCCTCATTTATTGCTCCCCCTCCTTGCAAATGAAACCACTGGGCGACTCTCTCTCTCTTTCTCTCTCTGGGAAAAATAAAAAACAAGAAAAGATGACAACAAACTGCTGCCTCCGAAGGGGAAAGCCATCCGATTCATTTGTGCTAATTAATTTTTAGCAAGCCAAAGGGATCTTGGTTTGCCCCGGATGGAACCTCGGGGTTGCAGCAGCCCAAGGAAGCAAGCAGAGAAAGAAAAGAAGGGAGGGTGACAGATCTGTTTTCTGCGGAAGGAGGGGAGCCCGCAGCCTTCCAGCACACCTGCTGCAGCTGTGGCGTTCCGGTTCCAGGGAGGCTGGCTTCGGACTGGACCTTTGGCTGGCTGACTAACCATCGCCACGTCCCTGTTTCCAGCGATGGGTTCGCCGCCTCCTCCCTGGGCCAGAATCTTGCTTTTATTTTTATTTATTTATTTCTTCCTCACATTTCTTCCCCGCCCATCTCACCAAAGCGACGCTTTCTTTTTGCTTTCTTTGGCAAGGGGGCCGGGGCCACTGATTGCAGGGAGAAAGTGGGTGGAGGCTGGAGAAGGGCTTCTCCGTGGCTTAGGTCATGCTCTTAAACTGTGTTTATGCGTTAGAGAGTTATATCTCATCTCTCTCCCGGGAGGTCAAGGTGGCATGCGTAGCTCTGTGGCCTCCCATTTGATCCCTACAACGCCAACCCTCGCAGGTTGGGCGCTGCGAGGGGGACTGGCCCAAAGTCATCCTGGGGCTGCATTTCAGGCCATCCTCGGCCCTCCTGGCTGTGATGCCTCAACATGTTTAACCAGCTCAGGGACAAACCAAATAGCTGCATTCACACAATCGGTTGAGTTGGGTCACCTTAAACCTGGATATTTTTTTTTTTGGTGTAACATGTTGGGTGAACCCAGCTCGGTTGGTTGGTTTTAGGCTTCACGGTTCTGCACAAACCCAGAAAATGGGTTAATTCAGGATTCAAGGTGAACAAGTTGTGAGAACGTAGCCAGTGAGTGTGGATGGCTGGGGGTGGGCCCTCATCCTGGTTCAAGACCAGAACCACTACAGGAGTTTGGCTCACATTGCTAATTGTACCCTGCATTTCCAGGAGTTATAACACCAGGATGGGGTGATGATCCGGGTATTGAGATAAATCTGGGAAACCTGGGTTTGAGTTAAGCCACTGTGAAGCTTGCTGTGTGGCTTTCAGTCCAACATACTCCACAGGGGAGGAAACCAGGAGAATCTGAGCGGGGGGGGGGAGTATGTATGCTGACTAGAGTGCTGGGAGGGAGGGAGGGAGGGAAGGAAGGAAGTTTTATTTTATTTACACAGCTTGCAAGGAGGGCCAAGAGAGGGACTTGCCAAGGTGGGTGGGGTCTACCTGATGCCACTCTGTGCCAGAGGGGAGGAACTGGTGGCCTTTTGGGTACAGCTGGACTCCCATTCCCATTGCTCCAGGCCACCAGGCAAGGAATACTGGGAGCCAGCCTTGGCAGAGGGCCACTGATGGCTCACCCCTCCCTGCTGGGTTTGCAGGCCCAGCTCTTTTGGTGACTGAAGTGTTCTTTGTGGACAGCAGGATGGGGAGAGAGGTGACTTTTTCATAGTGACGAGGCCAGTGTTTCTCAACCTTGGCAACTTTAAGATGTGCGGACTTCAGCTCCCAGAATTCCCCAGCCAGCTTTGCTGGGTGTGATGTGTGAAGTCCACACATCTTAAAGTTGCCAAGGTTGAGAAACACTGGACTCAGCATTTAAAGAGATGGAATATCAAATGTGTTCTTAAAGTAGAGATCCATCAAAGCTTTGTGGAACATTTGTTAACAACCTTTGGGATCATAGAGCATTCTTTGGGATTTGTTAATAACCCTTTGGGATCATAGAGCATTCTTCCCCAGGTCAACGAAAGACCCTAGCATGTTTTCATTCACACAACATGCTAAACCTGGGTTTGTTTTAATTTGTGGCTTAGCATGCTCTTTAGTTCATTTGTTTATGAGTCCAGGGCTGGACTTTCTGTAGTACAGTTAACCTGAATTAAATCATTATTTGGTTTGCCCAAGATATTGATTGTGAACTGACCAAATGGCTCAGGTTCCCAATGCTGAGCCACCAACCACAGTTAAAAATAACCACCATTCTAGTGGGAACGCAGCCGCTAGCTCTTTTACTCACCTGGTTAAGCCAATGCCGCAAACCTAGCCAGGGCATTGTGCAAAGTCCGAAAAATGGGGCAATTTGTTGTTGTTTATTCGTTTAGTCGCTTCCGACTCTTCGTGACTTCATGGACCAGCCCACGCCAGAGCTTCCTGTCGGTCGTCAACACCCCCAGCTCCCCCAGGGACGAGTCCGTCACCTCTAGAATATCATCCCTCCACCTTGCCCTTGGTCGGCCCCTCTTCCTTTTGCCTTCCACTCTCCCTAGCATCAGCATCTTCTCCAGGGTGTCCTGTCTTCTCATTAGGTGGCCAAAGTACTTCAGTTTTGCCTTTAGTATCATTCCCTCAAGTGAGCAGTCTGGCTTTATTTCCTGGAGGATGGACTGGTTTGATCTTCTTGCAGTCCAAGGCACCCTCAGAGTTTGCCTCCAGCACCACAGTTCAAAAGCATCGATCTTCCTTCGCTCAGCCTTCCTTATGGTCCAGCTCTCGCAGCCATATGTCACTAGGGGGAACACCATTGCTTTAACTATGCGGACCTTTGTTGTCAGTGTGATGTCTCTGCTCTTAACTATTTTATCGAGAGTTGTCATTGCTCTTCTCCCAAGGATTAAGCGTCTTCTGATTTCCTGACTGCAGTCAGCGTCTGCAGTAATCTTTGCAATTTAGTATCTAACAATTTAGTATCCAGTTCTATGCATGAGGTTGGACTAGATGATCTCCAGGGTCCCTTCAAATCTTTACATTCTGGGATTCTACATTGTGTGAGCCCAGTGAAGGGCTGGCTTTGCCCAACACAATGAGCTTGAGTTAGCAAACTACAATGGCGCAAGGTGATGTTTAAAGGAGGAAACCCAACTGCATGTTCTGCTTGGCTTGGTAAGCGTATGTCTTGGGAATCCAGCTTCATCTGTTATTTATCTCAGAAAAGACCAAATCTTCCAGAAAATCAAATCCCTACATATTGGAGGTACTCGATAATGCTTCAGAGAAAATGAAATCATAGAAGGTCCAGGTTGGAAGAGAACTTGGAGAACAAACAGTCCGGTGTTTCTCAACCTTGGCAACTTTAAGATGTGTGGACTTCAACTCCCAGAATTCCCCAGCCAACATGGTGGGCTGGGGAATTCTGGGAGTTGAAGTCCACACATTTTAAAGTTGCCAAGGTTGAGAAGCACAGATCTAGTCCAACCCCATCATCACTAAAGGGATCCATCAGTGTAGCACATAAGGAAATGAACTGGCATTCAACCCCATTGTCAAGTTTTGTAAACATTACAATGAAAAGCCCACCCCTGTCCATTTCACAGAACTATCCTCTCCTCTCTGAGGCACCACCATGTCTGCTGGAACCCTTCGCTTCCTCTCCTCCCAAAACTAAGTTTAGTCCCCGGCCATGCAAAGATGGCTAAGCAATGAAGTGCATGTTGGGTGAGTTTACACAAGATGTTGAACCTTGATTTTAAACTTGGTTAGCTTTTTGGTGGCTTAGTGTGTGGTGTGAACGCAGCCTGTGGGATCAGTTTACATCCTGCATAAAATGTAAATGGGTTCATTCAATGTTGTGTGAATGCAGACTCGGGCTGGTCTGGGGTCTAACTGGTAGAGGCAGTGCCTTACCTCCATAGGATCAAGTCCAGGAATGGGCTACACTTTCAGAAAGCTGGTCAAGAGCCAGTTTGGTGTAATAGTTAGGGCACTAGGCTAGAAACAGGAGACTGCAAGTTCTAGTCCTGGCTTAGGCACGAAGCCAGCTGGGTGACCTTGGGCCAGTCACACACACTCAGCCCTAGGAAGGAGGCAATGGCAAGCAATTTTTCAAATCTTGCCAAGAAAACTTCAGGGACTTCTCCGGACAATTGCTAGGAATCAACACGGACTCAAAGGCACGTGCGCACACATACACACACCCCTGATCAAAGCTGAAGATACAGAAAGAAGATGAATTAACTCTTCTTACTGTTTGCACAGAAAAGATGTTTGAAGTAAAGACGTCAGTTTAAAAACAAAGGTGCGTCTGACTCACGCCATGGTCTTCTCGATTGCCACATATGCCTGTGGAAGTTGGACATTAAAAAAGGAAGATGGAAGAAGAATTGATGCATTCGAATTGTGGAGTTGGCGAAGATTATTGAAAATACCACGGACTGCCAGAAGAACAAAGAAATCACTTTTAGAAGAAATACGACCAGATTGTTCCCTAGAGGCGAAGATGACTAGGCTTGGACTCTCATACTTTGGGCACATCGTCAGGAAGGACCGATCGCTTGAAAAGGACATCACGTTTGGTAAAGTCAAGGGCAGTGGAAAAGAGGAAGGCCTGCGGTTACCGCAACAAGGGATGCAAGCATGGGAACAGCCAGGCACATGGCGCAAGACCAAGCAGTGTTCCGTTCTGTTATACGGAGGGTCACCATGAGTTGATGGCAACTAACAACAACAACAACAACTGTTTGCACAGTAACATTATGTAACACAGTAACCGCCCAGGGTCCCTCCAGTGGGAGGAGATGGGTGGTGACAAATTTGATAAATAAATAAATAAAATGTCGATTTTATAAATCAGTGTTTCGCAACCTTGGTGGCTGGGGAATTCTGGGAGTCAAAGTCCACACATCTTCAAGCTGCCAAGGTTGAGAAACACTGTAATGAGTGAACCGAACTGGCTGCATTTGCATGCCATGCTATCTTAAAAAGAAATAAACCAAGGTTAACTTTAGATAAGGTTAACTGGTTGGACCAATGGAGCTGCTGAGTCTTTAATGGATCTGGTCAACTGGACGATGCGCAACCCAGCCATTGTTTTTAGTGTTTTTCTGCCTTCTCCCCGAGGCTTTCATGCAAAACCAGTGGAGGATTCTGCTCCTAAGTTCTTAAGGTAGAAAGGTCCCTTTCTGAGTGCGTCCCAGAAGTCCATATTTATCTCCAAGGAATCTGGCCTCATGGACTATACAGTTGGTTGCTCAGCTACTCGCCAGTGGGGCTCAGTGGCACAATCAGAAATTCAGAATTGCCAGTTCTGTCAAAGCTTGGATCCAGACTTTGGGGCGGGAGTATCCACAGGATCCTTGGTCCTTTTATCTGACTTTCCTCTGGGGAGAACTTATTCAGAGGAGAGGAACAAGCCCATTGGAAGCCTGCTGCTAGTTAAAAGTGACAAATGTCTGGAATTGTTCTTTTACGTTTAGTGAGTTACTGCGGATTTTAATTTTGCCAGGCACAAACAGTAGCCCTGTCGGGGCCTTCTCATTATGACCTTTAATTGGAGAACTTTTTTGCTCAAAACAAAATAAGAGTCATTGTCAGAAGTCCAATAATGTGGAAAGATGAGGCCGTGGCTAGGCTGGCCTTTCCAACCTGGAGTTTCCCAGGGGTTGTTTGAATTACGGGCCCCATTCTCCCCAGCAGGCACTGCTGAGGATGCTGGAACGTGGAACCCAAAGAACTCAGGCCCAAGATTGAGCCAGGAGGCAGTAGAGATCGAGCATTTCCTTGTGCATTTGACTGGCATGCCATTGAAAATGGTGACCAGAGAAGAAGGAAGGTAATTGGCGTACTTTGAAAGGGGAGGTAGAAATTAGTGATAATTAACATCGAGGAACTTGCAGTGCAGAAGAAGGGAGAAAATCAGAGGCAAAATGATGTGTGGATTCACATGACATGCACAATGACATGCACAACTCCCTGAATTTCTGATTGTGCCGTTGTTCAGCATGTGGTTGGAACCCAGCCCTTCCCTGCATGCGTTGTGTGAACCAGGCCAATGCTGAACTGGAATGAGATTTCTTAGGGCATCATACTTTATATTAACCCAGCCACTGGGATAACCTGGTTTTCCAGCTCCTGAACACTGTAATTTACTGCCCAGGGACGGATTTTATTTGAAATGGATAGGAGCAACTTGAATACCTTGTTGGCTCCTTCCATCACAGGATCATAGAGATGGGTGGTGTCTCAAAGGTCATCTAGCCCAACCCCTGCTTGGTGCAGTCCCAGAATGAGCCCTAATTCCACAGGCACATAGGCCAATGACATGGAGAGATAGTATCCTAAAGGAGTTTCTTTTTCTGGTGTGCGTATAATAGCACACAGACGCTTATTTTCTGTTGTATAATTTACAAAGCATTCATTTGAATGAATTTTGCAGGAGGATGTGTTATCATCTTAGGTTTTATAAAAAGCCCCAAAGCCTCTTAGGCATCCTATTGTATTTCCTTATCTTCCCCTTTAAATGTGCACACTGGAGTTTGGCGTTATTTCACTCCAGATGGTGTGCGTGCGTGCGTGCATGCGTGCATGTTGGTGTGTCTGTGCTCGCTGATGATGCGCTTATTTATTTACCTTTTTCTATCTGGATGAATTTTTCCCCTTCCTTTTTCCAAACTCTTCTTTTGTTTGTCTTTATTCCTAATCCTTTTTCCCCACTCTGATAATTTAAAATTTTTTTACAAGATCATGGCCTTTTGTAGCCCATTAGGACATGTAAACAGTGACCAGGAAGGGGCAAATTCTTCCAAGACATGTCGCGTGCTGGGTTCACATTCTTTCGGCTTGAAGCAGCTCTAAGTGTTGGCCCAACTACAATTTTACATGAATAATTTCTGTCCCTGCAGCAGGAAAATACCCAACATAAACCTTGGGCTGAATATGATTGATTTTTTCCCCTTGGCCCTCTGAAATGTGATAATGTGATTTGCAGTCCTGAGTATTTTTGTTGCTGTTTTTGATGTTGGGGGGGTGTTTTTTTTTTGCATGGATCTGATCGCAATCTTGCAAACTGGTTTTAAAAACCAATCTCGTCATGAAGGGGATGTGCTAGTAGGGAGCAAGGCTGCCAGTTCCCCTGCCTTCAACCAAGATTAAATATGTATTTCTGGCCTTATCAGGTTGAAAAGGGTTCCCAAATCTAAGAATGCAGCAGTTTATGTAGGAATTTTAATGCGAAAGACCTTTTCCAGTCGTGTGATGCAGTACCACCGGTGTGAGCAAGCTGGTTCCTCTGTCTAAGAGTAATTTACCTCTTGATCATTAGAACGATTCCCATTTTCCCCCCAGGATAACTGAGGCCACCTGATAAATTTCACCTTTGCTAGCCGAAGCCTCTATGTATCCCAGCTGCAAGTCAGAAAATGTTGGGAAGGGACTTCGGTAATTTGAGGAATGCTACTGTTACAGCTTGTTCAGTTCAGAATCCTACAGGCATCCAGAAAATAGTTTAATTCTGGAATCAGGTGTAGCAGGTTGTGGGAACCTGCTATTTAGGGGCACTTATGGTTCTGTGTCTTGTGCAAACCTGGGGGGTATTGTGCTGGGGAAAAAAATAATCTGGTATCTGCAAGCAATATATCAGGGTTTCTCAGCCTTGGCTGCTTTAAGATGTGTGGACTTCAACTCCCAGAATTCCCCAGCCAGCCATGCTGTGAAGTCCACACATCTTAATTTGCTAAGGTTAAGAAACCCTGCAATATATTAACTGGTGGGTAACTTCTGCAACTGGGTCAAAGATGTTGTGTGAATCCAGTTACTGTGGAGCTGGCCTGGCAGGTGAAGAAATCTCAGGCTTGATGCTTGGAATAAGGCTTCCCTCCAGGGGCCAACTGGATTTATATCCGATGCAAGGGCCCCTTGGACTCTTCTAAATCTGTCTGTTGGGAGGAGATGCTGGGCTGCTTTGCTGCATCCAGGAAATGGAGCCCAGCAATTCGCAGCATTGCCGTCGTCCAACCCAGTGTCCAGCCTCTGAGAGCGGTCAAGCCCTGGCCTCCGGGAAGTCCACAAACGCGGCATGAGAGGGGTTGTGCCGCCCCACCGAAAGGATGTCAACCTTCATTTCAATTTTATGGCTAAGTTATTATTAGTACCCTTCTCCATGTCTTTTTTTTTTAAGCGATTGGCATGTATTTGTTTATTATTTGATTTGAGTCATGTTGCCGCCCATCTCATGAAGTGACTCCGGGTGGCAGAGCAATTAAAACATCAATTTAACAATAAGCCACACAGTGTATGAGCTAGGGAAAACGAAGTGCTGTATGACAACCAAGCATAACCCATCAGCAGCATTTCACGGGCTCGACTAACCCAACTTCCCCAGTCGTGGTTCCATCCTCCCCAGCCAGCGTGGCTCGGATTATGTTTATTGCATTAGATGCAGCCTTAGATCACATTCGGGCTGGGCTCCCACGACACGCTAGGCTGAAAGGAGGCTGAGTAATTTGTGGGTTCATAGGATTGGGGGAAACTCGGCGCTCTTTTGGCTTGCTCTGAGAACTGAGCCATCGTAAGCCAGAAGGCGTTTTTTGTTGGGGTGTTGAATGTTCGGTGAATGCAGCGGTTGCTCACCTGGGCTTGGCGTAATGTGTGAACCCAGCTGTAGAGGAAAGCTTGAAGTTGCTGGGAAAATTTGAGAGGTGATAATGGAAGCTGAAGATGATGGAGCAGTGTTGGTTTTCTGGTGGCTGATAGATTCAAGCAACCGGAAATAAGGTTTTCACTAAACTTTAGGACAAGTGCCAAATTTCAACTCCCGGCATCCTTCACTGCGAGCCAGGCTGGCTGGGGCTGCTGGGATTGGTAGTGCCACTGTGTCCCTGGCCCCTGCATTAGAAAGAGGTGAGTTCTCTTTGATGGGAAAAGAGAAGGCTTCAAAGCAGAGACTGGAAGGCTGCATTATGTAGAGATGGTAATAACAGAATTTCTCTATTGAGAAGGGGGTTGGACTAAATGACCTCAGGAGGATTTTTCGGATTCTAGTCATGGCGTGATCTGAAAGAATATTTCTGGAAATCTGTGTTAAACCAGCAGCTACCTTTTAACAGAAGGATTGATTGGAAAGCTATATCTGATACTTGATACCTAATGTCTGGGCCAGCAATGTGAATGCACACTGCACGTGCTCAGAGGAACCCTAATACTGTATTGAGAATGGAAGAATAGCCCTCTGGATCAGGCTGAAGCCTCTCCTAGTCCAGTGCTTAGGCCTCAGAGTGGCTATCCAGATTCCTCTGGGGCAGTGTTTTTCAACCTTGGCAACTTTAAGATGTGTGGACTTCAACTCCCAGAATTCTGGGAAGCTGGCTGGGGAATTCTGGGAGTTGAAGTCCACACATCTTAAAGTTGCCAAGGTTGAGAAACACTGGATTAGTGCAAAGCTCCTGGCTTTGTGTTTCTTATCTCAGGGGGTCCCTAGCTGGTGAAGGCCTTGAAAGCCTGAATGGCCTTATTGCTTTTCTTTTCCTGTATTTCTTTCCCTGTTTTTTTTAGACTCCTGAGGTATCTCCCCATTTCCATTTTTTTGTTCCTCCTTGGCATTTAAAGGCTGCATCATGGCCCACCAGAGTTCGGGGGAAAAGACAGCAGTTCAGTACAGGGAAGGGAGGGACAGATGTTCTCAGACTGGGCGTAGAAGGGTAGAATTGGGGTGTTTTACTCTCATGAATCCAAGTTCATCTCCCAGTTTGCTTTTGGGTGAAAAGGCCGAGGCCAGAGCCATTAGCGGCTGCAAGTCCACAACTGGAGCATGTCTTCTGATGCAACCTGAGCTCTCCACGTGATGGGGAGCCAGGCCCCTGACAGAGTTCCCTCTGTCCTCATGAATCCATTCTGGAGATCCCTAATTTTAACCACCTTCCTTTCTAAACATGTATTACTCTTTGACCCACTCAGAGGTGGCCAGCAAACGCTGGCTGATCTTGACAAAGCTAAGTTCTGGTTAGTCCTTGGATGGGAGACCACTTGGAAATCCCAGACTGCAGCTAAGAATGGGAAGTTTAAAAAAAGTCCCCGAATTAAAAAACTAATCCGTGTTGTTGCCAAGAAAACAACACAGATGTGACCATGTAGTCAAACAGGAGCTGAGCTTCACTCTGAAGAGGGTTTATTTTTTTATATTACCGGCAGATGCCTCTTGGGGGCGAACTGGAGTCGGGTGGCATTGGTGTACCCAGCTGGGGCATTGGATAAGCATGTGGAAAGGCTGCCTAGTGGGCAGAAGGCATTCCATATTTGGGAAGGATGGGAGGGTGGGGAAGATTTTACTGCAGTTACTCAGCATTAGTGGCACCTGATGTAAGGCATTTCACTCTCCTGCTTGGCATATCTGCAGGGTTGGTTGGTGGGGGGGAGGTGGGTGTGGTGGAAACTCTGCACACTTGTCTTCGCTGGATTCCTTCCCGGGGTAAGATGGGTGATTAAAATTCTCCACTTTGCTTGGCATAGTACAGATGGCTGCTTCCCAAATGCTAACTTGCACCGTGCGATGCGAACCAATAGACAATCCGCCAATTCTTTACAGCGTAGGAAAAGGTCGGCGGTACTTTTGCACCGGCTTTAAAATCCAAGGGTGCCCGAAGGGAGGGGAGAGTGAATGTTTCTTTTGATTTCTTGGGAGGGAGGACAAAGAGCTGTCCCCCTTGCCCCTGATTGTCCCTCCCTCCCTTCCTTCCTTTCCCGCCTTTATTATTATATATTTTTTATAAATAACTCAAGGTGGCGAACATACCGAATACTCCTTCCTCCTCCTCTTTTCCCCACAACAACAACCCTGTGAGGTGGGTTGGGCTGAGAGAGAGGGAGTGGCCCAAGGTCACCCGGCCGTCTTTCGTGCCTCAGGCGGGACTTGAACTCTCAGCCTCCTGGTTTCTAGCCCAGCACCTTAACCACCAGACCAAACTGGCTCCCATTTCCTGTGCCTGCCTCCGTCGCCTTCGCACAGTTCCCTTTCGGGAGGCAGTGTTTGTCAAAGCTTGGAAAAGGAATCTAAGATGTTAAGCTGAAGAAATTAAAGACCAGAGAGAAATAAAATACACATAGCTGAAACATCCATTTACTGGACCTCTCCATATCGTTCTGCCCTTGCAAACCATCCTTCCTTTTGCCCCGTTCCTACACCACTGCTTTCCCCTTCCCACCAAAAGAAATCCCTTTGCAAAATGTGGAGTTTTGCAATGGTCTGCTTCCTTACCTGCACCCTGGAACAGAGCACCAATCACCCCATGGCCCATCTTTGTGCTGGCTGGGGAATTCTGGGAGTTGAAGTCCAGACATCTTAAAGTTGCCAAGGTTGAGAAACACTGCCCTAAACACAGGTTAACATGCCCCAGGCTGGCCTAGCACGTAAACCCAGAGAATAAGTTAACAAGGTCTTTGCTTCACACAACGTTCATAGACAGTGTCAGGGTTCCCACAACACACTGCACCACAAACAGCCTGGTCCTGTTCAACCTTAGTCTTGTGTAATGTGTGAATGCAAGCAATAATTTACATGCAGGGATGCAGGTGTGGACTGGAGAGCAGGTAAACATGCTTCAGGAACTAAGGATCCTGAGAATTTAAGCATCTCAAACACCAGCTGCAAAAACTAGTTGTTTTTGTGATATGAGTAGAAAATTCTCTGATTTTTTCCTCCTGCCAGCCCAGGCCAAAAGAGTTTTAACTTCCACATTTCTTTAAGAGGAGAAAACAGATTTATTTGTGGTGGTTTGATTCTAAGTAGCTCGGTTTAAGCTGTGTATAACTAACTAGCCAACAACCACACAAAAACCCTTGAGAAGATTTGAAAATAACTCTCCAGCTCTCTGAGAATGAGGTAGAAAAACAGAAGCCACTTTGGCAGGAGAAGAAAACTCCTGGTGGGTTTTGATAGAATATTGTTTTTAGTTGTTTCCTCCCTTTGGGGACTGGTGTGCAAATAATGCATTCTGCATTGCCCGCCAGCCTTGCCTACAGAAATCCAGCATCACTGCCATTTTTTTTCAGGGTGAAGGGCAGGATTTGCCCCCCCCACCTCGAAAATTGTGATCTAGCTAAGGTGTGAGGCACCTTCCGCAGTCGACCATCAGCAGAGCTGAAAGCTCTGAAGTATTTTATTAAAACTGCTTTTCCCTTCCTTATTATCTCTCCCCTTTGTGCTTCTGTTGGCAGGTAATAACTAGCAATATTTTATTTATCCCCGATCCCATCAGGACAGGCTCAGATGTAATCGGAACAGACTCTGGTTTGCATTATTAAGAGACTGTGCCAGGCGTGGGGGGCTGAGAGCTGAGAGGCGTGGGGGGCTGAGAGATTGTATCTGTGGCACATTTGGGATGGCTTGTGTGAAAAAGACGAAAGGCTTGGAGGCTTCTTGGGAACCTTCGCTCTGGAACGTGCAAAGGAGGAATATTGGAGAGTGGCTTTGAACATCTAGCAGCCAGCTTTGCTGGCTGGGGAATTCTGGGAGTTGAAGTCCACCCATCTTCAAGTTGCCAAGGTTGAGAAACACTGGAGGATTTGTGAGAGGTGGAAGGAGCTGGGCATTATCAGCCTGGAAAAAAGACAATTAAAGAAGGGTGTGATAGCATTGTTCAAGGATTTCACATAGAAGAAGGTCAGAAGCACTTTCTCCATGGTTTGGGTTTAAATGATAAGAAGGCAGATTCCAACTGAGTGTTAGAAAAACCCTTCAGAGGAATGCAGTTCAACAGTGGCACTCGTGACCCAGAGAGGGGTGTGTGTGTGGGGGGGTCCCCTTCGCTGGGTGTGTTCTAGTAGGATGCTTTCAGCTTGGATTCCTGCCCTGAGCGGGGGGGTTGAACTAGATGGCCTCTGAGGACCCCTTCCAACCCTGTGATCCTGGGATGAGCAACGAATGGCTACTCCATGGCACGGGCAACTCTGAGGTGTTCTTGACCCTCTTTCCTTTATCTTATTTTTCCCCCTAAGCAAGTGGGCTGCTCTCAACGAAGCTTTACCTGAACTGCAGCCCTGCTCAAGTTTTATTTCTCTTGAACGCCTGGGGGACCTCACAAAACTCTGCTTTGCTGGATGCTGGCTTCCGATGGATTTCTCTGAGTATTTGAATTTATGGAATAATAATAGCAATCCCAAGAATGGGAGAGCCAGCTGTGTGGGCACGGCGGTGCCTGCCCGAGTTGCATTGGCAGGATCTGCACAGCATGTTTAAAGGGGTCTGTGAAGGGCTTTGCAGCTGCGCTTCCACCACATGCAAAGCTTGTGGGTCCTTGGCTAGCTGAGTTTTGTGTGTGCGACTTAACATTGTGCAGTAACTAAGCGAATAGAACAATGCAGCTAGAGTATTGTCCTTCCATGGGATTATCTGCTTTTGTGTGAATTTTGCTGAGGTCTGCATTTGTCTGTTAAGCTAATGCATGGTTTATTTGAAGACGACCCATCCCTCGGGTATCGTAGCACCCGCCAATTGGAATCCGCCGGACCATCCACTAACAGCTTGTGTCTCACACAATCCACGCAGCGAAGGGGACTGGGGCTTCTGCAAAAAAACAGGTGACAGTCTCCCTGAATACAGAAGATGCCAAGTTCCCAGATCTTGACCAGGATAGTAATGTCTGCCCAGAAATCCTTCTTGCTGAAGATAGATGCAGCGTGGGTCCATCCCAAAAAGCACATTAGTGCATGCATTCTTCCGTAAGGCCAGTGCTCTCAGAAGGGGTGTGTGTGTCTGTGTACAGCATGCACAATTTTCCCACTGTCCACTGGACCACACCTCCAGAGATGGTTGCCCCTGGCACTGATGTGGCAGGTCTCCTATGCCAAAGGAGCAGGTCCAGGCAGAGAATGTGACCTGGCACAAAATGCAGCGAGAGGGTTAGTATATCGACAGAAATCAAGGATGCCAAGGAAGAGAAGGATGTTCTGCTCAGTTATAACCTGGATTTGTTAAATTTCTGAGCCCCAAACCTAGGTTTTTGAACCATGGTTGGGTTCAGATGCTGGGCTAACCCAAAGAAGAACCACATGCGTGGTATGTTTATCTGGCCACTGTGGTTTGTACCCCCTTTAACTTGAGGTACGAGCCTTATCCAACCATAGTTAATTTTATACCTGGGTTCATGGATTGAATTCTGTGGGGGGGGGTAGGGGGTTGGGTTTGGGTTGTGGTTTGTTCAGAAAATCATGGCTTGGTGGAGCGTATAAACCAGCCAACCTTGCCTGTGGGCCTCCTGATCTCTCTTGCCCCAGTGGTCTTAACCCAGTTTTCCCTTCCCCTAAAGAGGGCCAACTTTGAGAATTCTTCCAGAGGCCAGGAAAACCTCAGTGTGAAATGCAAACTCCTCCTTTTCCCCTTTAAAAACAGCAGCAGCAGCAATTTGGTGCTGCATTAAAATGTTGCAGCCAAGAGGAGGACTCAGTCGGTCTCCATTTCTTCCCTCTCTCCTCTGGCTGCCCATCTGCTGCATTCCATCATATAAAAGGTGGATCGATCCAAATTAAGGGATTTTCACTTACGCCGCGATACAGATCTTAAAAGTTGAATCTGGAATCTGCCATGGTTCCCACACCCCAAAAATCCCAGGCTGGTCATTTCAGCAGAAGGGGATTCCCAACAATGGCAGCTGTGTCTCATCCCAGAGCCGGATGAACTTCTGCCGTGCTTGTTCAAGGTGCTTAAGGCCTCTAACTGTATTTGCCCAGGATGGGAAGCCTGGCTAGCCTTCACCTTGATTCACTTTTAAGTAGCTTAACGAATGCGGTAAACCTAGCGGGTCGGTCAGTTTACGGCCAAATGCGTTGGGTAAAGCTGCACGATGGGTTCTTTCCATACCTGTGTTAAGTGTGTTGTGCGAACCAGCTAGAAAATCCAGTTCACACAACAGGTACAAAGTCTGGGTCTGAGACCTGACTCAGACTTAGGCTGCCTCGCAGTGCATTAGAGTTATTGTTATTCCTGTCATTGCAATAAACCATCCTCATCCTCACTGCCATCAGTTTAAATGATTTTTCATCTGGCCTCTTCTTCCCAAAGAGCCAGCCTGCCCCGGTGCAGGGAGCCGTTCCGTTAGGTAAAATCCTCCCGCCTCTGCACCCCTTGCCTGCAACCCCGGGGGGCGGGGGGGGGCTGAGTTCAGCATGCTCCCCGCTTTCCTCCTTCCTTCACAGGTTCCAGCGCCAGTGGTTTGTGCTGCAGTGTGTGACACAAGTGGGAAATGATGATTAATGATGGAGTGACAGCATCCCCCAGCCTTAACTGAGTGCTGGGGAGTAGGTGGCAGAATAATTTGTGTGTCGCTTTGTGCGCGTGCATGCATGTTTGTTCATGCGCTATGTGAGTGTGATAAGCTTCGGGCCAAGCTACACCAGTTTCCCAGTGCTAAGGACAGATTGCTGGCAAACCCCCACATCCAGAGGGTGGGTAGCCTACGTCCTGGGCTGACCCCCCCCCTATGCCTCGTTTTTAGCAAGGGCAGACCCATGTTTCTCTTTCTAGAAACTGGAGGGGCAGAGGGAATATTGGGGATGGCTGGGGCAGAAGGCTCTGCAGAAAATACGATGGGCGGTTACAGAAGGCGAGCAAGATGGTGCCACACTGTGGGAAAGACCTTGGGAGACGGGGCCAAGAGTCGCTGCCCAGGGAACAATCGGATAAGAGAGGGCTTAGCCCGCAGCTGCATAATGGGTGGGGAAAGAGGCTCAGAAGGGACCCTCCCTAGTTTTTTGGGCTGTAAAGAAGGTGGCGGGAAATTTGTACTTTCAGACTTGCAAGATTCTGTCAATGTAGCCTTACAATAAAGTAGAAGTAGCTCAGCTGGTCGTGTTTCCTGTCTGGTCTACCTGGGAAGGCTGACACAGACCTTGTTGCTGGAGAAAAGTCCCACTGAAACTAACCAGGTTTGCATTTGATCAGGAATTCCCTGTAAGTTACGGCAAGGCAGCCTTTGCCAGCTCCCCAGATTCCCACCCAGGAAGGTCTTCTGCAGAGTGGCTCCTGGGTCTGCAATTCTGGTCTGCCTTTCAGTATTCTTAGCATCCTGGCCTGCCTTTCAGGGTTGTTTTTGAGAAACATGGCAGTCGAGTTGAATAAGATTGCTTGAATGAGGTGCGTTATCTCTCAGTAAACCTTGCCAGGTCAGGCTTGGAAAAGGCAGAGTTTGTTTGCCTTTGGTTGTGGCTGTTTTGACTGGAGATGCAGGAATTGTGGTTGTGTGTATCTGGCAGTGGGAAAGATTGAGTTAAGGAAGGTGAGAGGGCTTTGGGGCTTTGAAGGTTGTAAGGAAGGAACCTGGAAACTCCGTCCTGAGTTATGTGGTCCAGATGCCACCCTGATCCTCCCTACAGTATATGGCTTGGCCAATTCACACAAACTTCTAAACATAAACCCAGTTCAATAAAAACACAGTTGATTGCTCACATATGATCCTGTATGTAGCCCCCCCATGATGGCCAAAAGTCTCAGCACATAAAGAGGCAGTGTGGGATCGTGGTGAAAGAGGCAGTTTGACTTCCCCCTCAGCCATGAAAGCTCCCTGGGGGACTTTGCCCCATTCTCTCTCAGCCTGATCTACCTCACAGGGCTGTTGTAGGGAGAAGTAGAAGAGAGTGATAAGGACACCACCATGACCTCATGAATGAAAAGTGGGGTATAAATCCAATAAGTAAATGGATCTTAAGAGAATGGCTGGTGTTCCCATAATGTGGGAATCCAATCACCAGCTCAGTCGGCATTTTACAGGTGGAGATGTAAAAAAAAAAAGGCAAATCCACCATATTCACACAACACGCTTGCCCAGGTTATAGAATGTAGAACTGTACATGCAGTGCATAAACCCAACGTAATGCCTACAGGCAACATGCAGTGAGACAGTTGGGTGTAACGGTGAAGGGGCTGGCCTGGAGACCAGGAGACGGCGAGCTCTGGGCCTCCCTTAGGCATGAAAGCTGGCTGGGGGACTCTGGGCTCATCCTAACCCACCTCACAGGGTTGTTGTGGGGAAAATAGGAGGCAGGAGTATGAGGTATGTTCTCTGCCTTGAGTTGACCAAATTTTTAAAAAATGGGATAAAAATATAATAATAACTAGACAGCCCATGACTCGTTGGGTCATCGTTTCAGAGATATTCCCTTACCAGATTCCTCAGTGCCTCCAACAATGGCAGAGCTCCTAATGGACTGGAAAAGTTCTTAAAAATTCAGGGAGAGATGGATTTGCCCTGCAAGTAGCCCGTGTTGAACTGTATAGCCCGGTCAGACATTGAGTTGACCACAGGAAATATTTTATGACATTTTGTATGTTAATTTTTATGTCACAAAAGGTTGTATAAAATTTGCCAAATTTCTATTCTACAGGAGTCGCGGGTCCTGGATTTTGGACGTGTTCTGTAAGTTAGCCTGTTTGAGGTCCCTTGGTTCAAAAATTGTTGCCCTGATGCACCATTTTGCCCAGTTGAAGGTTACAGACATGAGAGTTTTAGTGGTATATAGATAATAATAGTAATACAATAAGAATACGTAGGGCTATAAAGTACCCAAACAGGCAGAATTTGCAGAATTCACTGAAATACGAAACAACAATCGAGGTTGCATCTAACCTGCAATTCAGGTATTGGTAGTTACAGCCACTCCGTGTTTGCTTTTGTGCAAGTACTGCCCCTGAGCATGGACAGAGTGCATTTTCCACTGGGGTGCAATATTCTAGCATCCCCCACCTTTCCACCCACGTAGCCCCTTTCCATTCCCCCTTTCACTTAACCTTCAGCTCTGTCCTTAAGGAGCCGTCCGCGTGACAGTAATGAGGATGCTGATCGATTATGTGGCTGTTCTAATCACTCTGCTTATTGCATTAATGAGTTATTTTTTGCTCCTGTATCTGCATTTTCTATTGTGGTCACGTCTCCATAGAGATCCTGGGGTTGGCTTGTCCAGTTGAGATTTTGGCCCTGGTCTAATTCTTAAAATGAGGGAGGGAGGAATAATGCATACGTATATGCATGTGGGCTTCCCTGCAGCCACGTAAATGTACTGTATTTTTGGGAACTGTGGAAAGGATTCAACAAATGGGCCTTTGATCTGCAAGGCGCCAGCTCTGAAACCTGGCTTTCACGAGAGTGATATTGGTGCAAAGCTTACAAACCTGTCTGCTTCTCTGGAAGTTGAAAGTTAGGATAATAGATGCTGTATATTTTTTATCGTATTTCTTGAACGTATTGTATATTTTTAAACTGACTTACGAAAATAGAGTACATGAACCACTCAGAGTTGGGATCGATCGCAGTGGTGTATAAGCCCTGTAAATCAGTTGGGCAGTCAATCAATCAATCAAATTCAGGATAAATCACCCTCCATTCTGCCTACCCTTATGATTCTCTTGCCTGCAAAGCATTAGCAAAAAAGGGGGCCTCCCATTTGACTACCATTATTTTATTAAGGCCAATATTTTGTTATTTATATGTGGCATTTTCATCCTGACATTCCCGTGGGGGCTCCAGGTGGCATCCATGAAAATCTTTCTTTCTCTGTCTTGTCTCTCTCTCTCTAATCTTTGCAAAACCATTCTTGTAATATACAGTAGGCTATCCCAGTGTTTCTCAACCTTGGCAACTTTAAGATGTGTAGACTTCAACTCTGAGAATTCTCTAGCCAGCATGCTGGCTGGGGAATTCTGGGAGTTGAAGTCCTCCCATCTTAAAGCATGCTGGCTGGGGAATTCTGGGAGTTGAAGTCCTCCCATCTTAAAGCTGCCCAGGTTGAGAAAAACTGGTCTAGGCTAGCAGGAAAAATGTCAGCCCAAAGTCACTCACTGAGGTTCTGTTTGAGTGGCAACTGGAACTTAACTTACTGGTTCCAGCACAATGTCCTTGCTACACTGGTTATAATTAAAATATATCAGCACAAAAAAAAGTTGATTTAAGTGGTAAGCATTCCTCTCCCTTCAAAAAGCAAACTTTGTACATCTTTCCACTTTGAAAGAGCAAATTTTTGCATTGCAGATTTTTCAGCTTTTTTTTTCTTAATTTACGCTGCAGATTTTGAAGAAGCATGAAATACGAGTGGGGATGGCTGATGCAAGGAAGTATCAGCCAGGCAAGCATTTAAGTCAGAATACTGTTTATGGGACAGTTACATGTACATAGCTGTTGTGTTTTGTTAACCTGGGTTAGTGTGTTGTGTGAATTTGGTATGGTATTTGCCAGCAGTTGCTACTGGGGGGTTCTTTCATTTATTTCAGTGCCCAGTTTTTGATGGGAAGCGAGTGTCTTGCTTTGATTTATGATCTGTGCAGATTGTTTTTAAAACAGAGACACGGAATTAGGGAGGCATTTCCTTGGCTGAGGTGGCACAAAGAATTGTCTGAATGCTGGCCATGCCACTGCCTGGTTTCGTGTGGGAGCACAGCTCTGTTAGGCTAGAATGCCAAATTAAGATTAGTAAGGACTGTGATCCACATTCAACTCACCAACGCTTTGATGTTCTCTCTCAGCTGAACCTACTTCACAGGGTTGTTGTAAAGATAATTACGGGGATTAGCACAGAGATGAAGGCATTGTCTTATAAAGGTATATCTTTTGAGGAAGAACTTGCAAGGTAACTTTGCACCAAGCGCAGTTTTTCTCAGCCCCGCGTGCGTACCTTACAGGGCTGTTGTTCTGGAGATACAATAAGGGAGAACATCCCTAGGCACTGTGCACTCTCATATGAAAGGTGCAATATAAATGCAACAAACAGATAAACGGAATAAACGACAGGGAACTTCCATAAGGAGCCTTATGCATTCCTATTTATCTATATACCTATTCATGCCTATATACCTATTTCATTTATATACCTAAATGAAATGCAGGAGGGATGGGCAGTGAGAATTAGCTGTTGATAGTGCCCATTCATAAAGAACAACAGCCCTAGCAAACAACAATGGACAACTGGCAAAGTTAAATGGTTTATTTAGATTTTTTTGTCCTGCTTTTATTATTTTTATAAATAACTCAAGGCGGGGAACATACCGAATACTCCTTCCTCCTCCTCTTTTCCCCACAACAACAACCCTGTGAGGTGGGTTGGGCTGAGAGAACGGGACTGGCTCAGAGTCACCCAGCCGGCTTTCGTGCCTAAGGCGAGACTAGAACTCCCATACCACACCTGATTGGCTCTTGGGCTGAGAGAACGGGACTGACCCGAGGTCACCCAGCCGGCTTTCATGCCTAAGGCGGAACTTGAACTCACCGTCTCCTGGTTCCTAGCCTGGTGCCTTAACCGCTAGACCAAACGGGTCCAGTTTGGTTCTAGAAATAAATGTTTGTCATATTTTCACTTAGCCATGTGACTCATTGGCACAACATGCAAAGCCAGGTTAAAATAGAGTTAATTTTTGGTTCATTATGTTGTGGAGGACCCAGACATTGTCCTTAATATGTTGTGTGAACCAGGCCCTCCTGCTAAGCAGATTCTGTGACTGTAGTCATTGTGTTTTGCTAGTTAAGTGTATTGTGTGAACCTGGCCAGTGAGTGATCTACACTGCAGTGCCATAGCAGGAGGAAAACAGACAATTCCCTGCATAATATTATGACCTATATATATAAAAGCCAACTACTTGGTAAGTGCTGCACAGAGATTAAAAAGTAAAAAATAAATTTGCCGTCAGGCTTATAGTGCATCTGAGCACTTTTGGGGTAGGGCTGGGGTGCAAAAGTAAAAAAAAATCAATATTTTTTTAAAGAAAGAGGGAGGGGAAACCTGGTCCACAAGTCATTATGAGTACAGATAGAGCAAGATTATTGGAAGAATTTGCCTCTTCAAGAGCAGAATCTAGCGGCATCTTAAAAGATTAGCAAATTTATTATGGCATTAATTATGTGGGGGGGTCAGTGGTGTTTACTAGATACTGTAAAATATTATCCTGATTTTTTTGCGGGGGGGATAGTTAAAGGAGAAGGCAAAGGAAACGGCGATGCAGGAGCTACAGTCAGTGATAATTACCTTATTGATAGTGGCCATTAACAAAGCAGTTGTTAGGTGTGATCCAGGTTTCCTTGCACTGATGGGCTGATTAATGAGAAGCCTCGGATTCAGTTTAAGCCACAGGAAACCATGCTCAGCCACCTAATCAATTCAGCCTTTTCACAATTTGAGGTCAGCGATAGACTGGGTTCATACAACACACTAGCCCAAACTGAGATGGTGGAGTTTGTGGTTCAGTGGTTCAGGGAATCCAGTGGTCTTTCTTAGCACATTGTGTGAACTAGGTTGTCATTTAAGTCCCAATGTGGTTTATTGTTTGGGCATTGCACCCTTTGTGGCACGCAGGAATTGCAATTTGTTAACCTGGGTAAAGGGTGTTGTGTGAACCCAGCCTGCCTGTCTGTCTGTCTTGTGAAGGGTGGGAACAAGTGAGCCTGGATTTCTCCCCTCCGCTTGGGGTACGGAAGGAGATCCTGGTGGGTCCAGATACGGATGGGGCACTTGGCATTCTCCGAGTGGGCAAAGGCCAAATTTGGGCTAGATGCAGAGACTTTAGGGCCTGGGACCAGGAGTGTCCCCAAGATGTGGTAAAAAAAGTCAAGATGGTGTGATCGAAGCTCTGCCTGCTTTTTATGTGCGAACAGCCACCGTCTTGACTTTTTTGAGTGCACCCTGCAGAAATCCCTGCCTGGGGCTATAAAACCTAAACTCCCCATCAAGACCAGCTTGACCCTGGAGACCTCACAGACACATCTGAGGAGTTTCCTTGCATCAAAACAGAAGTGAAGTCCCTATTGGGATGTCTTCTGACTTCCCCATCTAGCCCACAGCCTTGGGATAGCCTGGTGGTCTCCCATCTAAGGGCTAAGGAGGCTGGTTTCGCTTTCCCGGATCATCCCTCGGAAACAATCAGAGGTGGGCTGGGCACCTCTTGCCTTCCTTCCCTGCGTCTCTGCTGGGCAAAGCTGCTGTTGCGTTGTTTGTGCCACCGTCGCCAGCACCCTGGCAGTTGCGGCATTGCCTGGAGGTGACGGCAGATGTTATTAATAGCTTCAGGCCAGCTGCTGGCAAGCTCTCAGCCACTCTCTTCCTGCCCAGGTTCAAGGACCAATCGGCCCCTTGGCGCCAGGCTCACCTGCTCCAGGGGCATGAATGCTGCGAGGACTACTGTGCTGTTTTGTTTAGGATCAGCTTGTTGGGGTAGTAAAAAAAGTGGAGTCGAGTGCAACTCCTGGAGACTTTACTTGCGGGTGGTGGCCTTGTGTGTGTGTGGGGGGGGCTTTTCTTGGCAACAGCACGGAAACAGCTTGCCATTGCTTTCTTCCAAGGTGGTTTTTCAACTTCCCAATCTGGCCTTTAGCTTAGGGAGTCCCAAGTGGTCTCCCATCCTATTCAAGCCTCATCCTTAGCTTTAGATCAGTCAAGGTCTTAGAGAAAAGGCGGGATATAAATCAAAGTAGGTTGAAAATAAAGTGAAGTCTCCCATGAGTTCTGCTGGACTCCTGATGACTACACAGACATACCAACATCATTTGCTTGACATACGTATAAAAGTGGTTTGCTCTTTTACTAAGTCTTTCCAGGCCCGGGATTTCCTGATGGTCTCCCCTCCGAGTTTTAACCGGGTCCATGCCTGTTTAGTTTCTCACAATTGGCCGAGGGTGGGCAGATGCTGTCCAGCTGCAGGGTGGAGGGCCTGACACTCAGCATAGAGAGTGAGGAAGATGAATGGAAATACGGAAGAACTGTAGGCCATAGGGTACTGAAACATTTCTTAAGTCCTGAGAAAGAAGATAACATTTGGAGGCGGCTCAGGTAGACCCCTCCCTGATTCACTGGGGTATAAGGAGGAGGAGGAGGTCTGGCACAATCAGACTTGAAAGATTTGGTCATTACAGCCAGAATCTTATTACTGTATACAAAAATGATTTTAGCCTTCCTGTGAGGTTGATTTCCTGATACGGTCTACTTAGCGGGCTAGCTTCGTGGGCAAAGGAGTTGCCAAGGTGGGTGGCCGAGGCTGGGCGTGCTGCAGTTGTGGGCTCTGCTGCTGATCTGAAGAGCAAAACGATCAAGAGAAAGATTGGATCGGTAGGCGCTCATCAATTTCCTGTGCCTGGTTCCTTTGGATTACCGTTCCTAGCATTCCAGGGGGAATGGTGGGAGTTGTAGTCAAAACCCATTGGGCGGTACCAGATTGGGATAGGCAGATCTAGCTGGCTAATCAGAGATATTTTGCCCAAAGGCCCAAATTGGGGCGTGTGGAATAGCAGCAGCAATGTGGAAATAGCTCCTAATCTGAACAGAGCTCCTCTCGCACACTTACAGGTAGTTCTCGTTTAGCAACCACAATTGGGACTGGCAACTCAGTCGTTAAACAAAGCGGTTGCTAAATGAAACTGATTGAGCTTATGATCAGACTTCGGCTTTCCTTTGCTTTAGAGATCTGCAAAGATCATAAATGCGAGGCTTGGTCGCAAAGTTACTTTTTCATCACTGTTGTAGCTGAACGGTTGCTAAATGAGGCAGTTGCTAAACGAGGACTACTTGTACTTGCCCTCAATACTTGCCTCTACGCAGCATGCTTAACCTGGTTACCAAATTAACCCATTTTATGGCTTCATACAATACATGAAACTGTAAGCCACCAAACAGGCTGGGTTGTGCAGCCTGTGAAATCATCATGGGCAGTGTTAATCAAGGAGAACAAGTTGTGTGAATGCATCTGCTAGGATGTTTACTTGACCTGGTTTAGCATATTAGATGAACATAGGGGCCTTATTCCCACTAATCACTAGACAAGGCGGCTCCCAAATCCATGGAAATAAATCAGATAAAGAAACAAGCTTTGGTTTGTTTGACAGGGTCAGCGGGAGAGTTCTTATGCTGTGGGACTAGCAAAAAGTCAACCAGCCCCCCCGGGATTAAATTTAGTTCAAAACAGGCCCAGGCTTGATAATGTTAAACTATGCCCAGTCGATCATGTGTGGAAACACCAAAAGTCAGATTATTGCCCAGTTGCCCTGCTCAGTCCTCCAAGAAAAAGAGCAGGAGAGAAAGAGCGGCCTCTCAGAATGCACCTCTCTAACGCTGATTGGCCGCAGTGGCCAAGCCACACCTATGGGTTGGCTTCTTGACCAATAGGGAAGCGCTGGTGATGTCATGGAACCTTGCCAATACACTGCTGGTGCAAGGGCTGCTGGGATATTGAGGTGTGTTTCTGGAGAAAGTAGGCAGGGCCTCTGTTTCCAAAATGGCATCATTTGGCTTGGTCAGTGGGGCTGTGTGGGGCAAGATTTGAGGGGGTTAATATGTCAACCTGGGTTTAGAGGTTAGTGCAGTGTTTCTCAACCTCAGCGACTTTAAGAAGTGTGGACTTCAACTCCCAGAATTACCCAGCCAGCATGGGAGTTGAAATCCACACTTCTTAAAGTCGCTGAGGTTGAGAAACACTGGGTTAGTGTGTTGTGTGAAGCCAGCCATTCATGCATTCATACTGTGGATGCACTACTCAACCCCAACTGCAGTGAAAAACCACTCACTCTCTTCTGGTGTGGTTGGTTTGGAGAATCCAGTGGGGAATTTCTGCTTCGGTGGAGAAAATCCTTGGGGGATTTCTGCTTCAAGCTCCAATGGAGCCCCATTTTGGGAAAACACCCCCCCCTCCAATTTCCCCCATTTTTCACTGCTGAGCTGGCTTACTTTGAGCCTCTCCCTGCAGGGCGGGGGGGGGGGGGATGAGAGGGTGCTGGGGAAGGCAGCCTCAGCTGGCCATTTCCGTACAATGCCCTTAACTAAGTTGGTGAAAGGCCGTTCATACAACCCATGAAGCTCAGGTAGTGATAACTTTGGGGAGATGGTTTTTGGACCTGCATGTTAGCTGGACCCGCCCTGTTTTGCTTCGTTTCTGAATGTGTGTCTTGCACCCAAACCGTAAATGAATTAATCCAGTCACCAAATGAAATGGTTTGGGAGTAAACTCTGCCTGATGGGAAAGTGCTCCAAGTATGAGCAAGAATGAGAAGACTCATCAATCTGGTCACTGGGCTTGTGCAGGCGTGGAAACTGACATGTGGCCCTTTTTGCAGTGGAAACGGTCTGCATTTGTCCTGGCTATATGCTGGGCACGTTCTTTGGTTACCCTCAGGCAGGAAATGAAACTTCCTGCTTTTGCCAGGGATCCTTTGCACCCATCTGCTGCTCTTGCTGTCCTCGGCCAGAGGGCTGTGTTCTCACAACCTGCTTAACCAGGATAGCACAGATCCTAGCGGCTGCACTGGCTCTTGTGAAACTTGGTTAGTTGGAGCCAGACTTTGATTTTTTTCTCTGATTTAGGAGCATGGGTGACCGAACACGTGGCAGAGCCTGTAGGATGGTGGTGTTGGCTGCCCATTACATATTTATTGTGGTGTTATTGTTAGTGCATGTTTTTAACGGTCATTTGCCACCCAGAGTTGAGGTGGACAGCCATATAAATTGTAATAAATAAATAAACTAACTCAGCCCCATTGAGTGAATTGGGCAACCCATCCCGCTATA
Organism: Candoia aspera; assembly: GCF_035149785.1. Classification (NCBI taxonomy): domain Eukaryota; kingdom Metazoa; phylum Chordata; class Lepidosauria; order Squamata; family Candoiidae; genus Candoia; species Candoia aspera. The sequence continues at coordinate 7,657,466 of NC_086169.1, forward strand.
ATAAATTGATGTGCTAATTTAATAAAGTACCACAAAGGCAGTTGTCGAGATGGTGGGTGGGCAGAAGAAGGCTGTTCACACCTGCCTTCACAGGCTGCAGTGACACTTCTAAGGTGACACAGCAGCACCCGATGCTGAGATAGTCTGTCAGAACCAGGGGAGTGGGAGACGGAGGTTCCGTGACGGAAGTGACGCCAGCGAGGATGTGCTAGCCACTGATGGAGGTCAAGGTTTCAACAATGTGGCAGCGCCCCCATGAAAATCCTTGCAGTGGATTTGGTGCTGCCCATCCCTGGAACTCACTGCTGCAATGGTCAATGTGGTTTCAGTGCCCTGAGCTGTAAATTAACCACATAAACTTGTTCACAAAGCACACTCAACTTGGGTTAGTGAACCACAGCTTCTTGGTCTAGGTAGCGTGTGATGCCCAAATATATCTGGCATTAAGCCAGATGTTGGCTCAATGGGCTGGCCATCTTTTCTGTGGAACTTTGGGAAGTTTTCTTAATATTTATGCCCTCCCAAAGCCTTGAGTGCCTTCCAGTTCTTTTGAGGCAACAAATCCCATCATCCCTGACCGTTGGGTCTTCCTTGAGCACAGCAGTCTTCCCCCACATCGACTGGGGGGGATTAACTCTGGGTTAAAATCTCTTTTGGAATGCTTGATGACTTTTAATTCTCTTGTTTGGTTTGGTTCACACGTTGCCAGAAATCCGCGCCAGACAAGCTGCATCTTTCAATCTGACTTCCTCCACAGGGTTGTTGTGACAGGTAACATGGGGTGTGGAGGAGTGTATAAACCACTCTGGGCTAATCTGGAGGGGTATCAGTGGATCAGATAAATAAAATTTCCTTTTTGCTCTTGAGCATTGAGCTACAGACAGACAGGTTTTCCCAGCCAGGGTGGGGCAGTCCTGGTAGAGTCCATGTTCTTTTGCCGCTAGGATCACTTTTCTATTTTGGTGGAGCATTAATTGGACATTTACAGTATTTTGACAGGGGCAGGCTTGCTTTTGTATGATTTGATGCATTTTTGAGAAATGCATTCCTAGGGTGCCCTGCTGGGTTAGCTAGTGATGATAATAACACCGTGATAAGGCTAGTGATGGTAATAATGATGATCATGATGTAAATGCAGTTTTTGCTTTTGAGGAAGGCGCATTGCGAGCTGTAGGAAATGCTTCTGTGCGTTTTTAGAGCGTTAAGTAGAGGCTGGCTCCCAAATTAATGACCGGTGACGAATTGACCAATTTGGGGTTTGCAAAAGACATTGGAATTATAACCTTTCTGAATGGCCTGAGTTTGGATAACATGCTTAACCTGGTGTGTGTTGGGTGCACCCAGCCAGAGAGATTAAACTTGCCATACTTGACAGGGGTAGAGAAGAGGGAAAACGTATATATTTTTAAATAGTGGGGAGGCAATCTTCAACTTTGGATCCTCTGCAGCTTTTCAAAAATATTTGTGTATGTGGTTTTGGGGGGGAGGATTGCAGGGAACTCAGGCTTCAATTCAGACTTTGCAGGTGCGGGTTTTAATTTGATTGGCTAATTAGAAGCCGAATGTTAATTAGGCTCATTAACCAATGAGCTGCGGCAGACAAGGATTTATAAATAACCCCGCCGTGCAGATCATTTGCATGATGCCGCATGCTCACCATTGCCATGGAAACTGACCCCTCCCCAATGTTCAAAGGGGCCCCCAGTGGGGCTTAGAGCAGCCTTGTGGTGGTGACTACAAACACCATAATCTCTGCCTCTCATAGCTGTGGATGAGTGGAGCTGTAACCCCAGGGCTCTTTTGGAACTGGAGGATCTGCTCTTTCACTTTTCACTCTTTGGACCAGTAGCCGGTGTTCCTTTGCAACATGCCAGCTATGCCATGCTTCTAGTCCCTGGGAACAGAAAAGCGGGTTTTTTTTTCCCTTCCTAAACATTTTTCTGTAATGGTTGTAAGTGGCTCAAGAATCCTGTTAACTTCGAGAAGGAAGTATAGATCGGCTCCTATCATTGTGATTGTGGATGATGGGAATTGAAATCCAGCACATCAGGAGCCAGGTTAAGTAGAGCAGGGACCTTTCAAAAAAAAGGGAAATCTCATTTAGAAAATGGCACTGGAGGGCAGGAATGGAATCCACCTCCCCTCGGTCAGTGATGGGGCCCAAAGTGTGCGGGACGCTTGGGGAGCCGTGAGCCGGGGCGTCTTCTCTACCCTCCAGCGCCCCAGCGGTGCCTTTGTTCCTTACGCCTTCTCTCTGTTCCCACTCCCTTGCTATAAATAATCAGGCTCTTAGGAAGTAGCAAGATGCAAAGCCGCTCTCCCTTCCTGAGCAGCAGGCGTTGCGGGGAGGGCTGGAAATAAATTGCATCTTTGACAGTCAGTTACAAGGGTAATCATTTCAAAAAAGCAATTTGATGGGGATGAAATTTGCATTGCATTAGCACACGGAATGGCATCGGAGGGTCCTGATCCTGCCTGGATGGGGGAGAGGATGGGGGGGCTGCACGAAGTTGGCGATGCTGGAGAATGTGGGAAGTTCCTTCTCCCAAGCTCAGGGAGGCAGATTCCGGGAGGGGGCGGATCACATTTTAATTTGGAAGTCGACATGTTTCTAGTCCTCATGGCTGAAGAAACACTCTTTTCACTAAATGAGCTAGACTCGTTGCGATCTCCAAAGCCAGAAGATATTATATGTTCTATTTGTCCCCATGAGCAAAACACAGAATACACAAACATCCTTGCTCTTAAAAAATGGTTGAATAGCTTGCTTTCATACTACGGTCCTTACCTGGTTACTGAATATTTCCATTTTCTGTATTTGCACAATACAGTGAGTCAGACATCACCAAATGGACTGGGCTGGGCTGGTGTAGGAAATGAAACTAGAAAATAATGTAACAGGAGTCAACCTTAACCTACTTCAGCGTGTTGTGTGAATGCAACCGTTAATTGCACAGCTGACCAGATTAAGCACGTGTGAACAAAGGCTTTCCGTCAGCTGGAGAATCTGGCTTTCCTTGGTGCAGAATTTTGGGTTGCCTCTTGTTCCCTACCCGCCTTTTACTTTTTAAACTTGGGCTGCTGTATATATAAAATACATGTTTGTACAAAACCGGGGAAGAGGACACAAACTCCTCAGATTTGTCCTTCGGATCCTCTGGCATCACTCCCATGCTTTGGGCAACGACCCTTGCCAGGGTCAGCCAGCAGGATAGGAGTTGTAGTCGAGCAGCGTCTGAAAACCCTCTTCCAGGGATGGGGATCTGAGCGGTCTGGAAACCAAGCCTCTGTTTTCAGGCACTAAGATCGGAAGCCCGACAGTTGAGGCTGAAAGGAATTCTTGTCTGCCACCATCCAAAGAAAGGGCTGATTATTTCAAACAAGTTGATTAAAAAATAGGAGCACAGTGAGTACCAGTTTCCCTTCTCTCCCTCCCGTTCACAGATGTACTTTTCTTTTTTTCCCGTTCTCTTTCCAGATCTGAGCGTCTTACGATGCGCATTCCAGGCTGAGCTGAGAGCAGACCTGGAGGGCTTTCCCTCCAGCGGATCTGGAGGAATCCTTGGCAGAGGGATCGGCCTTCCTCTTTGGGGGTGAGACTCTGCTCAGCGTGCCCTGCCTGCAGTGGGTGAAGATGCTGTATGCCCGTCTGTGAGAGCCACCTTCCCTCTCGGGAAGGGGACCGACCCAACGGACCTCGGTGGCCCTCTTCTGCGCAAGAATCTGCTCCCTTCCTTCCACAGCCCCCGTAGGCTCTTCTGTCCAACAGGACCCTCTGTTCCTCCAAGCCTTGGACCGTCCTTCCCCCCGCGGGATTCTGCTCTCCTCCCGTCTCATGAGGATTTGAGGGCGTCCCCAAGGGGGCCCCCGGTAGACAGTGGGCCTACCATGGCGAGGCCCGTCTGTTTGCTGGTGCCTCTGGCGTTGCTGGTGGGCTTGGTCCTGGGCCCCGGAGCCGGGGGAGCAGCCTTGGAGTTTGGGGGTGCGCCGGGGCAGTGGGCTCGCTACGCTCGGTGGGATGCCAGCTCCTCCGGCGAGCTGAGCTTCAGCCTCAAGTCCAATGTGTCCCGTGCCCTGGTCTTGTACCTGGACGACGGGGGCAACTGCGACTTCCTGGAACTGCTGATCTTGGAGGGCCGTTTCCGTCTGCGTTTCACCATCTCCTGCGCCGAGCCGGCCAGCTTGCACCTGGAGACCCCCGTCAACGACGACCGCTGGCACATGGTGCTCTTGACCCGCAATTACCGGGAGACCATGCTGGTGGTGGACGGCGAGGCCCGGGTCGCTGAAGTCAAGTCGAAGCGGCGCGACATGGCGGTGGAAAGCGATCTCTTTGTGGGCGGCATCCCACCAGACGTCCGCCTGTCGGCCCTGACGCTTAGCACCGTCAAGTACGAGATGCCCTTTCGCGGGATGGTGGCCAATCTCAAAGTGGGGGACATGCCCCCGGCCCTCTTGGGTAGCCAGGGCATCCGCAGCGACATGGAGTATCTGTGCACCAAGCAGAACCCCTGCGCCAATGGTGGGATTTGCACCGTGGTCAACAGCGAGGTGCAGTGCGATTGCCGCCTCACCGGCTTCCAGGGCAAATTCTGCAGCGAAGGTAAGAGGCCCGGTAGTGACCCTGCTCTCTCGGAGCTCCAGCACCGTGCGAAAAGAGGTGGGGAGGAGCGGCCCAAAGAGTGGGCTTGGTGGTGGGTTTGAGGTCCGGCATGTCGTGGGAACCCAGCGCCACCTTGCCATGCCAGGCAAAGCAGTCGTCACAGCCAGCTGTTCTCTGTCAGGGCATCAGCTGTGGTTTTGATCGGAGCTGTTGGACTAAAGTAACCTGGGTTCATTCCGTTGTGTGAACACAACCACTGAGAGATCGCCCTGTTCACTATCCTGGTTTTTTATCTATCTCAGCTGGGTTGTAAGCAAAGGCTCACAGCCTCCCCTTTCTCTTCTGCACAACACCTGGCACATTGTAAAGGATGCCGCATAACAGAAAGGGGTTGTGATAATCACCACCCGTGCCTCGGGGGTCGGGTCGGAGGCAGCTTGTCTCCCATTTCCTCACCTTCCCCAGCTTTCATCCTTTCCTGTTCTGTAACTAGTGAAGAAAAAAACCCACTTTCTTTGTGCTAGGAGTGATTTAAATGAAACACAGGTATGCTCCTGATGTGGCAGGAAATGGTGATGTCATTGCCGTGCCTCTGATGGCAGCAGCGATTTTGAAAACCTTGGGTCCAGCTTTCATCCCTTGGATGGAACAGCCAAAGCCGGCCTGACCTGCTGCTCTCTTTCTTTTGAGCCAGGTTCAATCTTCTGAAAAACGGGTTGCAAAACCCGGTGCTTGCTTGCTTGGCTCAAATCTGGAGAGCCTTTCCCCCACACTCACTGGCTGCGAGTCAGTTTCCCTCTCAGGTCTATTCTTCTTCTACCGTTCCCGAACCCCCCACTTCCTGAAGTTTCTCTTGCCTCTCTTTCCATGCCTTTCCTTGCAAGGTTCCAGTCCTCCCTGTTTTTCCCCTTCTTTCGTCAACCTCACGCCAAGAACAATCATGCTTTGAAAGAAAACCAGTCCAATCTGGCTTCTTTTGCTTTTTGAAAGGAAGAGTCACTAAGAGTATTCCTTGTCTGGAGGCCATCCCAACCTAGTAAGGGATCTAGCTGTTGTATTCATTTCCCACGATGCCCCTGACCTAGCACCATTTCAGGGGATTGTGGGAAACTACAGTGGTGCCTGGTTCAAAATATATGGTGCTGTTGGTGGTGTTTTCCCTCAGCCCAACTCACCTCACAGGATTGTTGTTGTAGGGAAAATAGGAGGAAGGAGTATTAGGTATGTTCCTCGCCTTGAGTTATTTGTAAAAATAATAAAGGCAGGATAAAAAATAAAAAAGTAAAAATAAAAAAAATGTTGCTGGTGCTGCCTGAAGTACAAGGAAGCTTGGGGAGGGCCGGGGGGACCGAATTTCAGCCATGCCTGGACGTCTTTTTGCAGCAGCTTCCTTTTCCAACCTGGGACTGGACCCTTGCTTTGCATCGCCCCTGACCTCTGGAATTCTCCCCTGCTCTGGATTGCCATTCTCTGCTGCTGGAATTTCTCTCCCCATATCCCCACTTTTTAAATTTGGTTGGGGGACCTGTAAGCAATAAACAGCCTACTCCTCTTTCCTTACCCTTTTTGCATCTGGCGTGCAGGGATGGTCCTAGCAGGTTGAGGAAGCGAGCGCCTCCGAAGCCAAAAGCCAGCGTTGTTCCCCAGCTAGGCACAATTTGCTGCTTACGAATGCATCTGCTGCTCTGGCCGAGCTCCAGGGTGGGAAGGCTGGTCGGGTGGAGTGATAGGAAGCCCCCCCTTCCTTAGCTCCCTGACCTCAGTGATGTTTCTGGAAAAATGGGGGGAATGAATTCTGGTCCTGGGGAATTGGGTTCCGTTTCTTGGATTATTCAGTGGTGAGAGGGTCCTCAGAGGTAGGGTTGTGCTTGGGGTCACTTCAGCTAGGTGGCAGCACATGGCCAAGCCTCTCTGGGCATGGAAGCTGGTCAGAAAGCAGCCCAGCAAAAGGTGGTGGCAGATTGCTTCCAAAAATTGCCTGGAAGGCGACATGCCACAACTTGGGGCTTCACATTTATGTTGTCATTCTCATCAGTGCTGTTTTTATTTAATTCCCCATTCATTTCTCTTTTCTGGTTGCTGGCCCCTATTTGCATTCTCTGCAGGAGGACTGGCCTGGCCCCTCTTGCCCCTGGGTTGGGTTCATGCCACCTGCCTAGTCAGGTTGGGCCAAGATCCAAGCAGCTGCCTGCGGCCTGCATGATGAGCTGAGTTAGTGTTAGCCTTGGTTTGGTTTTGGGTGGTATAAAATGTCATGCAGGCCCCACCCATTTCGTACGTTAATGCAGTGTTTCTCAACCCTGGCAACTTGAAGATGTGTGGACTCCAACTCCCAGAATTCCCCAGCCAGCATGGGGAGTTCTGGGAGTTGAAGTCCACACATCTTAAAGTTGCAAAGGTTGAGAAACACTGTGCTAAACAATTACCTACCCAATTGTTTTAGCTTATTCTAATGTGTTGTGTGAACCCAGCCGAAGTATATCACACCTTGTTTCACTCCAACTGGTTTGCGGTGGCAGTCCCAGAACCCCCGTCCTAGTTTGTCCAGGCCTTACACTTTCCTTCCGTCTGAGGAACACGACTGGTCTTTCAACGGTAGGCAGGGGATTGGCCTACTTTAAATTAGAATGTAACTTGATTGGATTTTAAATGTAAGCTTAAATGAAAATGGTGTTAATTAAATACAGCTAAGACGAGGCAGCGGCTGCATTTCCCCCCACACGCTCTGTTTGGGGAATGCTAGCCATGGTTAGGCTTTTTAGTGTATTGTGTCAACCCAGCTCATTTGGTTAGATGATGATTCACTGGATTGTGCCAGCCCAGGAGAGGAGTTAATTCAGGAACCAAGTTAGCCGGGAAGCTCTTCCTGTAGACATGAAGACGAGACGCCTTGATTCCTGCTGGCTGCTCTCCATCGATCTATCTGTATAACATGCCTTGAACCCTTCTGACCCTGCTTGTCTTATACCTTCCCTTTCTCAGAGCTGCTGGCAGCAATGTTAGAAGCTCCACAGCAATGGGAGGCGCTCCGTTTACATAACTCCTCTGCAAACGTTCCCCTCGTCTCGCACCAGACACGCCGAATTGTGCCCGCTGACGTCAAGAGCACCCTCCCGGCTTCTCGTTCACACACAATCCGCAACACAACACCCACAGGAAGGCTAGGCCCACTCACAGGCTACCTGTTGTGTGGGGAGAGAGAGGCCGACACACAGATGGCGGTGCCAACCAGCCAAGCCGGTTAACGGGGAGGGGGCCTGGCGACGGTGGGGCCGCCGCCGTCGGCGCTCTCGTGGCAGTGGCGGATACTTCGGCCAGCTGACTGCTTGGTGGCCGGGATGATTGACAGCTGGGTGGCTGTTGCCTGGGCCTGTTGCTGTGGAAACGCCAGGCTGGCTGGCTGATGGATTTAGAATAGGATGCCTGATTCCTGAATGACATAGCAGGCAGGGGCAATTTGGGAGACAGGCAGACGGATTTATGGAGGGGAAGGACATCAAGCTTGTTTCTGGATGGCTGGGGACAAAATGCGCTGGCACTGCCTGCATGAGTTGGTTCATTTTTGGAATAATAGAGCACCCTGGTATGTGTGAGGCCTATCTGCAAGTTTAGCTTTTGTTTCTTTAAATGTCCCAAGAATCTGTATCTCAGTCACTTGTGATGTAAGCTTGCAGCTACTGTGGCTGTTGTAAGGGATGGGCACTTTACACGTGTTTTGAAGCCATTAAGTCTTGAAATAGTCTGCTGCCCTCCCACCCACAGCCCCACACCACACTGCCCCCACTCCACATAAACCCTTTGGGGGCTTATGGGTGTGGACTTGTGTTCACACAGCACGCTTAATCATGTCCGTGAGAGCCCTGGCAGCTGCATTCACATATTGATTAGTTTTAATCTTGGGCTTTCTTACTTGTTTGCTCAGGAGGGTGGCTGGTTTATGATTCAGCAGCTGCATTCCCACAACCTTCTTAGCCAGGTCAGTGAGAGTCTTAGCAGCTGTATTTGCAATATAAACTAAAGTTTTTTAGTGTTAATTGTGTGTGATGTTATGTAGCTTAATACATTGTGCAAAGCCAGCAACTTTGGACAGTTTAATTATTCTACATAGTGTGCAAATCCAAAAAATTGGGTTAATTCACTAACCAAGTTAAGTATGTTGTGTGAACCCAGCCAGAGAGTAAGAAAGAGGTGAGAAATGAGGTGGCAGGGAATTTCAAAAGCGTGCTTATCCATGCAGGAAAGTGGTTGGGCTGTGGGATTGGGACAGCCCCAGTTCAAATCCTTGCTCAGCCGTGAACTTCACTGGCTGGGTTCGCACAACATGCTACTGTCATGTTTCAATAACGCAGGTTTACTGTTTCGTGCATTGTGCAAATCTAATCATCAAGTGACTTTGCACAAGCCACTCTCTTTAGATTTACGGCACAGGTGAAAGGGGCAGAGAATTGTGTATGCCAACTGAAGCCCTTCAGTGGACAGTAAATGTGGGTAATGTAAATAACAATGAGGACCAGTATCTTGAAAGCAGAGATCATGCTTCGTGTTTGTGTAGACCTTCAAAGTCTTTGCTTTTAGTTGCTTTCCTTACAAGAACCCAGGCTGAGATTTGGCCTAAGGGTTTCTCAGGTTGCAACTGCCTGTTCCTCGGCTGCAATATTGTGCCAACCCTAAGAGAGGGGTGCAGGCTTGTCAAAAGGAACTCTGTGGCCTCGCAATTCTGTGGATTCCCCACCTCCCCAAAAGACCAGTGTTTTATGTACCTCCCCACCCCCTCATGCTAGATCAGTAATTTGGCAATGTTGGCACTCCCTTGTCTCACAAATGCCAATTTGGGCATCCCACTGGCACTGCCTATATTTAAACTAGCAGCCTCGGGTTAGATCATGTACAAGCATACAAGCTTGTCTGTGAATCTGAGCGGAGGCGGTGGCGAAGCAGGCCGGCATGGGAAGAGTTGGGATGACTGCTTGTTGGAGGAGTGGGTGCTTTCTGCAGGCACCCCCACCCCACCCCACCCCACCCCACCGGATTTGCCTGAAATGGAAGAATGGCGAGCTGCCCCCTTTTACTTGGGATCCATCAACAAGGTTCTCCCAGAGCAGAAACACAACTCCATTTCCGCAGGATTTTGTTAGGTTTACACCCAAAGTGTCTCAAATAGTCCAGGAATTTGGTTTTTGAACAGCAGGAGTGTCATTATTTGTGTGGCCTGCACACATAAACAAACACATACAGTGGCTGGCTTGCATATGGCACTTGGGTAATCTAAAGCAGATTAACAGAATCTGAATGTAAGGATTGGAAGAGACATTAGAAATCATCTAGTCTGACCCCCCACTCAGTGCAGGAAGCCACCATTACGACATCCTGGCTTCTTAAAACTTCCCAGCGAAGGAGAATCTACCACCTCCCAAGGCAGCCTTCCCCACTGTTGGATGGATAGCCTGTCATTTACTGGATTGTGGAAAATCTAGCCCTTGTTTTAAAAACTGGGTGAACCAGGCCACCATTTTAAGCCAAAAGATGTGTGGGCAGAGCATATTCGATAAATATAGCTGTTAGGCTTCAGTAAGCTGGGTTTAGCATTCACACAACCTCTAAAAAATAGTGGCTGAGTTCTTACCACAGGGTGATGAACAAGTTACTCCAGTCTATTTTAGTGTTGGGTGTTGTGCAACTGCAGTTTGGTGTAGCAGTTAAGGTGCTGGCTTAGAAACCAGGAGACTGTGAGTTCTAGTCCCGCGTTAGGCATGAAAGCCTGCTGGGTGACTTTGGGCCAGCCACGCGCTCTCAGCCCAACCCACCTCACAGGGTGGTGGTTGCGGGGAAAGGAGGAGGAGGAAGGAGTATTAGGTATGTTGAGTTATATATGAAAAGAAAGGTGGGATAAATATCTAAAAAAAAAGGGGATCCTCTGCTGGGCAACTTTTTTTTTTTTTTTGGTGGATCTGGTTGCAGTTTTTATGGGCTATGAGCTTAAGAGAGGTACTGTATCACAATGGATTCTGAGTTTGCAAAGCCAGTTTGGTAAACTCCAGCCTCTTTTTCTCAGGAAGTTACTGTCATAAGAGGAGAAGGACTTGCCTTAAACCTCTGATAGCAGGAATCGTTAACCATGTGGCTGGTGGGCACATGTGGAATTTTGAGGCCAGGTTGTAGGTGCTCTCACAAAATGGCTCCTGGGGATGCTGTCACAAAATAGCTGCTACCTAGGAGCAAGTTCCATCTTAGGGATCATTAAGGAAGGGGTTGAACATAAAATTGCCAGTGCTGTACAGGTAGGCCTTGCTTAACGACCATTTGTTTAGTGACAGTTTAGACTTATGATGGTGCTGGGAAAACTGACTTGCGACCAGTCCTCACACTTATGGCTGCAGCAGCATCCCCGCAGTCCCATGATCGCCTTTTGGGGGGGATGGGCGGTGATTAATAAATTAATCAATCAATCAATCACGATTTGGGCACTTGGCAACCAGTTTGCATTTATGACCGTTGCAGGGTCCCATAGTCACACGATCGCCATTTTCAACCTTCCCGGCCAGCTTCTGGCAAGCAAAATCAGTGGGGAACCACGTGGTTCACTTGACGACCGCCACAAAAATGGTCATCAAATTGGGTCGGATTCGCTTAATGACCACTTCACTTAGCAACTGAAATTCTGGTCCCAGTTGTCATTAAGTGAGGGCTACCTATAATGCTCTTAAGCAAATCTGTTATGCATTTGTACCTGGAAATACCAAGTATACTTCTGGTGCCTGCACTGGAAAGACGTAGAAATTCATAGGATAGTAGAGTTGGCAGGAACCACAAGGATTGTCTGGTTCAGCCCACTGCAATATGCAGGAAATCCAACGAAGTCGTCTTTGAAAATTGGGCGTCCAACCTCGTCTTAAAAGTCTTCAGGGATCCATATGGATCCAACATCCATATCACCTTCCTGTGAGAATCTTTGGGGCTTTGTGCCTTGGAAAAAAGGAGATGCGGTGTGTGTGTCACAACCGAGGTGTATAAAATCATGCACAGCCCCACAAACTTAGGATCAGGGTCATAGAACCACAGAATCACAGGGTTGGGAGGGACCTTGGAGGTCTCCTAGTCCACGGCAGGAGTCCTCATGCCATCTCGGACAAACGGTTGTCCAATCTTCTCTTGAAAACCGCCAGCGATGGAGGCCAGCTGCTCCCCTGCTCAAGAGTTCTCACTGTCAGGAAGGTCCTCCTTGTTTCCCAGTTGGGTCTCCCTCCGAGGAGCTTCCACCCGTGGCTCCTTGTCCCACCCTCAGGTGCCACGGAGAATAAGCCGGCGCCCTCCTCCCTGTGGCAGCCCTTCGAGGATGGGAAGACTGCTGTCATGTCCCCCCGTCTTCTCTTGGTTAAGCTAAACCTACCCAGTCCCTCAGCCGTTCTTCGTAGGATTGAGCCTCCAGACCCCTGATCATTCTTGTTGCTCTTCTCTGCGCTCTTTCTAGGGCCTCATCATTGGGTCATCCAGTGAAGCTGGCTGGAAGGAGATCTAGAACAGACAAAAGGACACGCTTCTCCACATAGCGCATCGCTAACCTGTGGAATCCCTTGCCACAAGTTTAATATTTGGTGATGGCCATAACTTGGGTGGGATAAGACAGTAAGACCTGAAGGCTCAGTGTGACCTCCAGGTTGGGAGCACCAGGCCTCGCACCCCAGTCATTTGGGAACAGAGGCAGGAGCGGGTCACGTCTCCAGGTTTTACCTGGAAGCCCCCCAGAGGCCTCTGGTTGGCTGCTGCGGAAAGGAAAAAGCTGAACTGAGATGGGCCTTTGTGCTGATCCAACAGAGCTATCCTTACATTCTAGTCTCATGATACATGATTAACTGATACATCCATTTTCCAGGATTTTCCTTGCCGCTCTCCTGCAGGATTTCTCATCTTGCTTAATTTGGTCTTTGCATGGGCAGGCGTGGGCACATGTTTGAACAAAGCCATGGGCTGCAACACCCCCCCCCTTACTTTTTTATTTTCTAAGAAAGCTTCTGGGCCCACGCAGGGCTGAAGTCATTCTTAGAGGGTGCTTCGGAATTCTGTGTGTGGGGACGGTGTAGGGTCTTTGTCATCCCTGCCTAAAAATTCCAGGTTGGAATTTTTTGCTCTGTGGATTTTTAACCAGAGATCATGGTTTAATGTCTGCGAGCCCAATCAATTGATATTTATTCAGCAAACCGCAGTTAACAAGCTCAGTATTATCCGCAGACTGAGCTAGTGGTCTCTGCTCTCCAGATTCTTGGGATGTTGGGTGTTAGGGTTTCCACTTGGGCCTGTTTCCTTTCAGAAAAAGTTGTTGGGTTAAGCAATAACTTTCTTCAAAAGGTGGTAACATTCAGTTTTGCAATTGGAAACTGTCATGTGCCGCTTCAGAGAGGCAGAATACGATCACTGACCCCCAGGGGAGAGGCATGTATGAGATGCTTAACCTGGTTGTCCGTTTCCTGGTTCACATGACATACGGACCAAATGGGGATGGGTGCACCACAGGCTAAGTCATTTACACTGCGGCCAGATAAACCAAGGCTGTAATTAAAGAAGCTTAGCCTGTTGTGCACGTGCAATAACAAGGATCTGCACTGGGTTGGTTGAGCTCTGTATTTGTGCTCAAAAGTAACTAAGAAAAAAGTGAGTAAAAGCTAAAAAGAAATAAGTAAGTAAAAAAGTAAGATCCAGTTTGGTGTGGTGGTGAAGGGGCTGGCCTAGAAACCAGGAGGCTGTGAGTTTGATCCCGTCTGAGGCACGAAAGCCGGCTGGGTGACTTTGGGCCAGTCCCTCTCTTTCAGCTCAGCCCACCTCACAGGGTTGTTGTTGTGGGGAAAATAGGAGGCAGATATTAGGTATGATTGCTGCCTTGAGTTATATACTGTATATTTAAAATATAACAACAACTATCTGTCTTTATCCAGTAGGCAGGCCTGGAACCATTTAGCTAACCTCACAAGAATCCAAGAACTTTTGATCAGTAGGTTTACTGAAGAAGTCAGGAAGCCACAAGGAAAAAAAATGTTAGCCCCTGCTCTGTTTCTAGATTTCTACCTGCAGAGGTAATAGCCAAACCCTTTTGAGCCTCCTCCTCATTCCTGTCGTCTTTTGCACAGGCGAGCCCGTTTCCATTTGCCCCTGGTTTTGAGAATGGTCCGGCCTGCTATCCTCTTGTTTTCCTCTGAATGTGTGATAACCAATTCCCACTAGCTAAGCTGATGCCTGAAACTGAAAACCTTGTATTGTAATAAAGGCTGCCTCCCTGCCCCAAACCTGTGTGAAACAAATAAGGAAAGAAAAAAGAAAAAGAAAGGATTCTGGCTACAGGCAAAGGACGTTTCTTTTGTTGCTGAGCTGTTACCACACAGTGGCTGGAAGAGAGACGTGGTTACCAGACACATCTGACTCTCTGGTTCACATATTCATAATGTGTGCAGTGGAGTAGCTAACTCATGATCAGTGGCTTGAAACAGCTGCAAATCGCAGTGTATGTTGGTGTGCAGGCACAATCTTCTGCTTCTGTGCACCCACATGGTGCGTTCTCTAAATGTGATAATGGTTTCCTGGGCTCCAGAAATGGTGGTGTTTCAAGGGCACCGTACTTTTAAATATGGCTTTTTAAAATGGTTTAAGAGGAAGCCTGCCTTTGCCCCGTTTTCTGTTTGATAAGACTTAACAAGGAATGTGTGTGTTACTTATAGAGCCCATGTATTTGGTCTTGAACCATAAATAAATTTGAATTGATTGATTGATTGATTGATAGGGCCCATGACCATGTGCAGAGTACCTTTTCTACTTTGATGAATAATCGCAGCTTGACTAGTGAGCCCAGATTTCAGTATCTCTCTTAAAAAGAAAGGTAGACTGTTAACATGGCTTGATGGGTTAACGGTCAGATTAGAAGATGCCAGGTGCACACAACACACTAAGCCATCAGTCTTGGTTTATAAGCCTTAATTGGCTGTCCTTGCATCACACACACAAGCTGGTTAAAGACCTGGCAGCTGGATTTCTATCCATCTAGCTTTTAAAAAAAAAAAAAAAAAATCTAGATGAATGGCGACGTGCAAACCCAGCAAATGGTTTGATTCAGGAGCCAAATTCATTCTTTCTCATTCCAACCTCCCGCCAGGGTTGCAGAGGGGACGAAGGCAAGAGCTGCCTGGAAAAGCAGGAAGGGAAATTTTTAGGGCAATAAGGAGAACGGTTTCCCTCGGCTAAAATACACTCATATTGAACGGGGTGGTCTGGCTTCAGCCTCCGCGTGTCGGCTTCCTGTCATGCCTGGATCGGTTCCCTTTTCATCCACTGCTCATTTTCTGCTGTCTCTCCTTTGCCAGCCCCCTGTTCTGCTTGTATGATTTTGCATCCCTTTCTTTCCCCACTCCCGTCTGCGCATGTCATGCTCAGGGCCTCAGTGCCACCCATTGCCTCCTCCCATTAGCCATGCTATCCGTGATGGGCGCATTTTCCCCCCTCTTCTTGCTGAGCTGTTCTCTTGTCGCAGGGGCTCCAGGCCTACTCAGGCTGGGTGCTCCCTGCAAGGGCAGACCAAGGTCGCCCGGCAACTCGGCTGCCAGGAGAGAGGATGCGCGTGGTGTGGTGTGTGTGTGGGGGTGGGGGTGTGTAAAAGCCCTCTCTTTTTTCTTGAGAGCAGCTTTACAGTACTCGGGGCATGGCTCCAAAGGTTTGCTCAGCACTGCAGCAGTTGGTGAAGGAGGAACATTTCTGGTGTGTGTGGGGAACCAACTTGAAAATGCATCTGGAGGCAGATGAAAGATGCCAGTCCTACATGCTGCGAGTCCTTCCTTTCCCCGGTACCCCCACAGTGTGGACTCTGCAAAGCAGCACATAAAGCGTTGGCTTATACTAGATCTGGGCTGCCCAGGTTGGCCGCCTTTAATCCATTCACTTCAGTGCCTGTGTTCACACAACCCAGGTAACCCAGTTCCTGAATTCACCTGGATTTGCACAATACGCCGAGTCCTAAAATTAAGCAAACAGGCTGGGCGTACGCATCACATTGCACCACCCAGGAATGAACTAGAGCTAAAACTTGCCATTGAGCATGATGTAAGCATTTCAGCTGATCACCCTGGCATCAAATGGGTTGCACGTGTTGTAGGAACCCTGCTACTCTTTCTAGGATTCTCTACCAGAAAGAGAGAGAGAGAGAGGGATCCCCTAATACATTAACAACTTTCTTAGACAGAACTGGCCAGGATTGAATCCAAGACTGCCTTCATGCAAAGCAGGGGTTCGGTTTTTGCTCCAAGCCCCCTCCTCAATACTGTTGGACCTTGGGGAGCTGACTAGCCCCACCTTCCCCATAGGCTGCCCCAATTGTCCCTCTCCCCTTTCACTGCTTGCTTTGTCCCTAGATTCGAACCCCCCCCCCCCCCCCCGCTGTCCATGCTCCTGATACAACCAGCAACCTGCCTTTTGCAAGCAGGCGAGGTTTTTCACAGATGGCAAAAAACGCTGAATTTTTGCCCAGTTCTTGCTAATTACAGTTGTATTGCTTCTTGTGTTGCGTTGATCATTTCCTACTAATTGCATTAATTAGCTTGGTATTGTTTTGTCACCAGTGCAGACTCTGTGTGTGTGTGTGTGTGTGTGTGGTTTCTCCCTTCCTTTGTCAGTCTTGGCTTTGGATTAATTTCCCCCCTGCCAACAGATGTCACCAATGCTCATGGAAGGGGGGGGTGCAATCACAGCTCTCCCCAAAGAGCTGTGACTCAGTTTACCTGCCTGAGTCTGCTAAGGACCTTAGCCAGTCGCTGGCACGACGTGGAAGCAGTGAGAGAATTTTACTGGTCTGGGGGGACCTCGCCCCTTCCTTGGGCCACAAGCCTTTTCTGCGTTCCTGGGATTTTAACCTCCACCCCAGAATAAATCCATTTTTCTTTCTAGTTTTTAAAATTGCTATCTTTATATGAGAGCCAGTGTGGTGTAGCAGTTAAGCCATCAGGCTAGAAACCGGGAGACTGTGAGTTCGAGTCCCACCTTAGGCACAGAGCCAGCTGGGGGACCATGGGCCAGTCACTCTCTCTCAGCCCTACAAAGGAGGCAATGGCAAACCACTTCCGAAAAACCTTGCCAAGAAAACTGCAGGGACTTGTCCAGGCAGTCTCTGAGAATCGGACACGATTGAACAGATTAAAAAAATAATATTTAGATAGGCTGCCCGATAAATATATGTTTTGGGGAAGCCAACTGAGCATAAAATATTTTTAAAAGACAGTGATAAAATACAGTAACCAAAACAACAAACAATGAGATGAACTTTCCTGTTGGCCCCAAAAGTAATTAAGATGGTAATAAAAGCAAATTATAGACCAATAGTTACGGGGAGAGTCATCCCCCCAAATCACAACAGTGTAGTACACGTCATACACCCTGATGAAGCTCCTGAAATGATTCAGAGGAAGGCGGCGTCACAGATGACTTCTGCTGGATGGCCAAGGGCCCAGTTAGCAGGGCAACAACATGGGGAATCATGTAAAATTGATTAAATGATCAATAATAATCCCTGGCATCTCCAGGGAGAGCTGGGAAGGGCCCTGCCTGAATGATCAGCTAGAAATAAAACAGAACACAGGTGACAATAAATAAACCCTTGAACGAAAGGTGAGTGGGAGTGGGTGACACTTCGGAGTGGTGATTTGTATACGTATCTGTATTTATATCTATATATATCGGCATAACTTTGCATATCTTTGCGTATCTTTCATAAAGGCGGCAGATGCTGCACGAACGGTGCCAGTTCTCCTGAGACTGTGGCGTTCCCGTAGACCTGAAGATGTTTTATATAGGAATGCCAAAATCTTGGGACTCTTTTGATGTCAGTTATTTGAATTACGCTCTGCTTTTCTACTTTGGCAAGAACTGAAGGCAGCAGATACGTGGAAAAGAAAAAGGGAAATAGAATGTAAAAGTTAAAAGCATAATGAAAAGGGAGACTAAAATTGGTACTAAAAGAATTTAGCGATTAAAAGCCTGGCAAGAGACGTGTCACTAAAGATTTTAGTAAATCATTCTTTCTTAAGGGACTGCATAGTTTTTGGGACACTGTTGAAATAACACAAGGTTTGGGCTGTTTTTAATATTTAAAAAATGGGGAGGCAGGGCACCCTGTCCACCCTCCCTCCCTATCTCTCCTTCCTTCCTCCCTCCCTCCCTCCCTCCATCTCTCCCCCTCCTTCCCCTTCCTTCCTTCTTCTCTATCTCTCCTTCCTTCCTTCCTTCCTTCCTTCCTTCCTTCCCATCCATCCATCCATCCATCCATCTCTCCCCCTCCTTCCCCTTCCTTCCTTCTTCTCTATCTCTCCTTCCTTCCTTCCTTCCTTCCTTCCTTCCTTCCTTCCTTCCTTCCTTCCTTCCTTCCTTCCCATCCATCCATCCATCTCTCCCCCCCCTTCCTTCCTTCTTCTCTGTCTCTCCTTCCTTTCTTCCCTCCCTCCCTCCCTCCCTTCCAGTCTTTCTCCACAGATTGCGCAACTGTGCTACGTAATGGCATTCCAGAAATTTGCATAAATTGTGCACAAATTGGACTGCAGAAACTGGAGCTTTAGGGGGAAAAAACCCAGTCCAGCCAGATTTTTTACTTATTCTGTTCAGTGTTTTATTTCTGTAAGTATTGTCCCTGATATTTGCATAACTGCTTAGAGGTGGATACATGGGAAGTGGTATAAACAATTCTGGATGAATAAACCAACAAGGATGGTATTGGGCAGATGTATTGAAGATAGTATAAAATTGGAGATCTTGGAGGTTATGTAGTCCATCCCTCAGCTTAATGCAATATCCTTAGTCCCAAGAGATGGGATACTGAGTAATATTCACCTGAAATATGAGTTAATTAGTCAGATGGATTGTTTGGTTAACAAGAGAAAAAAAGTGAGAGGCAATCTGTACCTGCTCAGGAGCCCTTTGTTTATAAATTCACTTTATAAATAAAGTGAAACCGGGGCAAATCAGCCCATGTCCTGATGGGGAAAGGGTGCCAACAGCTCGGGTATTGTTGTTTATTCGTTTAGTCGCTTCCGACTCTTCGTGACTTCATGGACCAGCCCACGCCAGAGCTTCCTGTCGGTCGTCAACACCCCCAGCTCCCCCAGGGACGAGTCTGTCACCTCTAGAATATCATCCATCCATCTTGCCCTTGGTCGGCCCCTCTTCCTTTTGCCTTCCACTCTCCCTAGCATCAGCATCTTCTCCAGGGTGTCCTGTCTTCTCATTATGTGGCCAAAGTATTTCAGTTTTGCCTTTAATATCAAGCTCGGGTATAAGTTGGTGGAAAGGAAACCAGAAATAAATAGCCGTCTTGGGTGACACTAAGAAAGGTTCTGTGGTCACTTCATGGAATTGGGAGAATGGGGATTTATTTTCAAAATCCGTTTCAGTGCAGAAGAGACCCGTGGAGAAATTCTTGCAGGTGGAGGGCTTTGCCTTGCACTAGTGACCAGCTGCCCGAGGGTGGCTGTCCGGCCCTTCATCTTCAACAACCGGCCCAGCTGAGCTCCGCTCATAATCCAGACTCGGAGAAGTTCAAAGTATATTCTCAAGTGCTCTGTGCGTAAAGTAGAAGAACAGAAGCTTCTCCTGCAGGGGAAGGAAGACATGGGAGAAATTCCAAGGCAGAGTTCATTAATAATACAGTCGTATTTTCTGCTGATAGAGTGCTTCCAAATGCATAAATTCCTTTATCTGCATTATCAACTGCCATATTTACCACAACCCAGTAAGGTAGGCCAGAGCTGTTTCCTCATATTGCTGATGAGGCTGAAAGAGAGCAGCTGGTCCAGGTCTGCTGTGTGGCTGGCTTTGCACAACACCGGAAACTGGGGTTAACAAAAGTCAACAGTTACCTTTGCATCCCAGAAAAAACAATTCACACAATGTGTGAAGGCACCAGTTCCTGCAAGACGCTGAACCACAATCAGCCTAACCCTACTCAAAGCTACAGGCAGTCCTCGCTTAAAAACCACAATTGGGACCAGAATTTCGGTTTCTCAGCAAAGCAGTCATTAAGTGAATCTGACCTGATATGACCTTTTTGTTGTGGTCATTAAGTGAATCGCCATGGTTGTTAAGTGAGCCACATGGTCATTAAGCGAATCATGCAGTTCCCCATTGATTTTGCTTCCCGGAAGCTGGCTGGGAAGGTCGAAAATGGTGATCACATGACCACGGGATTCTATGACGGTCATAAATGCAGACTGGTTGCCAAGCACCCAAATCGTGATCATGTGTCTGCGGGGACGCAGCAATAGCCGTAAGTGTAAGGACCAGCTGCAAGTCAGTTTTTCAGCACCATCGTAAGTTGAAACTGTCACTAAATGAATGGTCATTAAGTCAGAACTACCTGTACTAAAAATTGGGTAAACCCAGGAGTGGTTTTTGGTTGGCCTTACTTTATCCAACAAGATGAAGTGAAATGGCGAGAAATGTAAGGCCCTGCACTTAGGCAGGAAGAACCAGATGCACAGGTACAAGACAGGCAGTGCCTGGCTCAACAGTGGTGCCTGTGAGAAGGATCTGGGTGTCCCGGTGGACCACTGCTTAAGAATGAGCCAGCAGTGTGCTGCAGCTGCCAAAAAAGCCAACACAATCCTGGGCTGCATCAACAGAGGGGTGGTATCAAGATCATAGGAAGGGATAGTACCGCTCTATACCGCACTGGGGAGGCCACAATTGGAATCCTGCATCCAGTTCTGGTCACCCCAATACAAAACAGATGATGAGGCCCTAGAAAGAGCGCAGAGAAGAGCAACAAGAATGATCAGGGGTCTGGAGGCTCAATCCTACGAAGAACGGCTAAGGGACTGGGTAGGTTTAGCTTAACCAAGAGAAGACGGGGGGACATGACAGCAGTCTTCCCATCCTCGAAGGGCTGCCACAGGGAGGAGGGCGCCGGCTTATTCTCCGTGGCACCTGAGGGTGGGACAAGGAGCCACGGGTGGAAGCTCCTCAGAGGGAGACCCAGCCTGGAAACAAGGAGGACCTTCCTGACAGTGAGAACTCTTGAGCAGGGGAGCAGCTGGCCTCCATCGCTGGCGGTTTTCAAGAGAAGATTGGACAACCGTTTGTCCGAGATGGCATGAGGACTCCTGCCGTGGGCAGGGGGTTGGACTAGAAGACCTCCAAGGTCCCTTCCAACCCTGTGATTCTGTGGTTCTATGATTATTCTTTGATGGGGGGGCCACGGCTCAGATTCAGTCTTCCGCCCAACAAAAGTGGCGTTCTTTCATTTTAAGTTCACACCCTGCAGGAGAAGATCTTCTGCTCATCCCGTCTGCTTTGCTGGATTATCAGTCATCCCTAACCTTAACTTTCTTTCTTTTTTCTCTCTCCTTCTTTCCTTCCCTCATTTCCTTGGTTTGCTGCATCCTTGCAGAAGAGCTGACGATGGAAGGTGAGTACCCCTTCTCTGAGGTTTCTTTGGAGGAGTTATTTTGTGGGGGGGGGGGCAGGAGGGGTTGTGATGGTGCCAAAGATTGTGGGGAGTTGTGGAGGCTCTTTTCCTGAAAATAGGGGGTGTGCGTGTGTGTGTGTCGCTTCATACTCCCCCTCCTTTGGATCCAGTCTCTGTTCTGCGGTACGTGAGGGCCGTTATGGTCTCTGGGCACAGGGAAGGGGGTCGGTCTGTGAATTATTTCCCTTTTGGTATTTGCATTGGGGAAACCTCTTTTACGGGCCGCTGTGTTTTTCTTCTGAGGGGAACTTTTGGGAGAGCAAGAAGTGGATTTGCGAGAAGATTTTCCATTGGGCAGCCTTGATTCTGCCTGTCATTTTCCATAATGTTCCCTCCGCCCTCCAGTGAAACTCCTTCCAGCTCTCCTGAACTTAAATTGGAGATATTATGGCTGAATTAAGAATAGTGAATTTAGGGTACATTGGTAACACACTGCATTGTGTTAAAGATCCTCCTATTGCTGATTACAGGTAGTCCTCACTTAATGACCATTTGTTTAGTGATGGTTCAGACCTATGACAGTGCTGGAAAAAAAAACTTACAGCAGGTGCTCACACTTACGACCGTCTCAGTGTCCCTGCAGTCATGTGATCACGATCTGGGCACTTGGCAACTGGTTCGCATTTATGACCATCGCAGCATCCTTTGGTCACGTGATTGCCATTTTTAACCCTCCTGGCTGGCTTCTGGCAAGCTAAATCAATGGGAAACCACATGATTCGCTTAACAACCATGTGGTTTGCTTAATGACCATGTGGTTCGCTTAATGACCACCTCAAAAACGGTTGATGAACACCTTGCTTAGCAACTGAAATTCTGGTCTCAATTGTGGTCATTAAGCAAGGACTACCTGTAACTTCATTTTCCCTCTGCCTCGCTGGATCTGTTCTCATCTTTCCCCCGTCTTGCCCTTCAGATTGTAAGCTCTTTGGGGCGGAGGATTTTGCCCTTGGGTCCTGCAAAGTACCATGCATGTGGCTGTCTAAAGAATTAACAGCAGCAGCAAAAGAATTAGCAGTCCTGATAATACAGTAATAATAATAATAATAATAATAGCATTCCTTTTGAATCTGCACAAATGTCCTCTGTGTGTGTGTCTGTGTGTTGGGTGGGAGCTGTGCCATTCTGTTAGAGCTGTCCTTTTTAATCTCATTACACTGAACTAACAAAGTCTAGGTACATGCCGCAGTTTTAACGGAATATAGGAACTTCAGAATTAACAATCATAATCATACAGAGCAAGAGAAGGAGAGGAGAAAAAAGGGAAAGGACCTAGAGAATTCGGTTATCAATAGAACAGCTCCAGAAAAAAAGGAAAAAAGAAAAGCGATCTGTTTGAACGTCATCTTCGTTGTCCCTCTGTGGGGTTTCCTTGTCATTTCAGTGATCTGCCAAGTTCTGCATCCCCAAAGGAAGCCTGGGTATGGGTGCAGGCAGGACAAAGCTAAATTTCATTTAAGTGTAATTAAATGTGGGATTTAATTCAACGGAGTGATATAATGACTCACTATATATTGAACAAGTTCCCTGAAGGTCCCAGCGAGCGTCACAACTCATTGACAACTTTGGCAGTGGCTCGGGGCCAGGAGGAAACCTGAGATCCGGCGGGGATCTTCCTGATCCAAACCTGCAAGCTTGTAGAAGCTCCTCCTTTATTCCTCAGAATCCCCAAATTTGCCAGAGCCACATAAAGGCCCTCGTGGGAGCAGTTGCAAACTGCAGCCAATGAGACATCCCGAGAATACAAATCCACATCCCAGCGAGATGGGAGGTGATAATTCTCTACCTGGTTAGCAGGATTGCCCTTGGTACGGGCTGACTCACCACCCAAGCTGAGTTTTGAAATTTCTTTTAATTAAAAAAATATAGGGGACGTTGGCCTGTTGTGTACAAAAGCACCTGGTTCCGCATCATCTTTATTTCCAAGAATATTTCTGGAAATAAGAAGAAGAAGAAGGACCAAGCTAAGATGGCCGATCAAGAGCATCGTGGGCAGGTGGGATAGAGCAATGGCGCCCATGGTGTACGGTTTGCCCTCTGGGGGTTTGACATGGCAGCCATTTTGCGAGCGTGTCCACAGTGCACTCTCCACATCCCAGTTGTGTCTGTCTCTCTGATGGAAATTGGGTTCCTTTCTGCCTTTGATTCCCGGAATCTGCAGATGAGAAGCAGCAGGAGCAGGTCACCACAAGGGATGGCAGGAAGCCTTGAGAAGAGTAGGAACAGATCATAATGGCTTAGAGGAAGGGATTTGCCCCTTGTTTCTTCAGACCATCTGCCAGAGTTTGCACTCCAGAAAGCAAACAGGCCAGGACAAAGTATCCGATGGGTCCAGGAGAGAAACTCAATTTCATTTACGTTGAATGCACGTTCAATTATTAAAATGCAGTTGATATGGTTACTGCCTGTGTCCTTCATTTCTTCCCTTCAGTTCCATTAAAAATTGTAATTTAGTGGCACCTTAGAGGTTGTTTTCACACACCACACTTAACTGAGTCAGGAAAAGGTATAACATTTGTGCAGCGCACTAAGCTTGGGGAGGTAATTGGGGGCTTGGTCCCACGTACGGTGCCAACCCAGAAAAATGGATGGATTCCATAACCAGTTTACACGTGTTATGTGAACATGGCCACTGAGTTGCTCTGAATCTAGAGAAGTGAATTCTAATATCCCAGTTGCAACTTTGGGATTAGGATGGATCTGGAAACGTTGAATCAACTTTCGGTACATTTTGGTTTATGGAACAGAACAAACCAGTGCTTTAAGTCAACCTTTATTAAGTCAACCATTGTGCTGAATTTTTGCGAGGGTCAGAATGGGTTAAAAATAAAAAGGCCCAAATCGTGACCATCTCAGAAACCTGAAGCATCCATCTAAAGACTTTAACGAAGCCAACCTTCCCCCCATCTTTGGGGAAGGACCTAATGTCATAGACTACTGCCCCATAAATGTTAATTAAAAAGTGGTACCTAGCAGCTGGCCCAGCTTTATTAAAAGCTCTGAAACTGTAGGCAAAGGCATCCATTGAGAAGGTTTGTTTTATTTATTTGAGACAGTCCTCTCACCCTGTTGTCAGAAGGATTTGGGAGCGGGTTTATGTCTTAGAAGTCAATAAATGTAAAACAATAAATAGCATGAGGCATTAAAATGGCCATAGGAAGCGCGGGAAAGGTGGTGCCCAAGTGGTGGCGGATCTCCGTGCAAGGAAATGCAGCAGCTCGCTGTTCATCTGTTTATTCCTGTGTTTGTCCTTTATCCTTCTGCCAACATTGATTTGTAGGAATAAATACATTCGTTAATATATGTACTGTGACGCCAGAGAAGCCACACCGCAGGGAGGAGAAATGTCTGGCAAGCCATTAATTTTTTTCACGTTGCTGAATAATGACCAGCTTTCCCCATTAAATGCTGACATCTACAGATAATGGGTGGAAAGGAGGGTGAATGGAAACGGGATGCTTACTGGTGTTTCTTTAGATGCACCAACGTACGCTGGAAATGGCTGCATTCAGAGTCTTTTTTAAAAACCTCAAACTCAGCAAGGATGTAATCCATTCTGGATTTCTTTTTTTAACTGGGGGAGTCAGACTGCGTGTCAGATACATTGGGAGGCTGATGAATTTTCCAACGTTTCCCATTCTCTCCCCCAAAGGTTCAGAATTCCCGGTAAATGTCAACACTTCCAGCATCGTGTACACAAACCAACCAGCCCGTATTCATAAAATACACGGGGCTTGCATTTATGGACATGTACTCATGCTTTTCTCCCATGTGTTCCCTGTAGTTATACATGGAGTTCAATGAACTTGATCTGCATTTTCTTATCTTTGATTTTGCTGGCTTGGGGTTCTGGAAATCCTCCCACTTCCGGAGACATCACATTGGAGAAATAAGATATGCATATATGCTGTGGAAATAATAGAACAATATCCAGCAGGTAAATCTGGGCTGCCCTTTTTGGTGCCTTGCGACCAAAATGCACAACTTTTTTTTCGTTTTCTGCACACTTTCTGCCTGTATCCCAGGCTGCCAACTGCTAGAGAAATAGGGGAAAGTTCCAGTTTTGTTATATGATCCTGTGCTGCAAAAATGCTTCTGTTCTTTGAAATAAATTACCTTCTAACCCATTCAGAGGACGATCAGATCTGGGAACCACATCAAGAGGACCATCTCTAGAGCTGAATGGGGAAGACCTGGGGAAAGATATCAATCCTGGCAAGGTTGCCACCTGGCCTTGAATTCTTACAGAAATGGGCACTGCAACATGAGTAGGATGGTGCCTCAACTTGGGCAGGTTCTCACCTGTTGTCTTGAGAATTTTTGTTGAGAAGCCTCCATACAGAATGACAAGGAGAGCCCTGAAGATGATTTTTCTTCCTTTCTCACAGGCCTTAAAGACTGGCCAAGAAGATTCAAATGGAAAAACGAAAGATTTCTTTCCCTGTTTCATCTAGAGCATTTTTGCTTTTTCTTCTTAATTCTCACCACAACAATTACACGTTTAACACACTGTGAACCCAATACATTTTCTTTCAAATGCCTTTTTAATAAAAAATCTGGATTCATGGTAGAACAATCTAAAACAACTGCAAAGTCAGACACGTACTCTGTCTTCAAGTACAATTTGCCAGCACTTTGGGGAAGGGGGAAAATTTTTTTTATTAGAATTGTTGGAGGTCCGAAATAATTGTGTTCTCAAGGGCTACAGGTAGTCCTTGACTTTCGACTGTTTGTTCAGCGACTGTTCAGGGTTACGACGGTGCTGAATGAAGGGACTTAATGACTGGTTCCAGCTGTTGCAGTGCCCCCGCGGTCACATGATCTTGCAGTCTGGGTGCTTGGCAACCCGTTCACACTTACAACCGGTTGCCAAGCTTCCTGCAATCACGTGATTGCCATTTGCAACCTTCCCTGCCAGCTTCCCCAGAAAGTCAATGTGGAAACTAGCAGGCAAGGTCACAAGTGACTGGGGTAAGTCTCGCACCGGTGCACCCTCCCCAGCCCCTCTGCGCTTGCACCATGCTGGCTACTTATGCACTGCCATGCACCCTCCCCGACCCACCCTTGCACCCCCATGCACCCTCCCGCTTCCTCCCCCACCTGGCGCAGCCCCTTACCTGCCTGCCAGCCTGGGACTTGCAACTTCCTGCTGGCTTCCCCACTGACTTGGTTTGGGAAGCTGGCAGGAAGTTGCCTTGCCTAACGACTGTGGGATTCAGTTAATGACGGCAACTGGGACTGCAGGGATTGCTGTCACTAAGCAATGTGGTCCCTCTTTAACGACCACATTGCTTAGTGACAGAAATTCCAGTCCCAGTTGCTGTCGTAAGTCGAGGACTACTTGTATTTGTAATACTGAGTATTAGATAGGAACTATCCAACCCATTCAAATCTTTGATTTGGAAAATGAATCCATTTTGAACCAATTAGGAAAATCAGTTCAATTTAAATGTTTGAAATGAAGTTGGTGAATTGGATTTGGATATCTGCATCCATTTTGAAAAAAAAAATCTAAGTGTTTGAAATAATCCAAATTCATTTGGAGGTGTCCAGGGCGGTACTTCGATCCACGCTGTGGCTTTCTGGATTTGTTTTGAAAAGTCAGCTTGATTTGGGGTTTGGCCCCCCTTGAGCTGACTCTCCAAAATGAACATTTTAACAATGCACACAAAGCTGCTTGCACCCCTCCCCAAACAGCAGTAGCTTTCCCCGACTGGGGAAGGTCCCTTTGAGCGATGTAATATAGTCTGTCTGAACACATCAGAGGGGAAGATTGGCAGGGCTTTGAGCTCCCCTGCTTCGTTACTGACCTCCGTTCGCTCCTCAGACTCACAATCGCTGTTCGTGCTGCAGGGAAGCACAAATTAGCGACAAAGTCAGTTGAAAGCCCTCTCTGTGGTGTCTTGCTCCACTCATCTTCAGGAAAAAGCTTGTTCCAGAAAAAGAGCCAGCGAGCACTAGATGTACTGGGATGGAAAGAATGAGAAACGGCCTTCTGTTGAATCAAACCCTCCCGAGGAGAGGATGGGATTCTCTGGCCCAGCCCCGCCAATCTATTGTTAGAGCCCTTATTGAATTCTCGGGCTGCAGCAGACTGTCCAATTTTGGCGGTCTGGACACTGGAATCGTTTGAAGCAGCTTGTTTTTATTTCCCATTTCCGGATGGCTCCTGCGCCTGCCAATATTACCTCCAAACAAAATTGCTTTCAGCTCCTGGACCAGCAAAGTCAACAATTAGAGGAGGCTCAACAAATATAAAATACTTAAAATATTTATCTAGGCAGGGTGGTAACAAAGAGCACAAGAAAGCAGAGTCACCATTTGCCGCCTTGGTGGGTTTCCCAATATCAGTGTTGGTGTAGTGATGAATCCTACCCTCTGGTGATTTACTAATGCTACAGTTCTGGGAAGAATTCTTTCTGGGAGGACTTAAGAGCAACCATACAGGCAGTTCTCGCTTAACGACCACAATTGGAACTGGAATTTTGGTCGCTAAGCAAAGCAGTCATAAGGTGAATCTGACCCGATTTTATGACCTTTTTCGTGGTGGTCGTTAAGCAAATCACTGAGGGCATTAAGTGAACCATGTGGTCATTAAGCGAGTCACACGATTCCCCATTGATTTTGCTTGCCAGAAGCCAGCCGGGAAGGTTGAAAATGATGATCACGTGACCATGGGGTGCTGTGATGGTCATAAATGTGAACCGGTTGTCAAGTGCTCAAATCGTGATCAGGGACCCTGCGACTGTCGTTAAGTGTCAGGACTGGCCACAAGTTGGCTTTTCCAGCACTGTCTTAAGTCCGAACCATCACTAAATGAGTGATTGTTAAACGAGGACTCCCTAGAGTGGTATCTCAGCAAGAGCTAGAGTGGCAGGCTTTTGCACTCTACAGTCCTGAGCTTTGCAAGAAGATTCCCGTTTCCGAAACAGCCCTAGTCTTCCAGAGCCCTGTGACTATAGAGTTGGCTTGGTGTAGAACCCATGCTGGCTGGGGAATTCTGGGAGTTGAAGTCCACCCATCTTCAAGTGGCCAAAGTTGAGAAACCCTGTGTAGAACCAAGAGTGGCTGATTCTGTGGCTTCTTCAGTGGGAGGACTCTAGTGGCAGAAGACATTTCCTGCATGTTCGTAGTCCTAGAAGGTCCTGTGACCATAGAGCCCTCGCAGTGCAGAGGCTAGAAAGCCCACCAGCCCTAGAGGGAAACAGGCTGAATCCGTCCATTGTTCATGTCCTGATGGGAACTTTGCCCTCAAGTGTGGAAGCACCTCTAAGCCAGGGAGGTGAAAAAAAGAAAGGGGATTTGGGAGAGAGCAGTGGACAAAGAGGGCCGTTTTCCCGTAGCGTACAGTTAACCTGCGGAACTCACCGCCACAACGTACCGTGATTAGCAAACATTTGGACAGCTTGAAAAAGGGATTCAAGAAATTCATGAAAGTGAAGACAACCAATGACCGTTAGTCACAGTGGCAACGTTTTACCTCCAGGGCTGCTGAGAAGGGTGAACGAGAAGGCACCGTTGCTCTTTCTGTGCCTGTGAGCTTCCCAGAGGCATCTGTTTGGCCCCTCGGGTGCCGTGTAGATCCTCTGTTCCTCTGGCTTGCTGTTACGAGAGGAGACCATCGGTGCTGGATCCTGGCATTCATCTCCAAGAAAAATGACTCTCTGCTGCCTGGAGCAGAGGACCGGAGATTAAATTTGCCAGTGGCAGCGTCTGGCATTCCATCACCTGGTGCTTATCTCCCCGACACCTTTTCCTTCGTTGTCTTGCTGATGGCATCTTGACTTCTCTCACCAAGAAGTCAGCCAGCTCCCTTGTCCGTGCAGATAAAGCCTGTTTTAACCGGAGCTGGGACCCGGCCCCCCGAAGCGGGGTTGTTGGCGTGCTGTGGATTCCCTCTCCCTCCAACTTCTGTTCGGTTTGTGCGTTCTGCCTCAATGAAGGGTTGAGCTTCAGCAGCTCAATTTGCCCCAACGTGCAGCTGCTTCCTGCCTGAACGCAAGGCCCTCTGCGCGCAGCTGAGGTAGCTGGGATGGTGGTATAGCGTGAGAGATTGCTGTGAGTGCTCAGCAGCATTCCCATGCACATTTTATGGTTCTTTATTGATTGAGTTATTGGTGCCCATCACTGCGTCTGACAGCAGCAAATTCCCTAGCTTTGGAGCAGGGCCACGTGCAGAAGGCACATCGTTCATCATCGATGCTCACCTTGGAACCCTGAATAGCTTGGCCACAGGAATGTGAACCCAGCTGTACCAACAGGCCTGCTCTTTAGGGTTTATCTCCTCTGGTGCGTTGTTTGGGACTTTTATGGCTATGCTCGGAGATCCTTGTTTAGAAACAGTGGCAGAGTTCTGAACATTTGAAAATCACCCTGTGCTAAACTCTCAAACCTGACAGAGGCTGTGTTCACAGAACATGGCAGTGCTCAAAGACATAAACCATCTTGCAGCTTAACTCTTTGGCCCAGTTTGCTTGGTTCCCACAGAGCATTGAGACACCAAGGACCAAATCCCATTTTAGCCTAGCCGAGTATGTTCCATGAGCCGATCAACCCACTGGAAGTAACCAGAAGCAGTCCGGGTCCCGCTTTTGAAGGATAAGGACTGCTGCCATTGCTGTGTTCAGCTGGGATAGCCAAAAAAACAGGGGTCTAGTAGTACCTTTTCAGTCTAACAGATGTTCTTCAAGGCTTAAGCTTTCATGAACCTCACAACATCTTATGCCTTTTAATAGTTTGTTAGCCTAAAAAGGTGATACAGGCAGTCCTCGCTTAATGACCACAATTGGGACCAGAATTTTGATTGCTAAGTGAAGCATCATTAAGTGAATCTGATTAGATTTTATGACCTTTTTTTTGGTGGTCGTTAAGCAGATCACCACGGGTGTTAAGTAAACCACGTGGGTGTTAAGTGAGTCACATAGTCCCCCATTGATTTTGCTTGCCAGAAGCTGGCCAGGAAGGTTGAAAATGGCGATCACATGATCACGGGACGTTGTGACGGTTGTAAATGCGAACTGGTTGCCACGCGCCCAAATCGTGATCATGTGACTGCAGGGAAGCGGCACCGGTCGTAAGTGTGAGGACTGGTCGTAAGTCGTTTTCTCCAGCTCTCTTAAATCCAAACCATCACTAAATGAATGACTGTTAAGCGAGGACTACCTGTACTAGCCTCCTGACTTTTGTCCTTGCAATTGGGAGCTCCACTCAGCTTCTTCCAAACCTCTTTCTGAACTTAATATCGGATCAGCCCTTTTCCACAGGCTTTTGCTTGTTTGTTGATTTCATGCACCAGTTAGACATGCTCTGTGTTTGAGGGCACGCATGAGATCGCTAGGGAGTGTTCTCAGTTGCTTGCACTGCCAGCTGCGTGTCTGCATGTGTGCGCATGCAGATTTCTTTGTGGCCTTCTGCCTTCTAGTACCCTACGTAGCGAGCGGGGAAGGGAACAACGGGTTGCGTCTGCTCCAGAGAGATAAGGTTTGGTACCTTGCGCTGAGGCTGACTTCTCTTGATGTCGTGACTTCCTGGGATGCACACAAAGACGAAAGTAGATAGGGAGGTGGGATAGGTGGGTGTGCTCATGTACATGGAAGGGAATGTGGGGGGCTGTCCAGCTGCTCAGCCCCACTTGGCTTCCACCCCCTTAACTAAATAGGTTTGGGTGGGCAGCTGGCAAATGGAGGCAAATTTCTGTTGTCTGCTGCATGTGGTCGAGGAACGGAGGCTGGCACACTCATCCGCTGCATTCTTTCCATGGGCCATGCACACTTGGCAAAAGGGGAGGCATTAGCCGAGTGTGCCATGCACACTCAGCAAATGGCAATGCAGCAGCCAAGGGCCAAATGTTCCTTCTGGGACTTGGTGCATTAAGACCCCCGCCCTGAATGGGTGAAGTTAGGAAAGGGCGGTCAAGTCAGAAGAGATAAGGAATGCTTTGGACTTGCGTCTTGGACCCCGTGGTGAGCTGCAGCCTTTTTTCATTGGAGGGTTGGTACTTTTGGGTTGCGTTTTGTGGCAGCCGCTGTTTGCTCCGAATTGAAACACAACCAGTGCATTCAGTGATGTCCTGCAAGGGAGTCTGCGGGATCCCAAAACATGCATCAGCTGTCAAGTCACCTTCAGTGTGATATAACATAGTTACATTAGTGCTGTCTCCATCCAGCCAAATTCTGCACAGCCTGAAGCAGCAGAGGGGCTCCTCCATCAGGCTAAATCATGGTTTGCTTAATGTTGGTTTAATGCATGTGTTTATTTGGTTCATATTCCGCCTTTTGTCCAGATTGCTCCCTCCTGCATAACCATCTTGTGGGGTAGGCTGAGAAAGAATGACTGGCCCAAAGTTGCCTGCTGAGGTTCTACACCACCTCGTAATGAGGTTGGGGGGAGCCTTGTACAAACTCAGCCTATTTCATTTATCATCCATGTATTGTGAGTGTCTAGAAAACAGGTTAATTAGAGAACCATGGGTCCAAATTAGCATTTATAGGAATGATAGAGTTAGGTGGCTGCTAATTCCAAAGCGAGAGCCAGTTTGGTGTCGTGGTTAAGGCACCAGGCTAGAAACTGGGAGACTGTGAGTTTGAGTTCCTCCTCAGGCACAAAAAAGCTAGCTGGGTGACCCTGGGCCAGCCACTCTCTCAGCCCTAGGAAGGAGGCAATGGCAAACCCCTTCTGAAAAACCTTGCCAAGAAAACTGCAGGGACTTGTCCAGGCAGTCTCTGAGAATCGGACACGATTGAACAGATTAAAAAAAAAATCCCAAAGTACCTTAAATATCCAGGGTGTGATTTCCTCCCTATGGTAAACCAATGGATTCTCTCTCCCCACCCATCCCCTTTCCCCATTAGTATTTATGATTGTCTTAGTTTGCTAATCCACATTAGTCATTCCGGTTTGGGAATCAGGTTTTTTTTTCATCCTCTGGGCTAATTAATCAGCAGTAAATGGCTTTGCTGTTGAAGTATGGGTGATCAATCCACTCCTTTGCCATATGCATATGCAAATGATCTCCTGCCTATTAGTGTGCCACAGCCCAATAAGCATGCAAATAAAGTCCTTTGCTGCACAGCCGGCCAACGGGTCAGTGATGTGCAGATAGCAGTGGACCACTGCCATTGGAAAGCATGCTGCAGATCGCCCCTAGGATTTGATCTACGTGTGTCCGGTGCCAGCTGGGTTATTAATCACCTGGCTAACAGCTACAGCTGATGAAGAGCCTAGCCATTCAAATTCAGATAGGCAGGGGCGTCTTATCGTTGCCACCCTGCGCCCAACAAGCTGGCACATGATTTGTCTCTGCAGTGCCAGCAGATCTGAATGGATTGGGAAACGGAAAGTTTACCAGGATAGTTCTAATGTCATTCATGCCGGCAAAATTTTGGCTACCTATTAAAACCAACCAAAACCCTTCTCTTCTTTAGTAAGTTTCTCCAACTCAGAAAAAAATCAAGCTGGGAAGAAATGGCCTTTCTGAATTCTTCCCCCAAGGGGTGGGTGGATGATTTCCATGCATTTCTCTAGGGAAAGGAGAAATCTTTCTCTAACCTTTTATCAGAGATAGGCCCTCCGCCCCTGGTGGAGACAGGAGCGCCGCTTTTGAAAAAGCCCCCTGATGCCTCTCCTGGAATTGCATTGAAGAAAGGGAAGCTGGGGAGGCTGCCAGCTGCTGGAGAAAGGACTGTGCAAAGAAAGATACATTCACACATACCCCTTCCTTACACTGTCGCTAAATAAGCACAAAACATCATGCACCGCTGTGGGAAATTTCTCTGAAATTCTCTTCTCCTTTGCAAGGAATTTTGGAAGTACAATTCTCCTTCATCAAATTGAATGAGATCTGATGGGGTGGGAGGAGTGGAGTGTAATTTCTGTGGAATAATGTTCTTTGCTGTGGCAACTTTCAGGCACAGAGATGTGCAATCTTCACTGCATGTTTCATGCACTGATTTAGGGTCTGGAGCATATGTGCAGCCCAGGCATATAAAGATGAAGAGGTAACAAGGCCTCTCACTCCCTTTATGTGCACAAAGGCGTGAACCTTTTATGATTGCAAAACAGCAGGTAGACACACAGACAAGTACCTTGTTCCCAATTAGGCTGTAGCTTTATTTACCTTAATGTTATCAGCACGGACAGAGGGTGGCTTTCCAGTTTTGAATAAGGCTCTTTTCCAGCCTGCGTGGAGAAATTGGAGGCTGACTGTGTGACCTTTTGCATGCAAGTATGTTTTTGGTCAAACAGTTGTTTGCCTTCAATAAGATTTGTTTCCAGATTTTGAATAAAGAGCTGGCTTAAAAAGAAGTGCCATGAGATGTATTGCACCAGTCTGTGTGACTTAAACTGACCAAGAACAATGGTGCAAAGTTGCAAGTGGGAGAACCCAAAGATTGAACGGACCAACATTTAATGTAAATATGGCCTTTCCTAGCATTTTCTTGAACTGCCTTTCCAAATCAAGTTGGGTAAGAAGAGGGAGGGAGAGTATAAATCCTGAAAAGGTGACATGTCTGTCTGTCCCATCATGGCTGGCAGGGGAATTCTGGAAATTGAAGTCCACACATCTTAAAGTTGCCAAGGTCGAGAAACACTGCTTTAGATGATGGGAGGTTGAAAGGAAAGGCGGGGGGACTGCCTCAGGATGCTGTCTCTTCCTAGAAACCCCCTCACACCCATTTCCCAGTGTGAAAATAGCAATTGTAAAAGTGCCACAGCTCAGGATTGTTAGTCAGTGCCTTCTCAGGTAGTAAGTACACACAGGAGAGTTTGAGAGGCTACAGATATCAGAGGCATATCCTGTATGCAAAGTTAGGTTTGCATATTATGCTTAACCTGATTATGGAATCGACCGATGTTCTGGACTCACACATGGTGCTGAATCATAAATGAACCCAAAACACTGAGTTTGCATAATGCATAAGGGGGGGGGGAAGCTTGCAACTATCTGAGTTCAGCTTGTGTGTGAAGGCAGTGTCCAGGTTTTTAACTGATCTGGTTGAGTATGTTGTGTGGATCCAGGATCTGGAAAACAAACGCTCAACGTGGGTTGTAGAGGCTACAGCAACATACGAAATAGCATTGACCTGGTCATCCATCCTGGGCAAGAGAGGTCTTTAATCTGGACCTGTCAACCTCGCCTTGGCCAGATTCACACCACATGCTTCACAAAATGTAATTAACAGGAGCTACCTGGATAAACAAACCATATTGTGGCAAGCTCAGCCCTCGTACCCTCTGGGTAATTGCCCAAGTCTGCAGCAAGTGCCACACTTGTGCCAAGGGAGAGCAGGTTCAGGCCACCTGTGAGAAAGATGGAGAGAACTGGGTTGAAATACACTGGTGGGTGGGTGGGCGTGTAAGGCAGCAGTTGTGGTAGGAGTGGAGCAGATGCAGATGCAAAGGAGAGTTGGAGCCGTGGGGACCAAGGGGTGGAAGGCAGGAGTAATGTGGAGATACAAGCTGTGTGGCAGGGGCGCTCTCCTGTTTGCGCGCTGGTCCTGGCCTTGCTGAGGCTGAGTTTGCCTCTTTCTGTGCAGCACAACACTAGGCCTCCTTGCCTGCGCTTTTCCCCCAGGCGTGGCATCCTTCCCCGCTTCTCCACTTGGCAAACGAGGGGTGGGGTTCCCCAACTTCATAGCCTCTCCTTCGGAATGCCTTTTGTTCCGCTTCACTCTGGAGGAACCAGGCGGGGTGTGCCCTTTGTGCATTGCTGAAATGGATGTGCAGGGAGGAAAGATGGAAGGGAGCTGAGGGCAGGATTAACAGCTGGGTGGGAGAGGGAAGGAGGGAAAGAGAGAGAGAGAGAGAGAGGGGAAAAACAGGTTGAAGGAAAAGCAGGGGGGGTCTTACAGTTGAGGTCTGAGAGCAGCCCCCGTTGAATTTTGAATTTGGGCCAGTTGCAAGATTCCTCCCCCCCTACCCAGAGGCAATTCTGCTCTGGTTAATGGGGTCTATTTGGGGAGGGGGCTCTGCAGTAGTCAGAAAAATATGGCTGCCTCCGTCATGCCTGAGGGATCATTGGAGTGGTCTCCATGGCAACGGGAGGAGAGAGGAGCATCCTAATGTGGTCGGCTTTCCGCGCTTTCCTTTCTCCGTGTGGCACAGGAGCAGTGGGGAGGAGGCCGGGACCAAGCCCTCAAACCCGGCGGCCAGCCATCGACAGGACTGGCCACTCCCAGCCTGCTTTGAGCCGGGGCCACACTGGGCTGGCACCCTTGGGTGCCGATCTGGAGCCCTCCCCTCGAGACAGGATTAAGCTTGGGTTTAATTTCTTGCGTGGCTTAGCCTCTTGAGCCAACCCAGCCCGTGTGACTAGGTTATGGTTTAGCGTCCGATGTGGACCCAGGAGATGGTCGTTCAGCCACCAGTTTAAGCAGACTGTGTGAATGCAGCCACCCAAATGCGTTACACGTAACCCCTTCAGAAGTTCTTTAAAAAAGAGAGCAAGATTGATGTGGCGTTCCCTTGTCCTCACATGCTGAGTGCAGTAGGCCAGGCCACAAAGCTGGAATAAGCTTTCTGTGAAAGCAGCTATGGTCGTTTGTTTGGCCAGGTTAAGGGATGGCGAGAACCCAAGCAGGGGGCTTGATCAGGAGAGGTCCACCCATGCTCCCTGGGCATGTTCTCCTGTCCCCCAAGATAGCAGCTTCTCCTGTGAAAAAAAGAGGGAGAGTTTAAATATTTCAAATCAAGTTCAACTACCTATAGTTTTCTTCACAACAATATGGGAATTTGCCTTTGCCATTTTCTGGGATTTTTTTTAAACTTCCCAGACTACTCTATCGCCCTGGGATCTTCAGGTGGTCTCCCATCCATGTATGCTAACAAAATTTGAGTCTGGTTAGATTTTCAAAGTTAGCCAAGGACACCTGGGGGCTGCTACCTCCTTTGGCCAAAAAGCCACCTCTCTCTCAGTGACTGCATGTTTTCTTGGCAAGGTAGAAGTGTTTTCTTCTAGGGTTTTTTTTTTTTGGCTTCCTAGTCTAGCCTACAGCTTTGACATTTCCTAGTGGTCTCCCATCCAGGAACCTAACCAGGTCTGGCCCTGCTTTATTTTGGGAGGCCAACTGGGTGTGTATGTGCGTGTGCACATGAGTAAACAAGCCAAAGGGTTAAAAAATCCTGCCCCCTGATTTCATTATTCCTTGTTGGCCCCTTGAAAAAAGGAGGGGGAGGGAAAGTGACCCCCATCTACCAAATAGCTGCTCTCTCTAGCACACATCACGCCACTACTTTCTGGTGCGTCATTTTATTTGGGGTGAATCAATGCTGCCTCGTACCCCTTCCTTTAGTGTCACCCCACACTCCATGCGTTGGTATTGCCTGAGAGCAGGACATGTTCAGTCTTTTGCGTGGCTAATGCCAACCTCGGGGGAAATGGGGGGCTCTGTGCCTGCTGCGCGTCAAAGTGCATAACTGCCATTACCCTATCTTTGGTTTGCACAAACTGTTGCACTTATAAGCACACACACTAAGCCACCAAAAAAGGACCCAGGTTGAAACTAGCCGAACTTAGCATGTTGTATGAATGCAGCAACCAAGATTGCAATTGACCTGGTTAAGCGTGTTGTGCAAAGGCAGCCTGATGGTAGCATTGTTCCTTCACCTGCAGAATCAAGGGGAGAATTGTTCTCTTTCAGTGAAGCCACTACAATAGTTCTCAAATCTCCATTGTGCCCGTAAATGGGGGAGGGGAGATTCAAAATTTCTCCCTTTTTAAATAACTTGATTGCCTGTGGTTGGGGACTGTGGTCTTCCTGCCACAGTCAGCTTTGTTATCTCTTTTTTGTGCAGACTGCAGCTGTAACTACAGGTAATCCTCGCTTAACAACCATTTGTTTAGTGATGGTTCAGACTTAATGATGGCACTGGAAAAAACCCACTTACGACCGGTCCTCACACTTACGGCCATCACTGCATCCCCCACAGTCACATGATCATGATTTGGGTGCTTGGCAACTGGTTTGCATTTATGACTGTCACAGTATCCCATGGTCACGTGATTGGCATTTTTGACCTTTCTGGCCAGCTTCTGGCAAGCAGAATCAATGGGGGGCTGTGTGATTTGTTTAACGACCATGTGGTTCACTTAATGACTGCTGCAAAAAAGGTCTTAAAATCAGGTCAGATGCTCTTAATGACTGCTTCACTTAGCAACCAAAATTCTGGTCCCAATTGTGGTCATTAAGCAAGGACTACCGTATGATATGCAGGTAGCTAATCAGTGAAACTTTTTGTGGGCTAGTAACTTCCGTGGATGTGCTTATAGGGCTAGAAGCAAACAGCAGCCTTTGAATTATCCCATTGATATGTGGTGTACATGCATGCGTTTTAAGCATTCAGCTCAGCCCTTAGGAATTGGAGTTACCCATTTGCCACTCGGGTAGCAGCTACATGATGAATGGATCCATACAAGACATTAATTGCAGAATTTACCTATTCAGCTTTGGGAATCACAGATGGACCCAAAGGATGGAGTTGAACAATATGCAGAAGGAGAGAAAAAAAATCAAACCAGGTTAAAATGCACCAAGCCGAATATCTTGTGGCAGCTGCAGGCCAGCTTTCACTGACCTCCTGAGATGTATTGTGTGAATACGGCCACAGGGATGAATCCTATGGACCTGACTGAAGGAAGGAACAAGACCCTCTTCCTTGGTGCAGGACAGGGTTTCAGAACATTTTGGGACAAAATACAAAGGAAGTACAAATCAAACATTGCACTAAGTCAGTGTTTCTCAACCTTGGCAACTTTAAGGTGGGTGGACTTCAACTCCCAGAATTCCCCAGCCATCCTTCTGGGAGTTGAAGTCCACCCACCTTAAAGTTGCCAAGGTTGAGAAACACTGGCCTAAGTTGTGGAAACCAAGCAATGAATACAGATTAATACAAGCCACCTTTTGTCTGAAGATGGGAGGCAGAGATTCAGACGTCCACGGGTTCTCCATCATTCTTGTCCGCCCTTACTTGTCGTCTTTCAACTGCTATTAGACACTGTCGGTTGCTATGGGCTAATAGGAGAGAGAAAGGGTTGTTCTCTCAAGACTTTTTCTCCTTGAATGTGTCTTCAGACAAGAAAAAAAGTGTTGGTCCACAGCGAACTTTCACTTAAAAGCTTTAGAATGAGCTCCAAGTGCCAGCCTTAAAAGGTACTGTAGGAGGAGAGCCGTGTTAGGCTCTGGCAGTCAGAAAGAAGAACTTGTTATGAAATTAAACTTGGCAGTCCTTCCATCGAAGAGACCACCTGATTCCAGAGGCGACAGCCCTTCACTGGAACTCCTCAGCGGGAGCAACGGAAGCGAGCCAGACGTTGAACTGGGGGCATGGATTCTGTAACCCACTTAGCTATCTCTAGACTTCCTTGTTTTTTTCCAGGGCCCTTCTTGGGAGGTAGGCCAAACCTGCTATGTTTTGCTCTCCAGCCTGACTTATTCTGGGTCTTGAAATTCTGCTGGTGCTGTTGCAGAATGTGGAGCTGTTCAGGAGCGGAGGAAACAACCCCAGGACTATTTGATGCTAATCAGGCAGTTTAGATGCACAGGCTTCCCTGGAAAGGCAGATTCTGAAATGTTCACACAGCAGTGCCCTGCCCTTTTCTTCAGCTGTGTTTATTGGGATTAATTTATGAATGTCCACACTTGCCTTTTAAAAAGTGTTCTCACTAGAACACATCTGCACACGCACACAAACATGCACACGTTGCATTCACAAACGTTTAACCTGGTTTCTGAATTAACCAAATGTTTGGGTTCACATAATCCATTGAACCTTTTTTTTTTTTAATCCGTTCCATCGTGTCCAATTCTTGGAGACTGCCTGGACGAGCCCCTGCGGTTTTCTTGGCAGGTTTTTCAGAAGGGGTCTGCCATTGCCTCCTTCCTAGGGCTGAGAGAGTGGCTGGCCCAGGGTCACCCAGCTGGCTTCGTGCCTAAGGCGGGACTAGAACTCTCATACCACGCCTGATTGGCTCTTGGGCTGAGAGAGAGAGAGGGACTGGCCCAAGGTCACCCAGCTGGCTTCGTGCCTAAGGCGGGACTAGAACTCTCATACCACGCCTGATTGGCTCTTGGGCTGAGAGAGAGAGGGACTGGCTCAAGGTCACCCAGCTGGCTTCGTGCCTAAGGCGGGACTAGAACTCACAGTCTCCCGGCTTCTAGCCTGGTGCCTGAACCACGACACCAAACTGGCTTTCCACACTGAACCGTAAGATAACCCAATAGGCTGAATTCACACAGTGTATTTCGCCACCCAAAACCTCTTCCAGAACGCCAGTCGATCATAGCATCTAGTGTGAATCTATCTGCTAGGTCTTTGTTTGGCTTGGTGGAACGATTGTGTGAACCCAGCTATCGAGGAAGTTGTTATGATATATGGAATTCGAGGCTTTGGTATTAATTATTTGTGGACTCCTTAAACACAGCACGTAGCATGAATTAGTACATTGCTTGAACAGAGCGCATTAATTAATTTCAGCATTGTAGCAAGCCTTTGAGTGTTTGACTGTTTAAGGTTGTTGTACCATGCAACTGTTTGTATTCTATCGTGATCGACCAGCCGTTCAGTCAACTTTTCTGTTGTTGGTGGCTGCTCTGAGCGAGACTGACAACAGAAAAGCCGCGTAAATAAAAGCGGGCAATGCAAATAAATGGCTGAGGGGGTTGCAAGAGGCAGGGCTGATTACGTGAGTCCGGATGCCCTTCAGATTGTCCTGTTGTGTTTCCAGGGCAAATCAGGAAAAAAAAAATGTGAATTTGGTCTTTTGGGGGTGATGGAGAAACCCAGAACCACAGGCCTTAACTCGTTTATTTCTCTTTAACGTCCTCAGGCAGGACTAAAATCCCAGCCACACCCTGCGCTTCCGATATCCTGGCTGTCAAGCGGAGCAGGGTCCCCTTGAGAAAAAGCTTATTTCCCTTGCAATCCTTGGTGAGGTATTCCAATAAGCGGAAATGCTTGAATTTGGATTCCTGCACAGACGTACAGCATTGTATATTTATTTTGTATTTTAATTGTTTTAATTGAAATTGTTTTAATTGTTTTGTAGCTGTTCTTGTTGTAAGCCGCTCAGAGTCAGTTGCGGAGATGGGCGGCCATAGAAATCGAACAAATAAACAAATAAATAAATTGGGGTGGGGTGGTGACTTGATAACCTAAACAGTCCGTTCCAGTTCTGTTCCCCCCTACTCCAAATGCGGCCTGTAAATGAATCCCTGATCCAAATTAAGCTCACTGTAGAAATCATCCCTGCTGCTCTATGGGGCATATAATCCCTTAGCTCCATCCTTGGGACCGCTTTTTTTTTTTTTTTGGTCCTGAACTTCAGCCAAGCCCTCACTGTGAAAGTTGCGGGTGGCTGGGGGCGTTCAGAGCAGACCTTCTGTTTCTGACGCCTGCACGTCTCAAGTGCCGATCTAAAAGATTTTGGCGTCTGGAGCAACTGTGCGGCTGGACCACTCTCTCCTTTGTGTATCCAGAACAATTGAAATAGAAGCTGAATTTTCAGTTGTGGGAATGCAATGCTGTAGTATATTCTGTGACACCTGCAGGCGATGAAGCCACTTCCCCAAATCTGCCTCTTTCTCCTTCACAACAGGACAGCAGGTGTGCTTGGTTTCCTGACTGTTCAGGGCTATAAAGCACCTTACATTAATCCCTACCTGGCTTAGAGGGGTAGACTAGGATCAAATTGTCACATGCCTACCAGAATTCCATTGGATCTCGTTTGTTTGAAGCTGTAGAAGACTTGGACTTGAAGCTGTTGTAGAGAACGGGGCAAGATCCCTATTCTTAGAACGGCAGCTGGGATAGCACCTCTGCCTGCCTGCATTCACACACATAGCACCCTTAATTTGGGGTCCTGAATTAACCCATTCAGCAGGTTAGCTCAAGAAACTGAGTTAAAAACAGGCTGTGCTTGCCAGATACCAGCTCCCCCTCCCAATAAAATGAAGCATGTTGTGCAAATGTGAGTCTTTAACCGATCCAGGTAAGTGTGTCATGCAAACCCAGATTCCCAGTCCGCAGAAGCATGCCGGTCTGCCCCAGAAGGGTGGGGGGAGTCAGCCAGTGCTGACAAAGGTTGGGCTTCTTTTCAGCACCCATGTTTTTCTGTGCCACCCGCCTTCAAGCAGAGATTGATTCCATCTGGCTAGGAAGTTTTGGGGAGGGAGGATGGATTCAGTCCCCCCCCCTCCTTCCTCCTAGAATAGGGCAACTGGGAAAACCAGGCCCCTTTGCCACTGCTTAAGGTTTGCAACACGTTTGTGTAGTTGGAGTGTATATCTGGGAGAAGCGTTTTCAGGCCGTGCGTTAAACCATAGAATGCCGGAGTGGGATGGAGATAATTGAGGGCACCCCTATGCCTGGTGCAGGAATCTAATGTACAACCCCAGCAGAATCCATCTAGCTCTCTTCAAACATGTCCAGCAAAGGAGAGCCCACCGCCTCCCAGGAAGCCTGACCCGCTGAAATCTGCTTCCTTGTCATTTCATTTAATTGTGCTGTGGAACGTCATGGTCGGAAGGGACCTTGGAGAGCACCTGACCCAGCGCAGGGCTCTGGCGCTGCAGCATCCTCGGCAGACGCCCTCCAGCCTCTGTTTAAACCCTTTCCGTAGCAGAAAGCTGCCGCCTCGCCGGAACGTGCATCCCATTGGGGAGCAGCTCTAAGCATTGGGGACATCTTCCTAATTGGACGTCTTTATCCAACGAGGCCACGTGCCTTCCCAATGTGTTTCCTTTAGCACTATGGACTAGGGCCATGCAAAACATTTCAAATTTGAACATCCAGAATTTGAAACATTTGTTTTTATTGTTGTTGTTGTTGTTGTTGTTAGATTTTTATCCTGCCTTTTTCGATGGATATCTCAAGGCAGCAAACATACCTAATCCTCCTGCCTCCTATTTTCCCCACCACAACAACCCTGCGAGGTGGGTTGGGCTGAGAGAGAGGGACTGGCCCAAAGTCACCCAACTGGCTTTCATGCCTAAGGCAGGCCTGGCACTCACTGTTTCCTGCTTTCTAGGCCTTCACCACTACACCAATCTGGCTCTCTATTTTGAGCCCAAAATTGCCATTCCAACGGCAAAATGGGCTGCTTTGAGCATTCTTGGGAAGGTTCAGAGCTCAAAACCTCTCCAAAATTCACAGACCAGTTTCTTCCAGAAGTGTTTGACTACCAGTGCCATTATTCAGAGAGGCTGTGATGGATGGGGATGATGGACATCATGATATACACCTTCAGGGCACTATCCCAGAGAAAATTGCTACAGAAGGTGATGGCTGTGTTCATACAACCTGTTGAATGAACACAGTGGGCGAAATTCAATTAGTTTTAACCTTGGATTGCTCATTTTATTTTGTGGTTCAGTGTATCATGTGAATCCAGAAAATGGATTTCAGGTCACAACCAGGTTAAGCATGTTATGACAATGCAAAATATGTCTATACAAGCCAGTTTTGTTGCTTCCTCACATGTTAGGACTTAACCCTGGCAAATATGAAAGACCATTTTTGAACATATACAAAGTGTGATTTTCCCCTCATTGCAATTTTCCCCTTGCTCCCCAAGTCACTGCCAGCTCCCCAAACAGCTGGTTTTAGAAAGTGAAACACATCCAGGCCAACATCCCCAGCCTCTAAGGAATGGCTGAAGTGTGTGTGTGTGTGTGTGTGTGTGTGTGAGAGAGAGAGAGAATGAGAGAGAGAGAAGCCAAACGTTGAGTTTGCAATGTGGTTGGCTTTGAGCATTTGACCCATTTTAGGACTTTGAAGAGTGAAGGACAGGTGAATGTAGCTGTTTGGCTTTGTGTCTGATAGATTGATTGAAATGGTTGTGAACATTTGTGTGTGTGTGTGTGTGTGTGTAAGAGGGAGAGCGAGAGCCCCTTTCGTTTGCATGAAATGGGTGCTCTTTTGGAGACAGCTGCCAATGCGGCAATGAAAGCTGACATGGTGATAAATGGGGACCGAGGGGTGACTCTCTCGGAATAGCAATGCCGTTACAAGTTTGATGCTGCCT
The DNA here is from genome assembly GCF_035149785.1 of Candoia aspera. Lineage (NCBI taxonomy): Eukaryota > Metazoa > Chordata > Lepidosauria > Squamata > Candoiidae > Candoia > Candoia aspera. The sequence continues at coordinate 7,700,567 of NC_086169.1, forward strand.
CCTTCTGCTGGGGGGGGGGGAGGGCGGGCAATGGGTGGTCTCCTCCTCTTCCTTGCGAGCCCGTTCTGCACACCAGCCCTTGCCAGCGCTGTAGGCACTCAGTCATGCTTCCATGGGAAGGCAGAAAACTAGTGGCTGAGAAAGCCGGTGGCCATTCTGTGTGTGTGACTGAGTCACTCTCTCTGCTCATCTTCCTCAAAATGTTGGTGACTTTTGCTGAAGGTGCCTGCCCTTTTCTCAAATGCAGGGCTGAGGTGGGGGTGAAAGAGGGTTCAGAGCGTCGTTCCAAAGATGCCTTAGAACATCTTTGGCTAATTGCAAGATAGGATTCCAACCTCACTAGGAGGAGATGGTTTTTCCCCTTTGCCACGTGGAGAAGATCAAACTGATCATTCATCCCTGCTGGATCTGCCTTGAGTGAAACTCTCATCTGTAGCCAAGAGGATAATAATCTTTGTTTCCAGGCACAGGCATAATTGCACCTTATGCTGTGCTATTCTGTGCTTTGTTTGGTTTTGACTTCACGTGCAAAGCTAATTCTTGTGGTCTGTGAACCATGATTTACTGAACAAATGGTGGGTTATTTGATAAATCATGGTGAAACAAACTGGCTTAGAGTGATGTGCAAACCCAGGTATTGTAAATCCACAGCGGTTCATTATTCTGCTCAGTGGATTGCTTTGGATTAGGTTATTTCTTCAAAGGCAAAGGAGTCTCCAAATTCACAGTCATGTTGCATATATTCCAGTATTGCTCACTTACCTTCCCCCAACTGATCGCCTGGAAGCGTTTGCTTACTCACCATGGATGACCGGTAACAAGTCTGCATCGACTTCCTTTGTCTGCCTTGCGGCCAAGAAACATGCTTGATTTTTCAATGCCTAGTTATTTTTGTATTATATCTGCATTTTTACCCCCTGTAGACTTCAGGGCAGTAAAATGGCAGTTCAGCCAGGGATGGATGTGGGCATGGACTGATAATTAATCTGGAATAACTGATGTGGAATAAAAAATAGGCTTTGTATATAATACATAAATATGAACTGAGCCTAGCCAGCTGCCATGTTTCTGGGAATGCACCTTCAGTCAGGAATAGCTGAATGCTGTTGTTACCCTTTACATGCAGAAAATCTGTTATTTATTCAGAATCACAAGGACCGGAATCCTATTTTCCCCTAATACTTGCTTTCCCATTCTGACATCTTCAAGTGAGGCTGGGAAAGTCCTTTTGAATCTGAAGAACTGGGATCTCACTTTATCTGGGGGTAGGGAGGACTTTAGTTCAGTAGTGAAATGCAAACTTTGCCCACACGGATCGATCCCTGTGACCACAGCCCATTTAACCCAGGCAGACGCTAGGCCAGGCAGATTTCCTGGCTGCTGGTTCTGGCGGCAGCGATCACACCAAGCCAGCTAAGCCTCCGTGCCCCTTTCCAGGAAGGACCTGTAATCCCATGAGTGCTTGCGCCAGAAGCTACTGGCAGGGCGTCATGACGTTACTGGCCCTTCCCCATTGGCCAGACGTGCGCTAGACCTGCTTGACCATTGCAGCCAATCAGATTTAGAGAGGCATGTTCTATTCTGCCAGGCCCTGTCAGTGAGCCGTAGAATGCAGACCTGCTTCTTTAGCCACTCTTTCTCTCCAGCTCTTTTTCCTGGAGGACTAAATAGGCAAACTGCAGCATTATAGGTAGTCGTCACTTAACAACCAACTGTTTAGTGACGGTTAAGACTTATGACAGTGCTGAAAAAAACGACTTATGACCAGTCCTCATGCTTACAACCATCCCAGTGTCCCCCACAGTCACGTGATCACAATTTGGTGCTCGGCAACTGGTTTGCATTTATGACTGTCACAGCGTCCCGTGGTCACATGATTGCCATTTTTGACCTTCCCGGCCGGCTTCTGACAAACAAAATCAATGGGGAACTGCATGATTTGCTTAATGACCACGTGGTTTGCTTAACGCCCTTGGTGATTCACTTCACCACCACAACAAAAATGGTAAAATTGGGTCAGATTTGCTTAATGACCACTTTGCTTATCAACCAAAATTCCAGTCCCAATTGTGGTCATTAAGCGAGGACTGCCTGTACCCACAACAGGGGCAATTGAGTGCGGTTGGTTTAAATCTGCCTTTTCTGGGTCTGTTTGAGGTTAAATTTAAATCCTTGGAGGTTAATTGGCTGGGTCAGTTGATCCTTTTTAACGAGTTCCTGCAACACCCAAATCCATGAGGTTAGTGTGTTGTGGGAACAGGGCAGCCTGTTTGCGCTGCGCTTAATCAGGCCAGGTAAAGACCCAGCCCCTCCAGGCAACTTACTAACCTTGTTGAGTTTTGGTTGGTTTCCTTCTGGCTTAACTTGCGTGGTTGGTTTCTGGCTTAATATTTTGAGCAACCCGAGTTATGTGTGCCGTCTGAACACAGCTTCCCCACCGTCCCAGGAGTTCTGCTCCCACGGCCTTCCACCCAAGGTTGCCGCCGCCGCCGGGCGTCTCGCCTTCTGCAACGACGTTGTCCGTCGTGTTCATGGAGAAGCCCTCTGAATCCCAAAGGCTCTCCAGTTTTGGTGTGGGGGAAGGGCCCTCCTGACCCCGCGGCCCCCTGGGGTGGAGCTGAGGGCCCCCGCACGGAGCCCCCCAAGAGTAGCACGGCAAGGGGCTCCACCAACCTTTTTCCTCCCCAGAACGGTGTCCGCTCACGCTGCGTCTTGCCGTCTGCAAACCTGTCGCCGTTAAGGCTGCTTGGTGCTTTCTCTCTCTCTCGAGTTTCGTTGTTTACAACCCAGGAAAAAAAAAAGCATTTTTTCTCTCACTGGGCGATAGAGCATCTGCCCTAAATGCTTTTTTTTTTAAAACATATAATCCCCAAAGAAACCAAACTTTTATTACCACCCCCCCTCACCCCGTTTCTTCTCGTTACTGCTTTGGTTCTCTCTGGCTCTGTCCGGGACTTTAAGTTTTTCCTCCTTTCCTTTCTGTTTGTTTCGGCATCCGGCCCTCAATCCCCTTCCCTTCTCTGTCTGCTGGGGGTCTGGATGCCTGTCACAAGTTAAAAAAATGCTTTTAAATTGTGGCAAAGAGGGGAAAAAAACCCTCCTTTTTTCCGTGCGTTTTTATGACTCGTCTTTTTTCTTTCTTTCTTTTTTTCTTTCCTTCCCTTTCAAGGTCCAGCTCATCTGACACTAAACAGCCAAGGTATGGTTTTCAGTTTCTTTTCGGCAACTGACTTTTGCTTTTGTTAATTTCTTCTCTTCCCCCTTCCTTGCCATTTCTCTCTCTCTCTCTCTCTCTCTGCGTGTGTTTCTCCCTGCTGTCTCTTCCCCTCCTTCCCCAGCTTCCCTCCCTCGTTCACTCCGATTTCTCTCTTCCCATCTGCTTGAGCCATTTCATCACCGCACCGGGTTCTGACGATGTTTCCTAGGTTTCGCTCTCCTGCCGCTGCATTATATATTTTATTTTGAAGGGAGGTGTGTGTGTTTTATATGTGACTGTGGGAGGGGAAGAATCAGCATGTTTTCCGGGGTGGTGGGTGTGGGGGCCATGTTACAGCCTTGCAGGGTTGGGATGAATGGTGGTGGGGTCTGCAGATCAGCCATCCTCTGCTGATTCCCTTGGGGCAGTGTTTCTCAACCTCTGCAACTTTAAGATGGGTGGACTACAACTCCCAGGATTCCTCAGCCAGCAAGGCTGGCTGGGGAATCCTGGGAGTTGAAGTCCACCCATCTTAAAAGTTGCAGAGGTTGAGAAACACTGCCTTAGGGCATTTGTGGGGACTCAGCCTGCTGGGGGGGCATCTCCCGGGTGGGAGGCAGGCCAGACAGGGTTGGGAGTTTGCGGCGAGAAGCTAATTCAGGGACTTGTGCTCCTTTAACAACAGGAAGGAACAACCTTTCTGCAGCCAGACAAAGGGTAGCTTTTCCCTCATCGTTCTTTCCAGCAGCCACAGAGGAGTTGGGAACAGTGAAATCTTGATCCCATAAAAATGGGCAGAATGGATTCTCTCCCTATGATTAATTATTTGGAAATCTCTTTAGAGGGTTATTGAAGAGGCGCTAACGTACCGGAAGGCCTGAGACGCACCTTTGCGTGCTAAATCAGTGGGAAATGGGGTCACTGACGGACGTCTCAGTTTGCTGTTAAATTCCAGCCGTGTGATCCTTGCAGGCTCAAAACAGCCCCGACAGAGGACTGGGGCACACACGAGTGTCCCAGGCTTCCCACCAGTTAGCAAATTAGGGTTTAGGGTCTTTTTTCTTAAATTCCTGTTCAACACTTCAGGGCACCCCTTTGTCTTTCGCTGCTGCTTTGGAGAGGATCACCAGCTGATGATCTTCCTAACCCCCTTTAAACTGAGCAGGGAGGCCAGAGAAAGCTGAATGCCATCTAGCGAACTCTTTGGGGCTTTGTATGTGTGTGTTTGATCAGGAAGCGAGGGAGAGAGTGTATGCCTTTCCCTTGAATGGCCACTGCTCCCTTTCCAGAATTGTGGCGGCTTTGAACAGCATAAGCTCACCAGTTCTTTGGCAATGCTGCTGATGTTCCAGATACTGTATGGCAGCCTTTCTCAACCTTTTGAGAAACCTTGAAATATCCTTCAGGCCTTAGGGAACCCCTGCACATTCAGGCTCAAAGACAGGCCAGAAGCTGCAAAATGATTATATTCCTTTCACGGGTAAGCCTGTCTAGATGCATTAACAGTATCCTTAAACTGAAGATAAAGAACGAAACTTACCTCTTGAATGTGAAGTTGCCCGAATTTGAAATATTTTTTTAAAGAAATTGTGATCTCCCAGGGAACCCCCAGGGACCTCTCGTGGAACCCTGGTTGAGAAACCCTGCTGTATGGTAAAGGGGTAGGCAGCCAGCTAGCTCTAGAAGCTGGTTGGCAGGGCAGCCCACTTTCTCAGCTATGGCGAAGCCCAGAGTAGGCCACGCTGCTCACCTTAAGGAGGTTAGGTGCCATGGGCATGTGGGGGGGCTGCACCTGGGCATTTGATCATTTATCAAGGACTGGCAGGTGTCAATGGTGTGGCACTGAAAATGGCCCAGCTCTTCCAGAAATTAGCACAAGCCTCGCATGGCCACGGGTGCCTTCCCAGCCTCACATTTCTGATGGTTTGGCACCACCGAGATGCACTGCTGGTGCCAAAGTTTCCATCGGAGAAGGCAAGGATTCATTTTTTGACAAGATTGCTGTGCTGCCCAATCAAACAGTGGCAGAAGAGTCTTGCGAATCAGGATTCTCCCACAATATAAGAATATTTAAAATAAGATCCCACCTCTTCCACTAGCTGGCATTAAAATCAGCTGTTGAAGAGATTTATTGAAAGTCAGGAATGAGGGGGGCAAGAGCATATTCCCCAGAGTCTGCCTTCTCTTGGTTTGCAAGGGAATGGGACTTTAAACAAGCCCCCCCCCCCATGATCAAACGGGATGATTTGGGGCAATGAGTGCCTAAGATTGCCCAGCACCCAACCTGTAGGGCAGCGTTTCTCAAGCTTGGCAGCTTGAAGATGTGTGGACTTCAACTCCCAGAATTCCCCAGGCAGCATACTTGATGTAGGGCTTCAAAGGCAACAGCCAACGCTTAGAATTGAGCCCGGAAGCCTGCTGGCACCAATGCAATGCTGTGCTGCGGTGGTGTGGTCGACCTATTTGTATCAGTTGCAGCCTCTGAGCTGTCTTCAAGGGCAGCCCTGTGTACAGCAGGTTGCAGTAGTCCAGTCGCATGGCGATAAGGACACAGATCCTTGTCACCAAAGCTGTGGGCCAAACCTAACTCTGCCATTTATATCAGGACGGGTTAAGTTTTTGTTTTAAAAAGCGATTTAAAGAATTCGAAGCCTTCCTTAAAATAGGATTGCTTCAGAATCGGTGGGTGGGAAATGTATGCTGAATGCATTACAGTTGGCTGGGTTCGGCCCACTGGCCTGCAGGAAGATGATAAGCCCAGCAAGGAAATCTGTGAAATAATTGTAGCTTTCAAGGGAAGACCAGCTGGGGAGAAGGAGGGCGGGTATTCTGAGCACCAGCTTGGGAAAAATCTGTGGCTCGCCCCTTAATTGGTACTGCTGCGCGGGGCGTTCCATAAGCCTGTAGTTGCCCTTGTAGAGGTGAACAAGCCACAACTTGCAGGCAGGTGTTGCCTCTGAGCCCTATTGTTCTGCCCCCTGCCCCCCTCCACCCATCCCTCCTATTTTGTACCACTCAATTTTCTGGCAATTATAAGCATAATTTTTTTAAAAGGGCCAAAAGATTCGTGTTAACTCTGCTGGATTTAACACGGCCGGTTTTCCTTGGAAGAAGAAACCCCAGGGGTGCTGTGCTGAGGTTTGCTGTGTTCACACAAGCCACTTAACCAGTGAAAGACCTGACCCTGAGTCCGTACGACATGCTAAGATTGGCTGAGATTGGCTTGGTTGTCTTTTGGGGGCTGAACGTGTTGTGTGAACCCCAACCATTTCTTGGTTAGTAATTCATAACCTTGTGCCAGTCCAGGAAATGGGTTAACCCAGTCACTAAATTAAGCTGGTTGTGTGAACTTGGTCAATGAACATTTCAGGACTGGAATTCCTAAAATGGCCATGTTCAGGATGGTAGGATTTGTTACCCCCACTTTTGAAGTGAGGGCACCAGGTTGGAGATGGCTGATGCAGAGCATATTTGTGTGCAAAGTCATTTAGAGGAACCCCCACAATATCTAGCCCCTCCTGCACCCAGTTTTATGGATTTGACAACAGTTTCCTCTTTAACCACATTTTGATTTCTCCTATACTGGCAGAGCTTACACATTGCATTAAACCTTTATGTTGCTTGTTTGCTTATGTTGTGTGAACCCAGATTTTGTGCCACATAAACTATGAAGCAGGGCTGTCTTCTCTAGTCTGGGTGCTTTTCAGATGTGTGGATTGATGCAAGTCTCAACCATGAATCCATTGGTGGGAGAATTTGGGAGAGAAACAGCATAGATTGGGGAGGGAAGGATGGGTTATGACCCAGCCAGTTGTGATGCATTGAACAGACCTTCTTGCCTAAGCCATTGATCCCATATTTTAGGTAAAGACTCCTCTGAGTCAAGTTAAGTATGACTTCTCTGATGACTTCCATGGCCACATCCATTCGGTTTTCTTGGCACAATAAACATTTTTTTCTGGGATTTTTTTCCAACCTCCCAGCCTAGCCTCTGATGTGGGATTTCCTGGTGGTCTCCCATCCAAGTACCGAGGAAGCCTAACACTGTCTACTTTTTTGAGATCAACCGTGGTTGGATAGATGCTGGTGCATCGCTGGCCCACGTGTTTTTGGTTTTTTTTTAATTTAAAAGGCGTAGGTTGATACAAGACTTTGTCAAGATTCCTTGTCCCCTAGAACACACGTATGATAGAATGTGTCCCTGAGAATGTGATGGAGATCGGAGTTGCGGTGGGGGAGAAGAGAGCTCATTCCAGGCTGATAAGCATTCCTACAGTTTGCACTCCTTGGAGAGTGCCAAGAAAGAAAGTTAGACTAGCCCTGCCCTAGATTTCCCAAGAGTACTTTTCCCTTTAGCTCAGTGAAGGAACCTTTAGTCTGGCAAGATTCTGTATATGGCAGAGAACAATAAAGGAACTACAGCTGCATCTGACTCAGCATGGTTCTCTTTGCCAATTACCCTGACCCACACTCTCTCACACACGCATACACACAGATATCATTTGAGTATTTGGACCCTGTTCTCACTGAAGGTTGAACTGAGTCATTTGAAGACTGAATGGCTGAATTTACACAACCGCTGACTTGGTGCATTTCAAACGTTGGTTGGCATCTTGTGCAAACCCAGCCCACTGAGTGAGTGTGCGGTTCAAGGGGCCATAATGCTCAGAAATGAGGTAGCTCAGTACTGTAGTCAAGCTGAACATGTTGAGCGAGCACCTCTTGTGTAGGACCCCGAAGGGAAGGTTGGTGCTAATGTGAGGTTAGACCATTCGCCTCAGCTGCAAAGGAAAAAAGAGAGCCAGTTTGGTCTAGTGGTTAAAGCTCCAGGCTAGAAACCAGGAGGCTGTGAGTTCAAGTCCTGCCTTAGGCATGAAAGCCAGCTGGGTGACTTTGGACCAGTCCCTCTTTCTCAGCCTAATTCACCTCACAGGGTTGTTGTTGCAGGGAAAACAGGAGGAGGAAGGAGTATTAGGTATGTTCCCCACCTTGAGTTATTTATAAAAATAATAAAGGCGGGATAAAAATCTAAAAAGAAGAGGTGTTTGGGTGCAAGATTAAAGGCTGGTGCTAAAGCACATTTTGCAAGCACCAGTAGGTGGCAATGAACCCGGAGCATTTCTCCTGCATCACCTGAAGGGAGGCTAAAAGAGGACACTAAACTGTGTGTTTGTGTGTGTGTGTGTGTAAGAGAGAGAGAGTGCGTGTGTGTGTGTGTGTGTATGCAGGCAGTTTTTAAAGCTTCTAACTGTGCTTCAGGTTTGATGTACGTCCCCGAAGGATGCGGTTAATTGCTTAAACAATAAAATATTTATTAGAGTGACTAAGAAAACAGCAATCTAACTCTAAAAGCAAAATGTTCTTGGTTTCTGCCTTCCTATTTCAGTGCAGCTCAGGAAGGCCGAGGCTGAGGTGTTGGGTTTTTAAGAGTTAGATGGGTGCTGAGCAAATTCCAATGTGGCTTAATGGGATGGCTGAACTCTCCATGGCCTGGTTCTGTCGTTGCACAGAGAACTTGGGAGGCAGAAAGGGCCTTAGAGATCATCTGATCTAGCACCCTGCCCCATTCGCGCAACATCCTAAGCCCAGTGGCTGGATTTGCACATCATACAAAGCTGCAGTACGATTGGGTTTAAGACTAATCAATACCCCTTGGTTCAGTTCACACTTTGCACTACAGTGTAACATAGTTTGCTGCTTAGGGTGTTGAGTTATCCCAGTCATTGTGGCTTGGAAACCATGGTTGATGGCTTCAGATGTTGCACAAACCCAGCCTGTGCAATTTCATCCATAAGTGATGTCTAAACCGTAGCTGAGTGAGAATGAGATGCTGGCTTGTATATGGGTTTGTAAGTGACATATCAAGGAAGGTGCACAAACTATCCTAGAAGCAGGTCGTAGATATAACCAAGATCTGGGAAACACCTTGGCCCTAAGCCAGGTCTGGGAAGCAAAGTGCAAGACAGAGTGAGATAACAGTAATACAAAAGAGCAAAATCCAAGTTGCTATGAAGCCTGGGCTGAACTCAAAAAGGTTGCATTCTCACAACAAGCATAACCAGGTCAGGTAAAGCCTCAGCAGCAGCTGCACTTGGATAATATGCAAAGTTCGGTTAGCACTGAACTCAGTTAATTGGCTTTGCCCGTAGCATCTGGTGGAAACCCAGCCTGTTTGTTCATTTTGTGGTTTAGAATGTGATGCGGACCTCGAAACAGCTCCATGCAGGAGCTCAGAGTGAACGTGGCCACAGTGTTCTTGCAGGGGTTGCTGTGAACCTTTGAGAAGGTTCGAACGCAGCTCAAAGTTCTGATCCAAGCAGGAAGAGACTTTCTCCAGGGGTCCTCAACAGGATGGACATCTTCCATCCAGGTAGTTCTGTTCCTTCCATCCTTGCCTGAAGGCTCCTACCTCCAGCCAATAGCTAATAAATCTTCCAATTAAAAGGAAAAAAAATCAAGGGGAAGCCTGAATGTAAAGCCCCAGCTCAGCCTGGATTTCCCAGAATTCCCCTGGGCTTCCACTGCGCCCCCCCCCAATAAAAATGGCCTGGAGTTTTTTTCAGGAAGAATGGTCACCCGATGAAAGTCAAGAGAAGGATAAGCTGGAGCAAGAAGAAGCCGGCTGGTGGTCCATGGGGCGGGTGGGGGCAACCTCACCAGCTGCACTGTGAGTGTGCCTGACTCTCATTATGGCCATTTTATGAGAGGTCCCAACACGGGTTCTTGATGCTCCAGAGGTCTCCCAGTCTGGATACTTAGACGAGTTCTCTTTCCTTTGGCTCTCCTGGACCAGCTTTCTGCAGAGTTCACACAATCTGCTAAACCCTGAAAGGCAGTTATGAGAACCTGCCTGCACTCAGAATGGATGCCCCCAGGGTCTTCATAGGACATCCCCTTGAGGCTGGCCTTGTAAGGTTTCCTGCCATAGGCATCCAGAAAAGCCGCAGTGATGTCACGCGTAGCATGATGCCATCATGCATCATGAGGTGGAAAGCATAACCCAGCATTTTTAAAAATTATTTTTGGAAGAGAGCCTTCCAGTGAGGACGTAGGATTGTAGAACTATAGGGTTGGAAGGGATCCCGAGGATCATCTAGTCCAACCGTCTGCAATGTCCATTAAACCACCCGTGAGAGGCGGCTCTCCGGCCTCTTTTGAAAGCCTCCAGAGACGGAGAAGCTGCAACCGCTGCAGGCGGACTGGCTGCTGTTGTGCAGATCTTACCCTTGGGAAGTTTCGCCTTCTGTGGAAACGAAATCTAGGTAGCTGCAACTTGTATCCGTTATTTCTGGTCCTCGTTTTTGTGGCTGTGGAAAACAGTTCTTGCCCATCTTCCCTTTAGTTTCCCTTGATGTACCTGGACGTAGATAGATCACCCCTCCGTCACTTTTTTTTCCAGACTGAATTCCCCTGGTTTCTTCAGTTTGTCCTCATGGGATACCAAGTGGAAATCTGTTTATTCTCCAAGTGCGTCTTCTAAAGGGCTTGTTCACACAACATGCTTAACCACTTGAAATGCCTAGTTAACCTTGGTTAGGGTTTTTTTTCCTTTCTGTTGCACCAGTTCAGCCTGGTGGTTTTGTTCAGAATTCAGTATATTGCAAGAACCCAGGCAGTAAGTGAATTTTCAGGTTCCAGGTTCAGCATTTTCTGCAAATACAGGCTCCACGCAATCAGAGGGTGTTCACGTCCGGGAAAACAGTTCTGGAGGAAGAAACATAACCCCCTCTGGTTTGTCACAGACCAAAGCCTGCTTTTCTGAGGTTGCCCTCTGCCTGTTTGGATCATTCGGAGCCCTTCGTAACCCGATCGCTTGGAATGGCTGTTTTTCTGTCCTCTTTTGGCTGGCGACTTTCAACCTAATAATCCTAAAAGCTGGCCAAAGCAATACAGGGAGCGAGGTTCACAAAAACACATAGATAGAATTTTTATGATTTAGCTGTGGGTTGTGTGAACCTAGCCATTATGGTTTGCAAACAGAATTTATGCTCTAGGTTGGTGAAATAATTGTGCCTTAGTGTACAGCAGTGTTGATCAACCTCAGCAGCTTTAAGATGCATGGACTTCAACTTCCAGAGGTTGAGAAACACTGCATAGTGTTTATAAAGATAAATACAGTTAGGTTTTTGTCGACCACAGATTCACTCTGAGGTGGCAGAGTCCTTAACTTTTCGTGGCTGATGGGAAGCTGACACTTTGCTTTGAAACAAGCCAGCCACCCATTTCATAGAATCATAGAGAGGGTTGGAAGGGACCTTAGTGATCATCTAGTCCACCCCCCCGCCCAGTGCAGGAATCCACTTCTGTTACATCTACAGCCATTCACCATCTGCTTAAACACTAGTGAAGGAAGGAGAGTCGATCACTTCCTGAGGCAGTCTGTTCCATTGGTGAACAGCTTTTACTGTTAAAAAAAAGTCTTCCTGATAGCCAAAATCTGCTTAATTTAATTTAATTTAATTTAATTTAATTAATTAAATTTAATTTTAGAATGTCAGAGTTGGAAAATCCTTGGAGATCATCTAGTCCAACCCTCTTGCCCAATCCATTACTCCTGTACAAGTTCCCTGTGTTTAAACACTAGTGAAGGAGAGCCTATCATCCCCTGTTACCTTAGTGAACAGCTGTTCCTCTTAGAAAAGTCTTCCTGATGCCCAGCCAAACTGCATATTGTAATTTAATTTAATTTAATTTAATTATAGTATGTCAAGTTGGAGCAAACCTTAGAGATCATCTAGTCCAACCCCCACCCACCCAGGCCAGGAATCCTCTGCTACAGCATCTCTGAATGGCCTCTGTTTATACACACCTTCAGCAAAGGAGAATCCCTCATCTCCCAATACAAACCAATTTTGTTTAACAAAAGACAGGAACAGAAGGGTAAGAGGCCTACTGAGTGCCAAGGGAGGGGAGCATGGGTCCCAGAGTCCACTAAAGGTGCCCATGATGCCCCAGGCTCCTTCCTCAGTTAATTTGCTGCTGGCTTCTCAAAATGCCTGTTTCTGCCTAGCTGGTTGTGGTTGCCTTTGACACTGAGCAGGCTTTATTGTGTGAACGCAGCATAAACAGTGAATGTATAAAGGCATGTGCACCTGGAGGCCCGACCCATCTTGCCTTCCCACGTGGCTTGTAGCCTTCAAGGCTGAAAAACGCCAGCCCTCCACTCCGCTCATCTGGCTGGTGAGTTGGATTTTGCAGGATTCCAATAGGAAACACCCCCTGTTAAATCGAGGCTTTGCTTGAAGGACGGCTTAAGGACCAGCGAGGAGTGGAAAAGAGCGGGGCCTTGTTTGCACCGGCCCCCAAGGATTCTCCTTGCAGGTAAACAGGCTTGAGCTTGCTCGGGCACAGTCTTCTCCCCTGGGCAAGAATCTATGCATTTGTACGTACGTAATAGGAATTTCCTCGCTGTGGTACTTACCTCCTCCAGCTTAGACAGTCTTAGCACTTTTCCCCCTAGTCTTTGGGAAGAGAAGATTACCAAAGTAATCAGCTTAACAAGAATAAATGCACTTGCTTCTTCCTTTTTGGCTACCTCCTGCTCCTTAGCCAGAGTCAGAGGCCACCTCTGCAGTCAGCAGCATCTGGTCAACCGCAGCTCATCCTGAAAAGTTAAGGTGCGGGGGATGTGGCCAGGGCTTGAATGGAAAGCGGCCTCGACAGGCTGGTCTGGGAAGTTTGAAAAGCCATCCTGGAAGGTGCCAGCAAAGCACTTCTGTGTTTTTCCAACCAAAATGACACATGTGTTTCCATGAAGTCGCCAGGAGTTGCATTTGACTCTGAGACTCTGACCTCATGGTCATCCACCTGGGAAGTCTGATGTCAGGCAGAAAGGTTGGACTTGGCTAACTTTTTGGGGTGTGGAAGTTCAGCAGGCCCAGGCCTGGTTAGTATTTGGATGGGAGACCACTGGAAAATCTCATACTTGCAGGCTAGGAGTAAAAAAAAAAAAAAAGCCATTCCAGAAGCAGGCAGTGGCAAGCCATTTCTATATTACAGGTAGTCCTCGCTTAATGACCATTCATTTAATTATGGTTTGGACTTATGACAATGCTGAAAAACCGACTTGTGACCTGTCTTCATGCTTATGACCACTGCAGCATCCCCCGCAGTCACGTGATCATGATTTGGGTGTTTGGCGACTGATTCGCATTTATGACTGCTGCAGTGTCCCATGGTCACATGATTGCCATTTTCGACCTTCCAAGCTGGCTTCTGGCAAGCAAAATCAATGGGGAACCACATGATTCACTTAATGACCACATGGTTTGCTTAATGCCCACCATGATTCACTTAATGACCACTGCAAAAAGGTCATAAAGTTGGGTTGGATTCACTTAATGACTGCTTTGCTTAACAACCAAAATTCTGGTCCCAATTGTGGTCATTAAGCGAGGAGTACCTGTTTCACTAGGAATTTTCTTACTAGGAGTTGGGCGCAGCTTTAAGGAGATCCCACTGTTTTTATTTAAACTAATTTTGTCCAAAGTTGGAAGCTATGATTAGCTCATAGCAAATCAAAAATGGCTCCCCGGTCTGAGTTCAGATTACCCAGTATGCGAAAGACCACAGGTGTCGCCAGGAACACCTGTGCAATTTTGAAGAGCCACTGGTGTCTGGGAGGATAAAATTCCAAGCAGATTTTTGGGCTTCAGAGATTGTGGGAATGCAGCTACACAATTCCCGACATCAGACCGCTTTCTGTGTGAGTAGTCCCTTTGAAAATCCTGCCCCATCAAATCAGTTTGGAAAGTTAAGAAACCACAGTTTCTGAGCCGATTTTAGATTGTTTTTGATCCCAGGGCTATTAATTCTGCCCACGCAAAAGCATACAAGCTGCTACAGGGGGAAGGTGCAGAATTGTCATGCCCAAAACAAAACTGGTAAAACCAGATTGCAACTGGTGTGATTAAAACAATAGCCTGAAAGCTGTAACTTAAACCTGCCAGGCTGTCTTCTCTTCCATTAAAAAAAAACACATGCTTTTACAAGTACTTTTATTTTGCTTATTAGGAGACTTGTATTCTCTGGTGTCTCCCCTGTGCCGAGGGAGGGCAGCCCCAAAATGGCCTCTCCCATGTTCAGGAGGAGAGGAATCCTGGGGGTAGCCCCAAGATTTGCCATGCATAAAGTCATTTTTTAAAAAAGAGATCAATACAAGCGGGGTATTCCGAAGCTGCAGGACGCTGGGGGAAGGGAGAAGCCGCGGTGGTGGGGAATGGCGTGAGTGGAAGGGGTTTGTGCCTGATGAACATTTCGTTGCAGGCTTTAGCAGAGCGATATTATGATCAAACAGGATTCTTCCCCCCCCCCCCCCCCGTTCTCTGTAGATGAAAAAAAAAAAAATAGAAGGTTTTGTAACAGTTTATCTTCACAGCAACCTGCTCTGTGTCATGGTTTAGCGTTTTTCTTCTCCTCATTTACATAACTGCTAAAATGTACATTTCCCTAGATATTTTAAAGATGCAAATCATGCTGCTTTTCTTCTTTCACGTATATGTTTCTTTGATACAGATTTTTTTGAGCACAAGTTCTTGCAGTACAAACTTTTTTTTTAAGACACTAACAGCTGCTGTTTACATGCAGTGTTCAGTAGCGTACCTTTCTTTCAGACGTGGTGTTTGCTGAATTTGGTTTCATGGGGATGCCAGCATCCAGGCGGGTGTGAAAGCTGATCGGGGCGGCCTGTGCAAATTTTCTCCCACGGAAAGAATAGTTTTATGCCCCCTCTTCACACCTCAGCCCTGCTGTATATCCCGCTGGCTTAGGGCTCTAAAAATGGATAAAATGAGAACTCCATGTGACATCTGGAAACTGGTGAATAACATGTGTGAGCTGGAAGAGCAGGGATATTTGCAGGTACGATTAAAAAAAAAATGTCAGGATGGAGCAATCCAGAAGCAATAGCTAATGGCATCTGGATGCCACACCTGAAGATGGGTTAGGTAGTATGGGAAAAGTAGAGCTTAGACAGGTGTATGGATTGGAAACTTGTAGCTCTGAGCAAGTTTCCAATCAAAGGAGCAGCATCCCATCCACTGCCGTGAGAGAAATCTTTAGACAAAGAGCGCATCCCAAGGTTGGGGCCTGGTACTGTTTCGAACGAAGAAACGCCTGAAACCGAAAGGGAATTTTACCAGACAGTTAATCACAGAAAAAAGGAGGGAGGAAGTAGGAGAGTGACTGGAATGCTTTTAAGGGAAGTTTTGGGTGCGAAAAATCATTCGTGACTTTGAAAGAGCTTGGAACCATATCCTAATAAAAGAACTTTCCATATATCCAATATGGTGTGTACTGGGAGTTACTGTTGTTAGGATGAAAAGGACCAAGAACCTCACAAACATCAGGATGGTGGCCACAGCGGTGTGATCAAAGCTCCAAAAATGTGTTTCACGCATAAAATAACAGAGCTTTGATTGCACCATCATGGCTGCCGTATTGACTTTTTAAAAATCGTATCCTGTGTACGCCCCTCTGGTAGAGAAGTATGTGCCCCAGATTTTTATCCTCGATAGCATCTTTGGCTCCGTTCAAACAGTACATGAAATCTCAAGCTGAAAGGTAGCTGGATTTGCACAGCCTGCCTAAACAAGTCAATTGGCTGCATTCACACAACATGCTACCCTGGGTTAATTTGTTATGCCTTATTGTGTTGTGTGAACCCAGTTGGCTGGATTCATTTCTGATTAGGTTTTGCAAAGCCAGAAATTAGGTTCATTCAGACACCAGGTTAAACGTGTTGTATGAACCAGGCCACCCCATGGTTTGTTTGCTTTGGACATACCATGCCATGGGAAATCTGCCATTCTCATTTACTTATCTTGGTTGCTGGATTAGCATATTGTACAGATACAGGCTTGGTATATGAGTGAACAAACGAACCTTGGGCGCTGGGGCAACTGTCCCATCCTAGGAGGGAAAAGGTTTTTTTCCCCAGTTGCACACTCGGAAATAAAGTATGCTGTGGATGATCTGGCCTCGTCCAGAAAGTGCGGGGCTGCGGGTCAGGATTGGGCCCTGCGTCCAGTCTTTCCCCGCTAACGCTGTGTTCTGCTTCTCCAGTAGGGTCCTTCCTGTACTCGGAAGGGGGGGCAGAGAGAACAGCCAGTGAGACCCCCCAGGCATCAAAAGGTCAGTGTGAATTCCTTTTTGCTCCCTCTCCCCCCCATGATGAAGGTTCGGCAGCCAGCCGCAAGCTTCCCCACGATCAGCGAAGAGACCTGCCTCCTCGCCAAAGGCTGTCACAGGCAGATCAGAAAGTTCATCCGTGGGGGCCACTTGATTCTAACTGAAAAATGGTTTAGTCGATGGAGTTCTTATAGCCCCGTCCCGTGCATCTCAGTAAACCTGGCTCCAGACAGCTCTGTAAGAGTTGTGCTAAGTGGCTGTAGAGCGTGCAGGCTTTGGGGATCCGCAGATCCTCTTCAGTGTTTGAAACAGAGATGAACCAGAAAATGCCGGGTTGCCCCAAAAAAGGGGTGACACACAACTTTTCTTGTCCCCTCAATACATTCCTGTAGACTTCTTTCTCTCTTTCTCTTTCTCTCTCTCGACTTGAGCTCATGGTGGGTTTTGTGACAAAGAGTATTTTGCTATTGTCATTTTGGGGTGTTTTTTCCAACTCCTCACTCCAGTCTCCGGCTCTCGGATTTGCAAGTGGTCTCCCATCCAAGGACTAACAGCCACCTCCATAGCTACATTTTAACTGGGACTTCTAGTTAACCTGGAGCTTTGGGGCACGTGAACCAGAGGCACGATAAGGTGGCTGAATTCACACCACCTGCTTAATTAGTGGATGCACAACATCCTAAGCTTGTGGTAGTTATCCTCTTGGTTAGTCTTTGTTGGTGGTGCTGCGTAAATCCAGGCTGTTCAGTTGGCTTATGATGTAGTGGTTTGTGCATTGCAGAAAATGGCTTAATTTGGGCATCAGGCTAAGCGTGTTGTGCAAATGCGGATGATGGGGGTTGGGAGGATGCAGGGTTGGTGCGCGCAGCGGCCTCTACTTGGGACTGGGTGGCGGAAGGGATGCTGAGTGGAGGAGGAGCTTGAGGCTCTAATACTTTCACTCTTCCCACACGTGTCCTTGTTCTGGATTTCCTGGGGTTGCGGTAGCAAAGGGTGCTCGCAACAGCACCTCAGGATATTTAAGCCAGCTCCTTTCCTACCTCTCTCCCCTGCAAGGATGAGTCAGTGTTGGAAGCCCTGTTTCTGTGTCTTGGGTTCCAGGTTCAAATCCCCCGCATCTCAGGTAGGACTGGGGAAAAAACCCTCTGAAATTCTGGAGAGCAGCCGGCAGACAAGTAAATCAGCTTCCTGTGTTTGTAATAAAATGACCCTTTTTATTTGGAACCATGAGGACTAGAGCCTTGTTTCTCTTTAGGCCCAGGGCAAGAGGGCAAGCTCTATGTACAATGGTTCAGTCTAGACCAGTGTTTCTCAACCTTGGCAACTTTAAGCTGCGTGGACTTCAACTCCCAGAAGTTGAAGTCCACGCAGCTTAAAGTTGCCAAGGTTGAGAAACACTGGTCTGGATGGAGCTGTAAGGAAACCTCATCTGGTTAAGGAGATTTTGGAAAGGAGTTTAATGTGTGCGCAAATCATCCCAAGTATTGTTTCCACACAGCACACTTGGCAAGGTAAAACACAGCAGCAGAGTTTGTACAAGGAGCCAATCTCGGCTGAGGCTGTGCTTGGTTTGGTCTTTTGTAGCTGAGCGTGTTGGGAAATCTCAGGTGTTTGATCAGTTTTGGTCCTACCCGTTGTGCAAACCTGCTGAATGCATCAGTTCAGTGATCAAATGTCAATATGTTGTGTGAACTCAGACAGTGATTGTGTAGGCCGGGTTTCGGCTGTGTCCCTTTGCTTCTCCTTGTGAACCAGCCGCTAGCTTTCTCCCTCCGCAGCTCCCTTGCACGTGCCGTGTATTTGTGTGTGTCTTGGCCCAATACTGAACTGGTGTGTTTGTATACTTGCTTCGTAGCCTTGTGAATGCCCACAGACCAGAGGCTTGCGAGATGCTCATGCAATCCCAAGTAATACCCTGCATGTGATACTCACACTACGTGCACTCCCCTTTCCATGCCAGCTGTGCAAAGCGTGAAAAATCACAGCCTTAATATTTAATTACAAAGCAAGCAATTAATACTCTCCATCCAGGGAGGGTGGGGAGAGACGCCCAGGGAATGTTAGCATTAATGATGCATTCAATACAAATAAGATGCCATTAATATACCAAAGGCTGTGATTGATTTGGATTGGGAAATCCTGCGTGGAAGAGCAAGGAGAGAGAGAGAGAGAGAGAGAGAGAGTGTGTGTGTGTGTGTGTGTGTGTGTGTGTGTGCACGTGCGTCAGTAGGTCAATGGACAAGGGCATAGAATACAAGAACCAGCACACCTTTTTGGAATGACTTTTTTGTCATAGCTGTGTGATCTATTTCTGCACCCATTGCAGGGATAGAAAAGACAAATTCCACCCAGGGGTTCATTTATTTTATTTATTTATTCAAACCCTTAAGGAAAGAACGGGACGTGGCGCTGCCAGCCTGCTTAAATGGGCTTGTGTAATTCAAGAACGGGTGTTGTCATCTTAAGCCCGACCATGTTTCATGTTATCGTTTTATTTATTTGATTCGGTTTACGTGGCCGCCATCTTGCACAAGCGATTCCGAGCAGCGGGCACAATTAAAAATATTAACATAACAACAGTAAAGCAAATAAGAACAAATACCCAGCAGGAAGAAACCAAAAATTAATTTAATTCATATCGAGACCACATAGCCCTGGTGTGCAGAAACAGATGACAGGAGTTGCATAGGGATGCTGTGGGTTACGCCAGCCTTGTGTGGCTGAGAATTATAGGGTAGCATTTTGAGAAAGTCCCACCGGGGGGTAACCAGTATCGATAGTGTGCAGAACATGGCGGTCCCTGTTGTTCGGACTCGGGGGAAGGGCGTTTGCAAATTCCCAAACGCCTGCCTTCCAGACGTGCTGGAGAAGGGGTGGTGGGCCTTGTCATTCAGGACTTTGAGATGCTAGGGAAGGCCTCTTTCGTGGATTAGCAAGGACTCCTTGTTGCTTTGAGAGAGTTCTTCCGTTCCCAGCCTTACTGCCAGCTACTTGGGTTGGATCCCAGGACTGTCTGCAAGCGGAGGTTTCCCCCCTAAAGTTGGGGAGGGTCATCCCCTTCCGGAAGCAGTCCAGAGAGGCACTGAACCAGCTGCACTCAAGTGCTCACAACAGCAAATCCAGTGTGTTAGTCCATGTGGCTTCCTATTCTGGCTGGAATAGATTTGCTTACATTTGTGTTGCTTTACTTAGACCAATGTTTCTCAACCTTGGCAACTTTAAAATGGGTGGACTTCAATTCCCAGAATTCCCCAGCCAGCCAGCCAGCATGGCTGGCTGGGGAATTCTGGGAGTTGAAGTCCACCCATCTTAAAGTTGCCAAGGTTGAGAAACACCCACTTAGACACACCTGAGGAAAAAGTAACCTCCCCCTCCCCAGTCCTCTCCCAGCAACTGCCTCTTTTGGAATTGCTGGCCCCAGTTTTAATGGGCTGCTGAGCTTTGCAGCCATGAGGACTAGAATCCTCATTTTTGAATGGACCCTTTCAGTCCCAATAAGGATCCTTTAATTCCCAAAGTGCCAAATCCTTTGCCTGGTTCAGCCCCTGCGGTCTAGTGGGAAGGAATCCTACTACGGACATGACGTTGTGCTTATTCTTCCCTGGCCCCCAGAGGAAGACGTTCAAATGATGTAAACTCGAGTTAGAATCTGCAATGTTTATTTGCAGGGAAAGGAGCGTGTGTGTGTGTGAAAGAGAAAGTGTGTTGAGAAGACAAGGAAAAACAGGCGTTGGGATTTCCCAAGGCGCTTCAGGGTCTCAATGACCTTCCTTCCCCACCCAAAGAAAGAATCCCACTAGAATTTGATATACCGATTTTGCTTTCACGCTTTGTCCAACCTCTCCCTCCCCTCCTGCCCCCCCTTGCAGTAAAAGGACACGCACATCCTTGGCTTGTTGCTATGCTGACTGCGCACTGGGATGCGGGCGTGCTGATTCCCCAGGGAATGGAAGCAGGTGTTGGGCGGTTTCTGGGGAGCCTTCTGCGTCGGTCTAGGTGGGCGATCCGCCGTCCTAGCCTTGTGGCATTCTGCCGCACGGTGGCCTGCCTTACCACACTTGATGCATTGCCCACGGGCAAAGCGACGTTGTCTTTCGGCATCCCATGTCGGGCCCGACTGTGGCACTGGCCCTTTCCCGCTGGGAGGACACCTGTCTCTTAGCCGCCAGCATGAAGGTGCGCTGGGCGTGTTCAGCCTTCCCGGCAAGACAGATCCAGTCATGCAGTGAGTCCGGATCGTCTCTGTACAGCGCCCATTGCAACACCTCACGGTTGAGGCCATCCTTGAACATGTCGATCAGGGTGGCCTCCGACCATTCAGGGACCTTCCCTGCCAAGACCTTAAATTCCAGGGAGTAATCTGCGACCGATTTCTGCCCCTGATTAAGTTCTTTCAGAGCGCCTTTGGCCCTCTCCTTCGCCAGGGGGTCTTCAAAGTACCACTTCAAGGCGGTCAGGAAGGTGTGGAAGGTAGCCAGGGCTGGGGCTCCGGACTCTGACATTTGCACATACCAGTCCGCGGCTCTGCCCTTAAGTTTTGTGGCAATAGCCGAGATTTTAGCCCCTTCCGATGCAAAACAATGTCGGTATAGCTGGATGTGGTTTGTTGCGTTAGTTAAAAAGAATGACAGGTTTGTGGGGTCGCCATCAAATGTTACTGGAAAGTCTTTAGCGATCCCACCAACTGGAGAAACCCCAACCTGTGAGTGAGTAGGGGTGACCCCCACCGGAGTAAAGCCATGGGGCCCTGGGAAAAAGTCCCGCGCCTGGCCCCTTCCTTTCAGGGCCGGCAATAGGGCGGGTGGGATGCCGAGACCCCTCCCTGCGCCCTGCGCAGCAGCACTCCTCGTGAGCTCACTCACCAACAGGGATCGCAGCAGGTGTTCTAATGACTGCCCCTTGGACTCCAGAGCCCTGATCCTGTCCGGTGTGACGGGATCGTCCATCCTCGGTGCTGCCGGTTGTTGCCCAATCGGCCGTCCTGCGAATTCCCTCTCGGGCGTCTGGGGGTATTGGAGTCTCCAAGTGGTGTGGGGTGTCCCCGGCCGGGGGTCTGCTGCGCCGTCCCACCTGAAGTGTTGTTGACTCACGACTCCCTCTTCCATCGGGGCCCTCCACTCCAGGCTTCAAACTGGGGTGCGGTGTGGGTAGGGAGGGGGCTCGTGTCCCTTCTCGGGAGCGCAGATTCCAGCAGCTCTCTGGTCGCCTCCCCCCCTCGCGTTGAGTCCTTCGCGTCTCCGCTCTGAAGCGCCGACTCCAGGATCGTCCCCGGTTCAGTCATCGCCAGCTGCTTCTCTCGCAAGAAAGATTTCCTGGTAGAGACTAGCGAGGTTCGTCCTTAAAAGTCTCTCAGCTTTATGTAAGGGATGCCTAAGGCCAAATAAAAGGCTCAGACTCTAAATCAAGTTTAAGCTCTGGCTTTTATTTAGAATAGAGTGCACACCAGTAAAAAGCTGAGAGTGAGGGAAGCGCGCCCAAAGTTGAATTAAATAGTCTCGCGCCAAACAGCGCTCCACCCCCACCCTCCCCGGGTGTGCCCCACGAGTCCCCCGGAGAGACAGGCCATCCAGACTTGGTAGGTGAGAGGTCGTCCAGCCCCATGCGCCCCGGGCATCGCCCCGTTTATCTTCCTGCGAGGTAATGGTCCGTTACCAGGCGATTTCCTCGAAAGCGCCCGGACGCGCCCTTCCGAACCTCGCCCTGATCCTTTCTTTGACAATGGTGTCAATGGCCGATTACCGGGCGATGAGACCTTGTTGTTCAATAGATCTCCCAAACCCATTCCCTTCTTTGTCCGGTTTATCGCCCGCACCTCTCCAGTCATTGACACGCATCCGCGCTTTGTCATGCGAGCCGTTACGATGTCGCAAACATCGCAACGGTGATCATGACAGCGGGCATTAATTGTCCCGAAGTCTCCAGTTGATGAGCTAATGACTAAAGCTGCCACTGTGCCAAAGGGGTGCCTTTTGGCCTGCCGCTGACACAGAAATGCTTCTGGTGCCACCAGGGCTATGCCGGGTGAGGTGAAGATGCAAAGCCCCTGTGGGTGCTTGTGCAACCGGGGGGGGGGGGCACCGAGGAGCTTCCCTGATAGGTGGTGGCTGAGCTGGGTGGACTGCACACAAGCCTGGGACTGGTCTGCCTTGAGGTCTCAGGAGGGTGACACTGGCGCACACCGTCTGCTAGAACGATCTGCTCCT